>NC_061108.1:119912493-120057493 GCF_015104395.2 Macrobrachium nipponense
TCCCTAAAAGCAAAATACTGCATTGTTATTTGAACAAGCCTGTATCTGAGGGCCCCAGTCATTCACAACATGTGCATGCAAGTCGTCTTCAAACTTAAAATGAATAACATGAAGTATTTAGGAGATATGCTATAATGCCATAAAGACTGACGTACTCAGCCTTCAAGAGGCTACGGTTATTTGTCCTCCATGCAAAATCTGACGGGTGAGAAAAAAAATGCATCTAAACAAGAATGTGACACCATTCTACATCTACGTAGTGCTGAAATCGGGAGAAAACACCACGAAAAAACCCTCACCTAAAGATTTCCTCGTATAAGAATTAAAAATAAAGAATATATTATACTAACAGTATAATTTCAAACTCATCTCTCTCTATATTATAGACATACATAATACATATATATATATATATATATATATAACTATATATATAATATATATATAATATATATATACATATACATATATATACATAAATATACATATGTATATATATATATATGTATGTATCTTTATATAATGTATATAATAAACAACTTTATAATACTTCACATGTATGTCAAGTGCGCTATAAATATTCTACTGTCTACACAAGTACAGTAAACAAATTATTATTCTTATTTCATGGGTACAGTTAGACATTTCATGGTGTCTCAGTAATGCCTGGAGTTTTTATGACACTGTGAGGGATAACGGCAACATTTATATATATATATATATATATATATATATATATATATATATATATATATATATATATATATATATATATATATATATATATATATATATATATATATATATATATATATATATATATACTATATATATATATATATATATATATATATATATATATACATATATTCGTACCTGTAAATAAATGTTTGAGTAGTCTATAAATTTTTATCCCAATACAATTGTGTTATCAAGTGCTTGTGGGTGTACAGTTTTGTTTGAATATTGTTTACCTTAACAATAATAATTTAAAGCATACAGATTCAGAATTTTAAACTATGCAACTTTATGATAACGATTAATAATCCTCTTTCAATAACAGTATAAAAATAGTTTGGAGTCCTATCATTTTATCTTTAAAGGCTCATCTTTGAATATAACTCTGCAAAGATAAATGCTTTAGTTTCCTCTAATTAGTTGTAATACCTATAAATGGACTTACGTGTAATTTAACACAAATAGCTTTTTTCTAAAGAACATTAGATAATAATTCTGTATTCCTTTATTTTTCCCCAATTATGAAGAATTATGGGAAAATATGACAGACTTCATCATATCCCAAATAGATTGTCATTTAGACTGAGATATCTTTAGATCCGAGTATCATCGTTCCTCTCAGTGAACTATACGGACAGTGACCTTCAAAAGCCATGGATCTGGAGTCATAATATTAATTACAGCCAGTATTGATCGGCATTCCTTCCTAGATTAAGGTATCTTCGTCTCTCTCACTGAATGCCACAAGCAAGGACTGCTCCGAGGGACTTCTGCGGTCAAGCCTCCTCAGAAGGGAAGTGTATTCGCCCGTGTTGTTGCTGTCGTCAGCTCTCCTCTCCTTAGGATCCTCCCACCCACGCCTCGTCGGAGTGGCCTTTTCGTAACCTCTTTCGCGTTCGTGTTCTTCGTGGTCGTGTCCCAGCAACCCCATTTCCTCTCGGCCACGTGCCGACGGACTCGGTCTCTCCTTGTCCCGAGGACGCGGGTCAAATCTCTCGTGCCCCGTCCAGACGCGCTGCTCCTTTGCCTCCCCTTCCGTCCAGGAATGGCGCCAAACGGTGGGTTGGGAATGGCCAGAGGAGGAATGAGATGTCTGACTCACTTGTATCGAGTGTTTGTGGTGGTGCGCTGCGTGAGAATGAGACGTTTCGTGAGAGGCGTGAGAATGAGTCACCGCTTCGTGAGCTGTGTGGGAGTGAGACGCCATTTCATGACCAGTGTGGGCGTGGGTTGTATGGAAATGAACCGAGTGAGCTGTGTGCGACGTTTGTGGGTGGACGTGTGAATGCGCCATGGCATAACTGACGTGATGGGAATGACTGCTTGGTCTGGAGTCCTCAGCTCGAGGCTTGTGTCCGTGCCCATGTTCTGGCGTCGATCTGGGAGAATGGGAATGATAGCAGTGTTCTGAATGGCTTGGCGGGGCAAAGTGCACCGAGAGGGATGACTTGACTGGGTGGGAAGAGGTCGTGGAATGAGCAGCGTGTGTGGTGTGTCCTGAAGGAGACGAATGAATCGCTTGTGTCTGTCGCACTGTATAGCCTGAAGATGCGTGAACCGAATGGCTTTCTTGTGAATGATGAATAACTGGTGGGTGCACCGAGTGTGCATGCTCGAGCACATGCTCCACTGGAATGGCGTGCTTGGCCTGTGATGTGTGAATGTGGTGCGTGGCCTGGTGAATGGAGCAAGGGGCCTGTGGACTAGACAGTATAGGCTGATGAGCATGATGGTGTTCGTGATGAGAATGGGGAGAGTGAGACCCGTGAGAGGGACAAGAATGGTGAGAATGATGAGGCTGAGGTTGGTGGTGAGAAGAAACAGGGAAAGAATGATGTGGAGAATGTTGTAAGCATTTGTGAGGAGTTCCAGATAGGGTTTTCGGAGTTGTCTGTCCATCTTCATGCTGAGGAGGTCCCCAAGGAGCTGGAGGAGGCACCACAGCTGGTAGAATGTCTAAACCAGAATCCTGAAGAACCTCAGCCTGAAAATTCATTTCATAGCCTGAGATATTGTCTTCATTATTTCCTGCAGGTTAGTATTAATAATATTGTAAACAGAAATCGAGAATGGATATTTCCTGACAGTTCTTCAGTATGAATAAGATATTAATTTTACAGAAAACTAGAATTGGTATATTTTATCAATTATCTGTAGTATTTACAGCATGTATTGTACCTAGGGCCATGAAAGTTAGATCACTGAAAACTCAGTTCACTGTAACGTTAATCTGCCTTGACTTAAGACTACTGTACGTATGTAGTTATATAAGATGAACGGTAACTACATTAATAAGAAAGTAGACCCAAGAGATGGTGTACAGCAATACTCTCCTTTATGGAAGTAAGCTGAATACAAATGAATGAAGAAAGACATAAGCTGCTCACATGGACTATTTGTGTAATTAATACGGACCACGGTGTTCTAAGGTGGTTTGGTAATGTGGAGAGATATATCGTGTGTGATTTTATCTAAGCCAATTTACCTGGCCCAAAATAGGTGGTGGTTCATGGAAGCGAGTTTCTGCCATTCCAGTCTTCCTAGTAGGACCGTGAGGACCTGTTAAGGGTTCTTTGTACTTCCCAGTGCGCACCTGGAAATGTTTGAATATCATGAAGAATTGAAATGCCTAGTATTTTCTCGCATAATATTCTAAAGCCAGGAATTCTTTCAACACCCTGAAAGGGTTAAACATCTTGAAATATCTCAAAACTTGGAAACTCTTCATTTCTGGAAACGTTTACAATGAAATTGAATGTTCTAATAACTGGAAGCGTTTGAAAAAACTTGATACGTTTTATTATCTTAAAATTTTAATGTTTGGAAATGCTTGAATGCCTACAAAAGTTCTAGTACCTTAAATTGAAAAAAATATAAATCAATAAATCAATAAAAGATTGTCAATTTTCCTCATCAAATAGCCATTTTCACAAGAACAGATTCCCATGAGGAGGATGAAGTATTAGAGAAATAAGAAAATTCAGTTTCATAGATTTACGGGCAGAATATAGTCAGTTGCCCTGCTGTGTGAGGGGGGGGGAGCGCAAGTGGGGAGTGCAGTCGAAGAGAAAGATGTCGGGGCTGACTCACCGTCTTTTTTGATGACCACTTGTGGTCTTTGGTTTTAATCGTTAACTCTTCGTTAACTCTGCAGACCTGCTTCAGATTTAAAAGTTTAGAAGGCAATTCTTTTACTCATTATTTCTCTTTTACAAATTTCATTAAATACATTTTGCACCTGTCACATGAATCACCAAAAAAAAAAAAAAAAAAAATGAAAGTCTTTTTATCCTACGAACAGGACACACAGGACAAAGATGGAACGAACCTTACTTTAAGAGTATATAAAAGAGAAAGTTAAGAATCTAAGAAAATTTATTCCATGAGCGGGCCACAAAAAATCAATTAATTCTATTTCAAAGGAGGAGCCTTAGAGAAAAATAAC
This sequence comes from Macrobrachium nipponense, assembly GCF_015104395.2. Lineage (NCBI taxonomy): Eukaryota > Metazoa > Arthropoda > Malacostraca > Decapoda > Palaemonidae > Macrobrachium > Macrobrachium nipponense. The sequence goes on from NC_061108.1 coordinate 119,916,677, forward strand.
ATGACACCAACAACAAATATGGGACATACCTGCATCTCCAGTCGCTCCAACTCTTGCAGACTCATGTCGAACCCACCGAAGCTTTCTCTGTAACCAGACATGGTAGAGGTCTCCATGTAGCTGATTTCGCTGGCGCTTTCGGGTTCCGGTTGAATTATGCCCGATCTGAGATCGAAGATCAAGGTTCTGTTAGCAAGTCCGTTGGCACAAAAGCTCCCGTGACCATTAATGAATTTACCACTTACCTCACAAGAGTCTACTGGGAGTGATACTGGGTGAGGGAGTGGGTCCTCTTCAGTTTTACTGATCTGAGGGATTGGGTCCTTCCAATTTTACTGATCAGAAGATGATCATGTTAGTTGGAACCCATGCTTAGCAAGAGTTCAGCTTAATTTAAAAAGGCATACGGAATGAACATAAGAAACATGAAGTAAGCTCCAGTCAAAAAGATTTCTGAGGAAAAAGTAATGGCCACTACGGAAAGAGTCAATCTTTTGAAACTATTTTTATTGAGCAATATTGGAATACAGGTTCGTAAGAAAAGAGGCAAGAATTAAATTAACAGCAATGATGATTTATAATAATAATAATAACAATAAAATAATAATAATAATAATAATAATAATAATAATAATAATAATAATAATAATAATAATAAATAAATAAATAAATAAATAAAATAAATGGTTTTTTTTGCAAATTGATAGCTTATAGCCACTAAAACATATGGAGTAATAAAATCTTATGTTTGACCGCGATTCACATTGCAACTCCAAAATCATATTTCTTTTTTATCGTGTTTTCTGTTTATCTTATTCCAATGTTCTTGTTTTCCGTTCGTCAGTTCATATACATATATCACTATGCTGTTGTGAAGCAGATGGATTCTCCAATAAATCGATCACCTTCTATATTTACAGCGCTGGTTGGGGAAATTTCCAATAATTTCGGCTCTTTCAACACTTCCCAGTGTATTGGATTTTTCTTTCGAGTTGCCTGTTTTTTGCGGACTTTGGAACTTAAATCGTAAGGAGGCTTAAACAAGAATGAATGTACGAATACTTCACTAAATGAAAGATGACTGAAAGAGAGGGATGCTGGCCGCCTGCAACTAGAAATAAAGACAACATTCAACTTACATATCAACTGAAAAGCAATTTCTAGTACGAAAGGAAGTCTAAATATGATGTATCAAAAGAATACTGCATTTTCAGAACCTGTAGCTAACTTTACAGATATGATCTTCTTCGGTTTAGAGTTGAAATGAATATGAATTTATTCTCTAAAAAGATGTGTATGTCCGAATACAATATACAAAAGAATTCAGCTCGCCATTTCGGTACTAATAATAATAATAAAAAACCAAAGGACGGAACCCTCCCGCAGATAACTTGGCTGTGAACTGTCTCAGATTTCATGTGTATTTTTTTGCAATAGTTAATATCATTGTACTCATTTTTGAGCGTATATATATGTGTGTCGTTCGATTTGCTAAATGATGGAAAATAAGAGAAAATGGGGATTAAATGGCCCCTCCTAAATATATTCTTGTACCTGAAACTTTCAAGAAATGCTTATATATATATATATATATATATATATATATATATAGATATATATTATATATATTTATATTAAGTCATATCACATTTCCGTGATTCATATACAAATATCGAGCTACAATGTCCTTTAATATCTAATTCGCTCTACCTCGGAATTAATATATTTTCATATATGCTTAACCGAAGGGGAATTTTTTCTCGATAATAGATTTGCCTGGACCAGGGCGCGAACCTATGGATCCTTTCAAACCCAGGAACGTCAGTGAAGCGTTACCTACTACACCACCGCGAGAGGCTAAAAGTTCATGTCGCCTCTCACCCTCATATACCTTTCGCGCGCAGGTAATTAGTGGTTTGGAGACAACATCAACCCACCTCGACTCCGGTAGTGTTTGTAGTGCTTTTGACAGCACGTAGCCAATCTATAAGTCATATCACATTCGTGATTCATATACAAATATCGAGCTACAATGTCCTTTAATATCTAATTCGCTCTACCTCGGAATTAATATATTTTCATATATGCTTAACCGAAGGGGAATTTTTCTCGATAATAGATTTGCCTGGACCAGGGCGCGAACCTATGGATCCTTTCAAACCCAGGAACGGGTTGATGTTGTCTCCAAACCACTAATTACCTGCGCGCGAAAGGTATATGAGGGTGAGAGGCGACATGAACTTTTAGCCTCTCGCGGTGGTGTAGTAGGTAACGCTTCACTGACGTTCCTGGGTTTGAAAGGATCCATAGGTTCGCGCCCTGGTCCAGGCAAATCTATTATCGAGAAAAAATTCCCCTTCGGTTAAGCATATATGAAAATATATTAATTCCGAGGTAGAGCGAATTAGATATTAAAGGACATTGTAGCTCGATATTTGTATATGAATAACGGAAATGTGATATGACTTATAGATTGGCTACGTGCTGTCAAAAGCACTACAAACAACTACGGAGTCCGAGGTGGGTTGATGTTGTCTCCAAACACTAATTACCTGCGCACGAAAGGTATATGAGGGTGAGAGGCGACATGAACTTTTAGCCTCTCGCGGTGGTGTAGTAGGTAACGCTTCACTGACGTTCCTGGGTTTGAAAGGATCCATAGGTTCGCGCCCTGGTCCAGGCAAATCTATTATCGAGAAAAAATTCCCCTTCGGTTAAGCATATATGAAAATATATTAATTCCGAGGTAGAGCGAATTAGATATTAAAGGACATTGTAGCTCGATATTTGTATATGAATCACGGAAATGTGATATGACTTATAGATTGGCTACGTGCTGTCAAAAGCACTACAAACACTACCGGAGTCGAGGTGGGTTGATGTTGTCTCCAAACCACTAATTACCTGCGCGCGAAAGGTATATGAGGGTGAGAGGCGACATGAACGTTTAGCCTCTCGCGGTGGTGTAGTAGGTAACGCTTCACTGACGTTCCTGGGTTTGAAAGGATCCATAGGTTCGCGCCCTGGTCCAGGCAAATCTATTATCGAGAAAAAATTCCCCTTCGGTTAAGCATATATGAAAATATATTAATTCCGAGGTAGAGCGAATTAGATATTAAAGGACATTGTAGCTCGATATTTGTATATGAATCACGGAAATGTGATATGACTTATAGATTGGCTACGTGCTGTCAAAAGCACTACAAACACTACCGGAGTCGAGGTGGGTTGATGTTGTCTCCAAACCACTAATTACCTGCGCGCGAAAGGTATATGAGGGTGAGAGGCGACATGAACTTTTAGCCTCTCGCGGTGGTGTAGTAGGTAACGCTTCACTGACGTTCCTGGGTTTGAAAGGATCCATAGGTTCGCGCCCTGGTCCAGGCAAATCTATTATCGAGAAAAAATTCCCCTTCGGTTAAGCATATATGAAAATATATTAATTCCGAGGTAGAGCGAATTAGATATTAAAGGACATTGTAGCTCGATATTTATATATATATATATATATGAATAACTTGATCACGAAGTATATAAAACGTGATGCTATGTATAAATAAAGGTTTTTTGCCACGAAGGAAAAAAATGAAAAAACGAGTTGGCCGAGTACTTTCGGTCCTATTCGGACCCTTTACTGAGGCATACTGATTTTACAAAGAACACCATAGTCAAAAGAAGGCTTAATATACAAACTGACACTACCACATTAGCCATAAGGGCGATTTTCACTCTACAGAGAGGAGGAGGAGTCATAGGCTAGCCACACCTTGAAGGATACCCGCGGTAAACAAGTGATTCTTCCAGAAAAACAGTACATTTTGAAAACAACACGGGAGCATATACAATTTAATATCATGAATTTTTACACAAATTTTCCCAACAAAAATTATTATTAATGAAAAGACGAAAGAAAATATAAATATATATATATATATATATCGAGCAAAAGAAAGAGAGAGAGAGAATATCGAACCAGAGAGAGAGAGAGAGAGAGAGGGAGAGAGAGAGAGAGAGAGAGAGAGAGAATAAATAACTATATACATGTGGGACTAATTTATTAGTTGTTCATTTATTTTGAGGTCCTTCATAAACATCTTACAAATATATGGGTCCAAATGGTACATTCCCAGACTAAGTTTTAGGTTGTTTTTATTAGTGATTTGTAAAATTGCCGATTCCATTAAATTTCTTGAAACATAATCATTAGATCTAGCAATTACCGAGGTATCACCCCAATTAATACAATGAGATTTTTCACTCAGATGGATAAACAGTGCATTTGAAGTCTGGGCTGTTCTAACTGAATACATATGCTGCTTAACCCGAACACATAAATTTTTACTAGACTGACCAACGTAAAACGATGGGCAATCCTTACAAGGAATTTTGTAAATGATGTTGTTATTTGTTATTAATTCTCTCTCTCTCTCTCTCTCTCTCTCTCTCTCTCTCTCTGGTTCGATATTCTCTCTCCCTCTTTCTTTTGCTCGATATATATATATATATATATATATATATATATATATATATATATATATTTATATATATATATATATATATATATATATATATATATATTTTCTCTCGTCTTTTCATTAATAATAATTTTTGTTGGGAAAATTTGTGTAAAAATTCATGATATTAAATTGTATATGCTCCCGTGTTGTTTTCAAAATGTACTGTTTTTCTGGAAGAATCACTTGTTTACCGCGGGTATCCTTCAAGGTGTGGCTAGCCTATGACTCCTCCTCCTCTCTGTAGAGTGAAAATCGCCCTTATGGCTAATCTGGTAGTGTCAGTTTGTATATTAAGCCTTCTTTTGACTATGGTGTTCTTTGTAAAATCAGTATGCCTCAGTAAAGGGTCCGAATAGGACCGAAAGCACTCGGCCAACTCGTTTTTTCATTTTTTTCCTTCGTGGCAAAAAAACCTTTACATATATATATATATATATATATATATATATATATATATAATATATATATATATATATATATATATATATCGAGCTACAATGTCCTTTAATATCTAATTCGCTCTACCTCGGAATTAATATATTTTCATATATGCTTAACCGAAGGGGAATTTTTTCTCGATAATAGATTTGCCTGGACCAGGGCGCGAACCTATGGATCCTTTCAAACCCAGGAACGTCAGTGAAGCTTTACCTACTGTAGTAGGTAAAGCTTCACTGACGTTCCTGGGTTTGAAAGGATCCATAGGTTCGCGCCCTGGTCCAGGCAAATCTATTATCGAGAAAAAATTCCCCTTCGGTTAAGCATATATGAAAATATATTAATTCCGAGGTAGAGCGAATTAGATATTAAAGGACATTGTAGCTCGATATATGTATACGAATCACGGAAATGTGATATGACTTATATATATATATATATATATATATAATATATATATATAGATATATATATATATATATATATATATATAAAAGTTTTTTGCCACGAAGGAAAAAATGAAAAAGCGAGATAGCCGAGTACTTTCGGACCGAAAGTACTCGGCTATCTCGCTTTTTCATTTTTTCCTTCGTGGCAAAAACCTTTATTTATACATAGCATCACGTTTTATATACTTCGTGATCAAGTTATTCATATATATATATATATATATATATATATATATATATATATATATATATATATATATATATATATTAGCATTACTGCTGTAAGGATATTTTAGCTGAGGAAAGAATCATCAATAGGCTGTATAAAGATCTATAAAAAATAAATACATTGCAATAAATGAATGCAGGATCTAAAATCTTGCTATAAAAAATCTAAAATATAACAGATAAGTACTGACCTTAATGTTACAAGTGAGGCTACTTCACATGACACTAAATGTAACTAAATGTCTATTTCTCCGTCAACAATGAATAACTTATTTGTACGTCAATCATGAAAATGTGCTCGATATTACGCCTAAATTGTGATTAAGAAAAAAACTAAATCTGTAAGTGCTTTTTTCTTTTGGGGGGTGGGGGTGATGATACAGTTTCTCTAGTTACTCGTCTACGTATCTTTTCGTGGCAAAGAGGAATGTGATAATACTACACCGTACTCAAGTGTTTACTAAAAATGTCTAAAATAAGACCTAGATGATCTGAATGCCAAAGGCTGAGATAGAAGAAAGTGAAACGTCGATGTAAAGGAGACCCTCTGACAGAAAAGTAGGGTATTGACCCGGTATATTGTATCCACCTCCTCCGTGGTGCTATAGTAGATTCACAGCAACCGTGCATCTCATATCTAGGCCAATCCTTACGACGCTCCTGATTGGCTGTTGATAAGCCAATCACAGGGCTAGAAACTCTCAATCTCTCTCGAGAGTTCACATAGGGAGGATGTATGTTCCACCTCTCCTGGGGGTCCTTTTGAAAGATGTATCTCTCAGGGGAGATGGAACATACATCCTGCCTATGTGAACTCTCTATAGAGACTGAGAGCTTCCAGCCCTGAGACTGGCTTATCAACAGCCAATCAGAAGCATTGTAAGGGACTGGCCTAGACATCAGATGCACGGTTGCCGTGAATCTACTACAGTACTATATATGGCGCAAGCGCAATGGGACGCCGTGTTTGGTACTAGCCCCTCGGGGATCAGAGTATTATACACACCCATTTCTGTACTGTGTGGTCTACAAATTATAGTAATAAACGATACCCTTGAACCTGAAAGCGCTAGTAATACTAAACACGGCGCCCCATTGAGTTTACCCTGGAACTTGACAAAGGTGAATAGATACAGGGTTAATACCGAGAAGTAGAACGTCCACTATTAAAGAAAACGCATTTTCCATTGAAGATTACGAGCTGCCCCATAGAGCAAGGGCCCTTGCCAGTACAAGGCTGGCTTAATCTGAAACGAACGATTCATGAGAGAGAGAGAGAGAGAGAGAGAGAGAGAGAGAGAGAGAGAGAGATATATAGTTTCGCCATAGAAAGACAGCTCGACAGTTTTGGCATTCTACACATACATATAATTAACTAATAAGTTTTGGTAATCTATGCTCTCAGTATGTACAGTAATAGACCTCTTAAGTGGGTAATGTCTATTCAAATGCAGAAACTATGAAATAAATAAAATTTAGTGAAAGAAGAGATAGATTAACTGGAAGTAATGAGAGAGAGGGAGCAAACTGGTATCAAACTGCCCTGAGGTCGTCAGCAACTTACTTAAAGATGAATGGCGGGCGGCGTGGAAAGCCAGGTGGTAACAGACGTCTTACAGGAATCGTAATTAAATCACTGTTAATATATTTTTCATTACGTAGGTGTTTTATTCATTTATTGCTAATATAGCATACAGTTAGGAGACATACAAACTAAAATTAAGTTTCTATATCAAAGTTGTTGAAACAAGTTTCGCTCTTACAAGCACACACAAACACACAAGTCTCCGTAATATAGTACTTATTTTCTATATTTTGGCGTTTTTATGGGCTCCTTTTATTATGTATGTATGTATATACATATATATATATATATATATATATATATATATATATATATATATCTATATATATATATATATATATATATATATATATATATACTCAGAAGCGGTATAGAAGAAAAATCTTAGTCAGGGAGATGAAAAGGCTTAATATAAAACCAGGGTTAAGTCATTATGGCCACTGTCAAATAACGCCTATCATTTCCTCCACATACTAACTGCTATTCACATTGCTCTTATCAAACTTTCCGTTCTCTGTCTTATTCACACACAGACATTATCTATCTATCTATCTACCTACCTATCCATCTGTCTGTCGACATTGTCGGTTTTCAGAGGTGATCTGTGTTAGAATTATTAATATATATATATTAATATATATATATTAATTATATATATATCTATATATTATATATACTATCACAGATCACTTCTGAAAACTGACAATGTCGACAGACATCATAACTTCTAAATTACACAAATACCCTCAACAGCTTCTCTTCATCTCATGCTAACTACAATAATCACAACTCAATTTTAATCATATCCCTTGCTTTAATAAAAAAAACAATTAACAGGAAAATAAAGAAAGATGATTCAGTCTCACCTGGGTCTGTCCCTCTTCGTGGTCGATGGGTGGCTCTGAGTCGAGAACTCGTCGTCAGGGATCAGAGGTACCGAGAGCTCCCTCAGGGCAGGGTCCTCGCCCCCGACCATCTGACCTCCGGTCATCGGTGGCAGTCGAGCTGGCTCAACCTCAATGTGGGCCACCTGAGGTGTTCGTTCCTGGGTCTGGGGAAAAAAGGTCAACCTTTTTCACAGGCAGAGATGAACTTATGCTATGGACAGACTTCTGTGATAGGAATGAAGGTGCCAAGTAACGTTTCAGGTTCTTGTTAAGTGTTCAGTCAAATTCCATTTGTTGCATCTAAAGTGAAAATAATAAGCTGCCTGTATATTATTCTGTGTTATTTTTTATTCAAGTTATATGACAAAAAAAAAAACAATTTTCCCTGATGGAGGGGCTGAGAGGTGTTCTGAGGTAATCATTATAGTTGCTAATGCTGAGTCTGTGGCGAGTTCTGGAGGAGAAACTTCCTTAACATCAGCTGCTCCGTTCATCTCAACAAAAGGGGTTTCAGCATTGAACCTCCTTACACACACACACACACACACACACACACATATACTAAGCCACTCACCTCAATCTTGCAAACACTTGCACTTCCTGGACTTGAAATTAATTTGATGTAGGAGAGAGAGAGAGAGAGAGAGAGAGAGAGAGAATATTACCTCAACGTGTCCATGTTTGCTCTTGCGGAACCTGAAGGTCTTCCTGGACTGGGCCATCTGGCGCTGAAGGCGGTGACGCCCTCGCACGCTCTCCTGACTGCTGTTCAACCCGCCCTCGGGAGTCCCATTGCCGTTCCCTGTTCCTCCCTCCCCTGGGCTGGTAGGTGTCGATATGCTGCTGTCCTCGCCACCTAGCAAAGAGTAAACATCGCGAAACGGGAAAATAATTTCTCAGGTGATGCAGTGCATTTTCTTTATCTTGATCCCGCGGATGGGCTAGGCACGTCATGACAGATTGTGCTGACAAGTTCTGTAAAGGCAATATAACTTCAAAACATTTTAACAAGGTGTATGCTGCTGTTGTTCTGTTGCTAAGGATCAGTACAACTTCTTGCAACAGCAGTACGAAGTGTTAGATAGGCACTCTTGAGAAACTATCGTGACTTGTTTTTACGCCATTCTTTCCCATACATAAGGATAACCATTCATGTCCTCTCACAGAAAAGGAAAAATCTCAAGAAGTGAGGAGAATGAGTATACTTCAGCAGCAAATGAAAATACACCAGTTGACAGTCCAACAATGATGGTAAATATACACAGAGAAGAAAAAGAGCTTGTATATTATTTATTGAACAACATAATTTCCTGAATGCAATATATTGAAAAATTGCACTAACGACTCGAAGCTTTATCTCTAAGAAGTTTCACGAATTTGTCAATCATCTACATAGATAAAATACCGTCTCAGATCCACAAAAGGCTAAAGTGAAACTGTAACTGATTTTATCTTGACTTGCACCTTTCTCTGCTTACCCTCTAAAATCCCAAAACATATGGCTCCTTAATGGAACATACTAAAAGTTCAGTGATTCTGGAGGAAGGAGTAAACTTGCCATTTTATATTCAACATTCTTAGTTTGAAGCATATCCCATGTGGTCTTGTCGTTTGAGCGAATTATTTTCTGAATTGAAACAGCAGACAAATAACACATTTGAGGAAAAAGATAACATTAAAATGGAAAACGTCTTTACAGGCATACTGACTATACCAACGTTACTCCACGTAAAACAAACCCAGTCACGTCAACCCGATAGATCTTGAAAGAGCCACAGGTACCTGCAGGCGTCTTAGTGAAAACCACCACAAAGGCAGGATCCTGGAATGACCTTGTGCCTCTTAGCCAAAGCAAAGAACTCGACTGTTGACTTGCAGAGACTCAGACCTTGTCCCTCCTTGGTTTTCCAGATAAAGTTAAGTATATCTTAGTTTTACCAGACTACTGAGCTGATTAATAGCTCTCCTAGGGCTGGCCCGAAGGATTAGATATTTTTTACGTAGCTAGGAACCAATTGGTTACCTAGCAACGGGACCTACAGCTTATTGTGGGATCCGAACCACATTATTTCGAGAAATGAATTTCTATCACCAGAAATGAATTCCTCTGGTTCCACGTTGGCCGAGCCGAGAATCGAACTTTAGAGCACCGGATTGGTACCCAAGCGGGGACTGGTTTTCCAGATAAACTATGGCGGTACCCTTATATATAAACCGGACAAGGCTCACAAATGCTTGGTGGCCTGAGAAGACCCCATTAGTTCCAATTAGCTTTTGCACCAACAACTCTCTTCAGTTTAACATTCCCCTTGTTTTAGATACTCAATAGTGGGCAACACAGTCCTTGTTTGAGGTGACATTCACCAGAACAAAAGGCCTACATTTTCCTCCTCCTAGGCTTAATTTAACTTCCAGAATCCAAAATCACCCTTATGATTGAGACTGATTGCGTATATTAACCCTGAGTTTGGTTGTACGATGAGCAGTCCTGTTTTGCTAGAGAAATTTGCATAAGATGGAAGTATACTTGAGAACTTTTCAACCTCTCCAACGCCATCTGACGGGAGCTAATGAATCATTAGCTCGTGTCATTAGTAATGATAAATAAAATAATGCCAACCCTCAACTCCTTTCCTCCAAATATGCATGAGAATCTCAAAACCCAAGGCCCTCAAACACCAAATATGCTGTACCACTATCAGATCAATGCCTTCCAGAGAAAGCTGGATTGGCATAATTCCTACTGTAATCTATTTAAAATGAGGTTTGGCACTTTTTTTTTTACTGTGTGAGATGACAACTATCCCACTGATTTCCATTTGCAAGAGGCACAGATAAAAAAATTATCCTTAGATGGTTGAAAGGCAGAAATAACAAATCAGAAAACTTGAATGGCTAATCTATTATTGGTGACTAATACTGAAAGCTTTCAAATGAAGAACCTGCTAGCAATCACCAAAATGAATTTGTCTAATATTTCGTCTCGAATGCTGAAATCAGAAACATTATGGTTATGTCAGAAGGATAAAACACGTAAGTATTATCAAGTGAACACTTTTTTTAATGTTGCCTACTTTCTTCAGCAACTGTCAGTTTTAAAAAAAACCTAAGCCCAAGAATAAAATTAAGCAATATAGCAACAGTTGATTATTAAAAAGCAGACACTTTTACAGGAAAGAATTAAACAGGATTTAAAACTGAGTATATCATATACCTTCAGAACAACTACACAACATAGCATCATTAAAAGCATAAAGGTTTAGGTTTAAAGTAGCCAAAGTTACAGTAGCATTTTAGAGAATCCAAGTTAGGTGGTGGGTTAAAGCTTGCTCCTAAGGAAAGCAAAACAAATTGACAGACTTAGGCATGAAGAAACGAGAGATGTTATATCAAAAGAAAGTTAACGTTAATTTCATTAAATTAGTAGTTTTCTTATATAACTACAGAAATATACTGAAGTACCACTATTAAGTATTTCAACACATGTAAAAAACAAAACCTAAACCGTAAATCAATAACTGATAAAATAATATTTAGAGAAAGATTAATTGTTAGGAGTAACAGAAAAATGTGAGCAGGGATGAATATATTCTTGTTAGACCTTCACTAAACTCAAACACTACAAATATTTTCAAGAGGATTTACATTCTTGTTCCTTGACCTACAGTTCTACCTTTTGATGGAAGCACCAGAAACTAAGTATGGCATCTTGTAAGGCCAGTCCACATAGTCTTACATGGAAATTTCCTGGTATTCATTTTAGAGAAAGTTACTTCTGCACAAGGTACATTATGATTTCTTCTAGCTCGGCCAAATTGATGTTGCATAAGGGAGCGTAAACATGCCATAAAGACACATCAGCAACTTATTGCACACACATCACAAACACTTGCACACATATCACAAACACTTATCAATAGTTCTTTACAGAGCTAGATTTACAGCCATCGACTTCCTTCAAACTGTTTATGATTATGCGTGTGATAGGTTGCCAAATTGTATTTACGACATTTTACTGTAGTGTGGATAAACCCAAGATGAATTCTAATTGCAGCTGCTTGTAACAGCACATTCAGAAGAAGAATTCAAAAGTCTTTTGAACATGAAAAATGTACAAGCATACAAATTAGGCTGTTTCAAGTCTGAATTTTCAGTTTTATAACTGATAAATTACTCATCGTTGTTAATTTCTAATTATACAAAGGGTATTTTTAAATGAATGATAAAATGCCAACATTTCCTAGTGTTTTGACTCCACTGCTCACTTACAGGAACAGGGAGGCAAGTAGCCAAAATCACTCAGTAAGACATAAACACAAATTGAGACAGAAATTCATATGAATAAGAAATATTCAAATACAGTATTTTTTTTTCAAATGAGCCATTCCTGAGCCTGACTTTTAAACTGACATTCAAACTTCAACAATTCGAAAGAGGAAGGATATAGCTAGGAAAAAACGTTCCCATAGCTTGTTATACTTCAGATAACTGCATGGCCAATAGCTGTTAAGGTGTTTCTCAATAGCAACATTGCTATAACTGATTTTTAAAATGATGTCCCATAGTGTTAATTGTTAATAACAGAAGGGAGAATCGACAAATATTTACTTATAGATCCCTTAATGTAATCATCTGAATAAGCCATTCTTCTCTGTTCGGTAGGATTGGGCTGACTGGCATATATATGCTGTCCTTGCCTCTGTAGGATAGTCTTTGGAGGTACTCCTCACCACCTGCCTAAATAATAAAAATGCAGTATACCACCGACTGTATGTCTTGAGACTCCAACAGTAAGCTACGTGGACTGAGAAATTCTTATTATAGTAATAGACAAATAAAAAGCTGATTTGAACAAGTTTTGAAGATGATGCATGTCAAAATGGTGCCATATAGCATCACAATGACAAAATTTCATATTTTAGTTTTCATTAAAACAGTTAATAAGATAGTTTCTTCTATATCTGGTTAATAAAGTTCCTTTACAAACCAACAAATAATATTAAACTATATTTTTAACAAGCACAGTTCAGTCAAGTATCCTGAACCTCAAAGTGTGAAATGGTCTAAATTTTATTAACAGATTTAACTCCTAATTAACAATTATATACTCTAATTAGTACTGTATCTACTGCCACCCAGACTACTACATAATTTCAAGAACTAAATAACTAGCATATTACTAGTGCAGTGAGTTGAATTCTCTACGACAGAATAAAGACAAAAATACCCTTACCTAATCAAACTAGTAAAGTATAATAACTCTAGGCTAAGACATCAGCCACTAAGATGAATACATTAGTAATCTACCTGAATGTAAAGTATCTTAAAAAGATATCAGCTTACCTTGTAAAACAGGAACACTGCTTGCCTGTAGGTTAGGTTTAGATCCTCTTTTCCTCAGAAATAGTGTCTTGCGGTAGAGACGGGGCTCAGAGGAGGAGTCGTGCGGGGAGGTCCGCAAGGAGTCTAGAGTTCAGGCAAGTTACACACACGAGAGAAGGGAAGGGCAGCCAATCACGAGGAATGGCAGCCAACCATGTCACCAACACCGTTCCAGACAACGCACGAGGGGGAGGGAATATACCCAACATCCATTGGGCAAATGAGGTCACCGCAACACCAGCAGATGGTGAAGGTGATGATGGTTGTGGATGGTGGAGGGTGAGGAAGAGGTATACAATCAGGGAAACAACATTAAACTGCAAGCAACGATAATTGTGTCATATACTTTACTGATCTCTCCCTTGTGAAACAGCAAATCAGAACTGCTGCTCCCAGCCAATGTAGCTCACGGAATTACTGTATCAATTGAGCTGACTGAAAAAAAAAGTTGTTTCTAAATAGATATTGGTTAGTTCTTGATAACTATACTATTAAAAACATTTAAGGCAAAACTATTTCCTTTCAAGGGCAAATATGAGCAATCATGGAATGACAAGCTTACTTTAGAGATGGTAGCCAAGATTTTTATTTATATTATCCATTGACAAACAACCCTGAGTATGAAGTTAGCAACATAAAGTAAGTCCTAGCAAGTCAACTCCAATCCGCCAGTCTTAAAATCAATGCCCAAGTTCATATGTACTGCTTTGGTGACAAGTAATGAACCAAGTGCAGTCAAAGCAGGTAAAATTATGTAAAAGTTCTATACAATCAGCTCTAGAATGATCTAGTAACCCAAAGAGTCCATTGGATCAGGGAGTGGTGATAAGTTTTCTACATTACAATAGCAATGGCAAACAAGCTATCACATCACACCGATCTTCAAAGTGTTATTTACACCTCTCTGAAAAACCAAATCCCGCCAAGGATACAAATAAACAGGTACCTGTGCATCACATCATTTTGTGAATGAATTCAGTACACGAAGATTAGTTTTCTTTTCAGATTATTCTCTATTTGTGGACAGTATAAGCAATACTTGTGCGTAAGGTCTATTGCAGTGTTGTGGTGACCACGCAAGTGACAAGAACATTATACAGCTATCACCTAATTCAAAGCAACAAAGTTATATAGTAGGAGAAATTAAGTATTTTGTCTCCATTATAGGACGCAAAAGCAATAGAAAGAAAGATAACCACTTCTGAAGACTGTAGGAATGCAGAAGGCATTTAGTTCCAGCAATCCCAATTCTATTCTGGTTTTCACTCCTATAACTAGTTGAACACTTACTTGAAAGAGCAAAATTATCAAAGAAAATTACAAGATCTCAAATATTTTTCAGTTCATTACTTCTATTGGAACAATGTTAAAGAAGTGTTAGTTATCTGAACGAATGAAGGCAACTAAGTGTGTCTGAATTAGCCATAATGTAAAAATTACTTTATGGTTACTGTTTATATAATAATCAAGACAGTAAGAATGACCTGCGTTTGAAAGATGGTCTTTCAAAGGGTTATTTACACCTCTCTGAAAAACCAAATCCCGCCAAGGATACAAATAAACAGGTACCTGTGCATCACATCATTTTGTGAATGAATTCAGTACACGAAGATTAGTTTTCTTTTCAGATTATTCTCTATTTGTGGACAGTATAAGCAATACTTGTGCGTAAGGTCTATTGCAGTGTTGTGGTGACCACGCAAGTGACAAGAACATTATACAGCTATCACCTAATTCAAAGCAACAAAGTTATATAGTAGGAGAAATTAAGTATTTTGTCTCCATTATAGGACGCAAAAGCAATAGAAAGAAAGATAACCACTTCTGAAGACTGTAGGAATGCAGAAGGCATTTAGTTCCAGCAATCCCAATTCTATTCTGGTTTTCACTCCTATAACTAGTTGAACACTTACTTGAAAGAGCAAAATTATCAAAGAAAATTACAAGATCTCAAATATTTTTCAGTTCATTACTTCTATTGGAACAATGTTAAAGAAGTGTTAGTTATCTGAACGAATGAAGGCAACTAAGTGTGTCTGAATTAGCCATAATGTAAAAATTACTTTATGGTTACTGTTTATATAATAATCAAGACAGTAAGAATGACCTGCGTTTGAAAGATGGTCTTTCTACTTGTATACAAAGAAACCTTATGAAAAATTTAGCTTTAAATATTAAATATGAAATCTGACTAGCTGGCAACAGAATCCAAAATTAGTGAGAGAAAAATTAGTTTCTTAGTCGGCATAACTGCAATCTTGAACAACCAAAGGAATTATAAGATATATAAACCTTGATAAGAAAAGAAATGAACAACATCCTGTCCTGTATAACTTCACCATTACTTCCCAAAATACACCTGACATGGCAAGATAAGGAGGAGATCATAATTCTAAAATGGCCCTATTTTCTGAAAATCTGTGGTTTTGTGAAAAAATTTTCATTAGTATACTGGTGGAAGAAGATATTAAAGGGAAAATTTGTGTTATACTTGGACAATACAGATTATACAGAAGAGGAAGCTCAAAATAGTATGAGAATAACAAGATTAACTAGAGATATATCTCATTATATAGTAGTCGAAATTAAAATAAATAACGGAACCAAAAATGAATTGTCTTATTGAACATAAGTTTCATTGAGCCAAATGAGGTCAGTGCACAAGATGATTATTTAGGGTGACAGTGAGTGTAGGACAAGAAGGGTCATGCCATACCTTTGATTGCACTGTCTTTTAAAGGTTAGTTGGGGGTCAAATATACAGTATGTACAGTTAATGTGTGTATGGGTGGTAGGGTAGTCAAATGTGGGGTTGATAGTAGGGTAGTCAAATGTGAGGTTGATGGTAAGGTATAAATCAAATGTGAGGTTCATGGTAGGGTGGTTAAATGTGGGGTTGGCAGTAGGGTAGTCAAATGTGGGGTTAATGGTAGGTTAGTCAAATGTGGAGTTGATGGTAGGGTAGTCATATGAAGGGTTGACAGTAGGGTAGTCAAATGTGGGGTTGATGGTAAGGTATAAATCAAATGTGAGGTTGATGATAGGGTAGTTAAATGTAGGGTTGACAGTAGAGTAGTCAAATGTGGGGTTAATGGTAGGGTAGTCAAATTTGGTGTAAATGGTAGGGTAGTCAAATGTGAGGCTGATGGTATGGTAGTCAAATGTGAGGTTAATGGTAGGGCATTCAAATGTGGTGTAGATGTAGGACAAGGTGGTAGGAATAAGGTTACAAGAGGAAGAATGTTGAGAAAAGCAAGGAAGAGAATGAGTGCCAACAAAATGTTTCGGGATATGAGAACAACGACTTAAAAAAAAGTGTTTTAAAAAGGTGTAATACAAAACGAGTTAAGGACAAAATAGATATAACATAAATAAAAAGTACAGCTCACGTAAATATGTTAAATGAGAATATAGCATTGCATTTATAAGGCACTTCAACGGGTGTTGGATTACCGACGTTTGGAGGAAGCCTAGATGACTATTGAGAGTAATTTGTATTAACGTACATCCGATAGCGATTTCAGAAGAGATTCTTGATGGTGTAATAAAAATGGCAAAAGGTAGAAGAATGGAAAGCCCAAAGGAGTATCTGGGATTACATATTATGTAAAGTTGTATCAATGTGGTGAAGCGCTATTCAGCTCACTGAAAATTAAAGCTACTGTGGAGATATGAGAAGAATCGTACTGTTTTCATTTAAGAGGCCGGAGGGACGGGAAGCTTAATTTTTTAATCTATCACAGGTCTTGAGGAATACAGATAAAAGTGAAAGAAAACAGGTCAACCTACAACGTGTGAAATACTGACGCTTCATTGCCCTTTGAATTCTATGTGACTGCATATTTTCAATACCAGTGACTTTACATATTTTCATTCCCAATACATTTTCAAAGTACTATTGTTCTCACACACATTTACGTTGCTGTAATCCCATAATTACTACTTAGAGGGACATGAAATGGGTTCAAAAATCTTTGACAAACTTCAACACCTGAAGGATAAGGGCAAGTGAAAACTAGCACCTAACTAGAAGATATGATATTCTGTTATTTAATTTTTCTAGTAAAGATTAGGGATGGTTAATTTACATATGTACGCTGAACGTTAATTTTTTTATGCTTGAGGGCCGATAGGAGTCTCGTTTGAGGAAAACCGAGAGGACAATTATTAGAAATACCTGGGGGATAATATGATACAAGTCTATGTTTGAAATATACAGTCTATCTGGTATACACCAAGAGTTAAAAAACCTAATCTCTTTAGGCATTTACAAAATTTCCACTATTTATAAATCCTACCTTATTATCTAAAGGAGACTGATATCACAACGAATAATAGTGTTCAGTAGGCAACAGTCTTTAGTACATATGCCTTTATAGCAAGTCGGTTCAGAAATAAGTCCAAAAAGGAGCAGAACCGGTAACTGACTTGTCTTAGCATAAGGCCCATGGAAGAAGAGCAGTGTGAGTTAATAAGCCTGATCACCATGCCTAAATCAGAAGCGACGGAGAACTATAAAACGGTTGTCAATGAAAAGAGATCTCTATATACACATCATGTACAGTTTCAGTCATCAGCTCAGGATTTTATTTACACAAGGCTTTGGAATTTATCAAGTACGAATATTTAGTGAAGCCACAGGAGATTTACAAGTATTTCTCAGATCTAAGAAAGGAATTTAAATCGTGATTAAAGGACTTGATTAAATCAGGTCAAAGAAGTTTAGAAAAGTCAAGGAATCTGTCAGAACTCGCTTTATAAAGCTCAATGATCTGTGATGTGTGACAGCTGCCAGAGGGGACTGAAAACAAGATCTTTTAATGTTAATTATTGAATTAATAATATCTGTACAATAAAAAAACAAATTATATATCATGATCAGATCAAATAATGCAGAACAAGAATCTTCAGTTATTTCAAATATATGCAAATTTATTCTTTTTCAACAGTCAATTTTTTTTAAAGTGAAAGCTATTAACAGAGATATTTCAGCATAGCTTAAATAAAACTTCCTGATAACACGTTCTTCAAGTTAGTAATAACATACCTGACAACAAAAGAGAAAATCCATCCATATAGAAAAAAAACAAGTTTCATTCGGTTTAAGAAAACTGCATAAATCAAACTGTTAATATAACTATACAAATCCACTAAAACACACTGAGAATGATGAAAACAACTAAAAACGGGGTTGGGGTTTGGAGGGGGGGGGGGGACATTACATATTGCTTTAAAAAGACGAATATCCTTCGTTTTAATTAAATTGGATGATGTGGTAATTAATTCGTTGACATAATGAAATCATATTTCTGACAAAATCACTGGTTTAGTAAACTTCCTTCCAACCTTCGTCAACTCTACACTGGCAGAGGAACAGAACGAGGCTCTACTGTTTATCCAAGCCACTGCTTCAGTACTTATTTCTTAAAGCTACTCTGAAGACGTGAGAGAAAGGCTGAAGCCTCTTTGATATAAACCATCACAATGATGGATGATAGAATACCACGTAAATATAAAGACAATTACTAAACTACATCTTCATTGCTACATTACTAACGAAG
Organism: Macrobrachium nipponense; assembly: GCF_015104395.2. Taxonomy (NCBI): domain Eukaryota; kingdom Metazoa; phylum Arthropoda; class Malacostraca; order Decapoda; family Palaemonidae; genus Macrobrachium; species Macrobrachium nipponense. The sequence continues at coordinate 119,935,724 of NC_061108.1, forward strand.
CTTATAGGACATTTAACACATTGACAGCCAACAGTTCTAGCTGATGGATGTTTATAAGCATGCAATGCAATCTCTCTTTAATTTCTCTTTTGATGAATTAAAAATAACATTGATTTCTTCGTCATTAATACCAGGGTAGCAAAGAGAAGTGAATTTAGAGTTGCATTAAAAATTGATTAGGTTCTTCAGCTTACATTTATTTATCTTAGACTCTCTCTTACTCAAACCATACACAAGACTTAACTGTACAATGTAAGATTATTTCTGAAAACTTTCTCATTCTCTTCATTGGAATAATGCTCTTCTCGACTTAGTTTATCTCTGATGTTGGTATAGCATAAAAATAAATCCTGTCCCATCAAAGCTTGAACTGTATTCAAACATACAGGCTGGTCAACCATTTTCCCAAAATCATTTACTCTTTCCTATCCATCAAATGGATCCTAAAGCTAAGGCACATAATTACATTTGTACTATTTGCCATCCATACAGAGGTACTACAGTTTTGTCATTTCCCTTTGACATCTTATTTGATCACGAAAATCGTATGACCGTCCTAACCTGTTACAACCTCTGTGGAATTCCAGTTATTTGGTAGACGCACAAAACAAAAGGTGATCTTGAAAAATGTCAGCTTCATTAAAAAATAATGAATGAAAATAAAGGGCCGATCAATATCAATGTCACCCTACGTACCTTGTAAGTAAAGTTTGCTCCCTTCTTGTTCATGAATTCAAGATAATGTTATCAAGGGAAATAAATCTCTGCGTTCAGATACTTCTAAGTCGAAAGTCTATTCAAGGATCAAATTTTGCTGTTTAAGGCGTTAAATTTTCTTCATCAATCTTAGACGAAGCTTTATACTCTGTCCTTTTTAGAAAATTAACCCCCCAAAAATACAAATTCTTAGTAATCCACCTCCTTCTTGCATCTATAAGCTCACCCAATAACACTGGCCTGCGTACTTTGTTTCTAGCAGATGCTGGATCTTATGTTAATAACTAGAAAATTGACTACAACACTAAAGCTGGACCTGATAAAAAGGCATTGAGCCTTGCAAGAGGCTGATTTAAGCATTCCTACAGCACTTACATTTCTGATCTGAGTTTCAAAACAATTTATAGATTTAAAAAAAACAGTAAAAAGAGACAAGATGTTAAATAACGGCTAGAAAATTTTGACTTTTACCTATAACTAGATTAGGCCATAATTATTCACACACCACCATGAGCTCATTCATTCCTTTAAATTACAATATCTCAAGAGTTTGAAAAAAAATTATATAATTGCACTGCAGTTACCATTCCTTATTTAAAGTGTGTTAATTCTTTGTGCATAAGATCATTTAATCGAAAGGAATAATATTAAAAATTTAACTCACTGAGATTTAAAAGGGTAGGAAAGCATACACATTCCGGAGGAAACTCTGAGAAGTCATATATCAACCAAATGCAGAGGTCCAACACGACACAACAATATAATACCAATAACTGACACAAAACCATGATGCAAGAGAATAACAGCCATGAAATAACGAAGCAACTCTATGACACTGAAGAACACTGTAGATTTCCAAGCTTTCAGCAATATTTCATTGCTTCATTTGCCACAATCTGTTCCCACAATTTGTGGGGCAACAGTCGTCTGCTCAGTTTTAAGAGCAGACCTACACAGAGAAATGATCCATCCATTACAAACACCGAAGAACATGCACAAGACCTGAACCATGGGTACTTACCGTCAACCAATACCTGGATGTCCTAAAGCGACTCAGCCAGCCCATATTGCCTAATCTAGTGTGTTCTCGTACCACGGAATCATAAACAGGATCCTTTTTGTGATCGTCCTGACAGCTTACTTTAAGGGATATCTATAGGCTATGGGCAATTACTATACCCGCCAACAACCTCACCTTTCACATAGTGGACACTGAGAACAATCTAGTTTCTCCAAATATAACAGTGAAAATCGTCAGTTTGCATTCTGGTGTAACTCAAATGCCTCAAAAAGATGTCAAATACATTTACATGCCTTCACTTTCTATGCACCATAATTCTAATTTTACATATATACATATATATGTACATATATATACACTATATATACATATATATGTCGCATAAAACATTCTCCGAAGGGTTGATGGTACGGTCAAAATCATTCCCATTCTCGAATGACAAAAATGAAAGATCTACCAGTGCATACCAGGGCGAACCAAACGATGTGAAGTACCATTTTTTTCCTTTCAGTGTTTTGTTGTGTCTCTTGTTAACAGAGCCAGTATCTTTGTTAAAGGATGTTGTCTCGCATAACTTCTTTCTTAAATCTTGTCTGTAAACTAGGAGAAATGTCTTTCTGTGTAAACATATCTACTATGTTCGTTTGTGCCATCAGCTTTAATGTTATGTCCCAAAACCAGTTCTCACTACTTACCACTTGACAAGCTTTACAGGATAAATGAATAAAAGTTGAATCTTTACTAAGAGAAACTTACAGTAGCTCGTGTGATTAGATGCACAAGACTGAACGATTGAAATATGCAAACTAAACAGACAATAAAATGAGCAACCGTACAAACTTAACGAAAATTCAATATTTTTTACAAGTACAAAAGCAAAACGACAATCTGATTCTGGAAAAATATTGTCACAGGTGTAAAAGTTAATTTAGTCAAGGAACCCATAAACTGATATGCGTGAACACTAAGCTAGGCACAAGTGTCTGTCGTAATCTAATAATAAAACGAATAGCAATTTTAAGGAGCGTGAACCAATCAAGCAATTTTGTTCTCAAAGCCACTTAAGCAGGCCTATAGTTAACCTACTCAAACCAAGTGTAGTTTCCATCACAAAATTGCACTTCTTAAAACAGTACCTCAGTCTGGCCCACCCTGACTATGAGTAACGATGCTAATCCATCACATGGAATAGTAACACTTATTAAAGAAATAAAAAAGGAAGTATATCTCGTAACAACTATATATAAATATATATATCTGTTTTGCGAATACACACAACTTGGACACTGGATGAGGAGGCCACCTCTACCATACCTGGGAAGGGTTGGCATTCCCCGGCGTATGAGGTTCTTCGAGGTTGGGCAGCGGCAGGGAGTTGAGGAAGTTGTTCAGAGGAGTCTTTGGGAGGAAGACGGGGAGCAGGACTGGTATGGGAATGCAAGGAGAACCCCCTTCGGAGACCCTTAGGCCCTCCTAGAGTGAATCCGGAGACCGAACCTGCTCCCCGGAGTCAAGAAGCAGCAGTAGTAGGTATAGAGAAAATTAAAGGGCGAGAAAAAACAAAAACGAAACAAAAGACAAAAGAAACACACAGAAGAAAAAACAAGTGACTGATTCCTCCAGAGGAATGATTGATGAAATCAAACGAGCGAGCTTGACGCTCTCTTTTTGGGGAATCTGGGTACATAGCATGGAGGCTGGAAAGGAGAGCAGGTTAGTCCAGTGAAAAAAAAGGAACTCAAGCTATCTGTATGTATATGAGAGTAGGTTCTATTTACAAATCCATGCTTTGAAGTCATGGCTGACAAAGTAACTTCCAAGAGAGGAGTTCAAGTGACCAAGTAAATTAAAATTAACCCATAATCCTCAAATACAATTGCCCATTTGCAGGGACGGCATGATACAGTAAATAGGTTGGCAGCCTACAAGGGTTGTGCTTCCTTTCCAAAATTATTAAAAACTGCAAAAGAAGTTATAGAATAAAATACGTCTTATGTTAATGAAAGATAAATCAAGATCTCAGCATGAAAGCGAGGTGCTGCACCTCTTCTGAGCATATCGGAGACCATTCGATCTTCGGAGCATTTGCAGTAGGAAGTTGTAATGAATGAACAGAACTATAAAAATCAAATCATATCTCAGATGAGAGGTCGGAGCAAGCCAGTTGGGCTGAACACAGACACGAGACGCTAGCCATTTCTGGCAAATGTAATTTTTGTTAATATACTCAGCAATAATTTGAACTTCTGACAATTATATTTAATTAAAGGAAGTCACACACTTCACTGATTCTTTTGCCGAAAAATGGTGAGGTATGATCATATTCTATTTATGTACAGCAGTGTAGTCCTTTTCTCAACATATCTTGACATGTTCTCCAAATTCCCAATCATTTTCCCATTTATCAGCCATTTTTGCAAAATCATATAAAAACAATCTATAAAACCTGGTATTCACACTAGGCATTACTAAATGGCTTGACGTTATTGTTTATGAACAATGGAAAATTGAACTTCACCTTCGGCAGGACATGAAAGTCATATTTTCATATAGGTTCCCAGAATTCCCACAACGAACACTGATCTTACAACTGGTAATGTTTACAGTATTCTTAATAAACAGGGCCTATTTTCATAAGATTATATTTGAATGAGAAAATAGATTTCAAAGACATCTGAATGACATATAAAAGGTAAAGTATGACAAGTATGTGACTTCTTTTGAAGTGCCGTACCTATTCAACACCTTCTATTCTCGTGTCTCTGTTCAAAGCAGTAAAAAAAACAAAGTACAATTAGCTTAAATACAAAGAAAATAAAGGCAGTGCTTTCCTATGTTTTGGAACTGGATTTAATCATTTACAAATTGTTTTTGAGAAGCATGCAAGCGGAAAACCCAAGTTGAATGCACAAGATTTGATGAGACCGTGGAAATCAAGATTCCAGAAGAGTTAAACAGTTATAAGAATTAGGCAAAGGAGACAAATCAAAGGTACGGAGATATTAAGAATGACTAAGCCACAAAAATCGGGGAATTAAATCATGGAAACTCTTTATGAGCGCAGTAGAGTGGTAGGAGTGCTAAAATGGCTGACTACGAGGCGGTGGTGATAGACATCTACGAAGAGTTTCACTTGAGAGCACACGTAGGTCAGTGGTAGAAGCATGCACAGGTACTCGTTCAGTGCAAGTGGGGACATAAACAAAGATCATCCACAGGTAAGACTAGGATGCAGTGTCTTTCCTGAAAAACCTATGATTGTAAATGCCAACAGTGCCATCTGGGAATGGTATGGTTCTGTTGCAAAAAAAAGTTGGTATTGAAAAAAAAGTTGAGCTCTCAAACAAATTGAAGCAAATGTCATCAACTTCTTCAAGAACTAAACTTCCAAAATTTCCTCAGATTATCGTAGGTTTTTCATTTCATTTCTATTTTCTGGGACTTTCATCTACGGCAATTCACTGGTTAACAAGTATCCTCTACACTAATTCATCACTAATCCATACACACACTCACAATTAGGACGCCAAGCACACAGTGATAAACATTCTTCATTATTCTTGGAAACACGGATGACAGATTTCAAACATGAACGCCACATTTACAAAGCCAAAAACAAAAGGAAAACACATACAATCATATCTGACCTTAGATTGAGAGAATTCCTTTGTATATTGAATGTAAAACGCGTTTTTTCTTTTAAGAAATATTGGATATTTAGTCAGACGCTTTCATCTCATTTGGGTGAGAACAGTTGAAATAAAGTGAGGGGAGTTCCATTTTAAAGCAGTGTAGTATTTAAAAACAACATTTAAGTAAAAGTTAAAGCATCACTGCCAAATACTTTTCATCAATGACTCTCAACAATCAAGATATCTAAAATCGTGATTCAATCTGTTTGTGCTTGTTAAGCTGAAGATATTTACGTTACTGAATTGTTTGTGTGACAGTGACATTGAATTATCGAACCATTTTTATCTTTAAGGGTTCGGGGAATATCACAAAATGAACGGAATATTCACTAATTTCAAGAATCACATCAAGAGGTAATCCACGTGGAAAAAAACACAGTGGAAATAAATCTACGCCAAACAGAGGAAAGTTACAATCATGCAAACAGGACACAAAAGAAATAAGAACGGAAAATAAAAATAACATCCAAAAAAAAACATGAAACGTTAACAATTAATGAAAAAAATAGTTGACAGGGGACAAACAGTCCTTCAAAAATTATAGATGTAAAAATTTATAGACACAGACAGAGTAATACACGTTTGACACAGGCTACAAGTACCAGGTAATTTACTACTGAAGGGGTGTGTGTGTGTGTGTGTGTGTGTGTAAGCATAAATCTAATATATAAAGCAGAGGTTTACATAAACAAATAGTCTACAAGTACAAAAATATTTCAATAAGCAATTATTGCCCTAGGTTTTCAGTGAGACGGAAATTTTTTTCTGTGAAAAAATAAAACCACTAATTACCTATGCTTTTATTATTAACCAGCTTGTAGCCACCTACATTAAGATCTGTATGAAGAATTATTTTACAAATTTAAGGTTATGTTAAATGTAGTGAAATTTATACTGCTTATCCAGACAAGGGGTAAGCTATGGCTAAAATCAAAGAGTGTAAAGTAACTTCAAGGGGTCTCTCTCTCTCTCTCTCTCTCTCTCTCTCTCTCTCTCTCTCTCTCTCTCTCTCTCTCTCTCTCTCTCTCTCTCTCTCCCCGTTGGCATTTCATTTATTAAATTTATTATTCGAGAAGTAAGATTGGATTTCCCTACTTTCTTGTGACCTGTCTATTTATACATGGAAGAGATCTCAAGTATATAAGGCCCATTAAAACTATATTTCGGTGGACTAACTTCCACCCTTATCAACTACCTAATATGGGTGGGAGCCAGTCCACTGAAATAAAGCCCTTAGCTTTGAACCACAGTGTTTTAATGGGCCTTATATACTTGAGACGTATCCTGTTTTAACAGAAGAAATTATTTACATGGAAGAGGTATGTATTTGTTCTAATTAAATATATGAAAAGAAGATGGGGTTTCCAGTTCAAAACCTATCATGAAATGTGTTTACTGCCTGGTACTTTGTAAATACAGAAACGAAATAAAGGAAAAAAAAACAAGTAGTGCATAAAACATCAAAACGAAGGACAAAGAAGACGAAACAACAAAGATTACACACAAAGACCACTCCTTTCACACCAGTGCAGTCTGCAGTGACGAACATTTATACAAGCATACGCACGCCCAGATACACACACACACACATACACACACACGTACAAACGCCGACTTTTTTTTTTCGTTACAAGCAGTTATAGGAAACCTTACTCGATCTCACCTTTCGATCTCAAGGGCGGAGACGTCATGTGTCGAGGGGGACATTCCGAAGGAGGGCCCGCATAGGACAGTCTTGGGCGCCTGCTGACCTGAGACACTTCGCTCTGGATTTCCAAGGCTGACGGTCTGACGTCCATTTCCCCTGTAAGGATAAGCCTGGCTGACTGTTTTGATTGGCAAATAAACGGACAAAGTATTTTCCCTGTTAGGATAAGATTGATTTAATTGGCAAATAAGTGGACGAAGTATTTTCCTTGTTAGGATAAAATTGGCTGATTGATTTAATTACCAAATAAATGGGCAAGGTGTTTCCCTGTTGGGATAAGATTTACTGATTTAATTGGCAAAATAGTAGGCAAAGCATTTTCTCTGTTAGGATAAGATTGGCTGATTGATTTAATCACCAAATAAATGGGCAAAGTGTTTCACCTGTTGGGATAAGATTTACTGATTTAATTGGTAAATAAGTGGACAAAGTATTTCCTTGTTAGGATAAGATGGACTGATTGATTTAATTGGTAAATAGGTGGACAAAGTATTTTCCATGATAAGATAAGATTTAATGATTTAATTGGCAAATAAATGGGACAAAGTATTTTCTGTTAGGATAAGATTAACTGATTAATTGGCAAATAAGTGGACAAAGCATTTTCTTGTTGGGATAAAATTTACTATTTTAATTGATAAATAAGTGGAGAAAGTATGTTCCCTGTTGGGATAAGATTGACTAATTTAATTGGTAAATAAGTGGACAAAGTATTTTCCCTATTAGTATAAAATTGACTGAATGATTTCACTGGCAAATAAGTGGACAAAGTGTCTCCCCTCTTAGGATAAGATTAACTCATTAATTTAATAAGCAAAGGACAATGAGTTTATGAGCTTTATACAAATCATATTCTGGTAACTTCTTTTTTCCCTTATTTGCCAATTATCTTCTAACTCTGAATATCTCCCCAAACAATATTCATAAACTGCGCATCTGAGGATCAATGGTTAGATTTTCCAAAATGGTTACAGAAAGTGAATGCCCATGTAACATTAAATACAAGAATTTTACGATTGCAAATATTAAGTTTAACCAAAGTAATAAATGAAGTTGGTGCTAAAAGGAACAAGGCGTGAATCCGACCTCCAGCTTACTCAGAATGCGTTCAAGATTTTCCCCTATCGCATATGTTGCAAACATTATATTCGTAACCTTTAACATAAATTAAAAACGTCCTAAAACCTACGGGCATATAGAGCCTTGTTTCACCAACGAAAACTAAAATAAAAATACTATATTTTATTAGAAATAATTTTTCTTTACTGTTTAACATGCACATTAATTATTTTTTACATTTTCATTATAATAAATAAATCATAAATATCCTATCCTAAAATTCCTGTATCTTTAACTCTCAACGTCAAACGCCTTTATTAAACCTATTTAGGCTTTCCATAGACAATCCTAACCCCCAAAACAAGAACAACAAAGTAGTTTGAAGGCTTATTCCCCGAGTAAGCCAAAACGATGAGAGGCGAAAGGGGAAAAAGAATATACAAATATGGAAAATCACCTGACTTTTTAGCCGAGACCACTTCCTCCTTCAGTTGCTTGACCTGGTGGGCGAGATCTAGCAGCAGAGACCCTCGGCATTTGGCAGGTGGCAGAGACCAGCCGTGGACACGATCTCTGATAATCAGCTGGTACTGTTCGCTTCCTTCATCTGAAGTCTCTTGGTATAGCTAGGATAAGAAATGTCTAAGTAAAGGAGTACCTGGTGACTTTATTATTCGTATATTTAAAAAAAAAAATGAGAGAAATAAAATACGCTACATCTATTACCTCGCAAATCAAATCCTTACTTTAGTCAGGATGAAAGGTCGCATAAGGATGAAAAGAGGAGTCCTGTAGGATACCACGAAATCCAAGAAGTCCCACAAGGCGATACCTCCCTCTCCTCGGGCGTCCATATCTCGGAGGCAGTGGAGAACGCGGTGCCAGTCCTGTGAGAGGTGCTTCTCGAAGCATACCATCATCACTTTTAAACCTGATTCAACGATGGATAACAATTTGTTACTGTTAGCTTTGGCACAGGCTACTTATCAAGAACTGTCCTAAAATAATAACATATACAGTAGATTTATAGAGGTGTTACAGCCTTGAGCTTGAACAACCAACTTTAGAAAACTTAAAAATAACAAAACTGTAGAGCTGAAGTTTAGAATAGCAGAATTTCCAACAAAAATATGACATAAAAAGATGACAGAAAACCCCTGCTATCCCCTAAAGAGGTTCTGAAACGTGTGGTCTCACAAAGGATAGCTAAAGAATTGAGCATCTCCCGTAAAAAATATATTTTAAAAAGTTAGAAAAGGGACAATCAAAAAAGCACTGGAACGCCTGATCTGATCTCACCTAGAAAAGCAATCTTGAGTATCGTGGGTTTCACTTTCGGCAGAGTTTTCGGATCAATCTGCTGCTGAGACCACGACTGAGACCTGGGATCAGAGGCTGGCACTGTCCTGGCCTGTGGCCCATGAAGGGGCGCGATTTTGGCCAGAGGAGGGTTCATGGCATGCAGAATAACTGTCAGGGTGAAGCTGATATCTGCCTGTCGCATTCGAGGAGCATCTGGGAAAGATTGAAGACTTTGTACAGTTATTTGGGTATTGAAACTTTTTTACTTTCTTCATTTTCTTGTACTCATAAACCTCAGACCTCTGAAAGACTGGTCTATCATTCCTTAGAGGTTAAGACCAGCAGTCTTCCTTCTTTTTTCCGTTTCCTTCACTCTTCTTGTGCTTGTTTTCTTCAGGCCTATACTCAGTATTAACAAAGCTGGCCACGTACTGTCCATTTCTTGTTATTCATAGAGTACACACATTTATAATGGCTAAGTTATAACAGAGATTAACTTGACAAGACAAGACTTCATAAAACAGAATGTTTATAGTACTGAATGTAAATAAGATGAAAAATTTTGAGTCTATCAAATAAGTGTGACGGTAAAAAGTAAGTTGAGCACTTTTCCTAGTTCCTTGAAACTTAAGAGACCAATGTATCACTGGCAAAAGCGAAGAGAGCTGATTACCAGCTTTTGTTAAATCATTGCTTTCCTTATTTCCTTTTCATACACAATGGAGAGAACAATAATATTCCTCTTCACATCTTGGTATCTCCAAAAATTATTCTTTTGTATATTCCATACTCCCCTCACATCCCCCCCTTTTTTTTTTGCTAACTTCAATGTAGAAAAAAAAATGTGAGGAGACAAGGTAAGTACGACTTACCTTTCCGCCCGCACCCGACTCGCAGACACAGAGGCAGCAGAAGGTTCATGATCATATTCTCGGTCTTGTCTGAAGTCGGGAACAGAGAGGACCCACCACATATCTGCTCAAGGGAGTATGTCACCTGCAGGGGGTATGGTTCGAGAGAATTAATATGCGCATCATTAGTGCACAAATCACCCTTTTGGATGGGTGTTTGTTAGAAAAAATAGTACGCCACTATCTCACAGGGTTAGTTGTGCTCAATAAATGGCTAAATGTTAATTGTTCTGAGATTCCTAAGCCTATAATATAACTGAATAGATGAAGTCTATAGTGACTGAAGGGTCACTTCATTCCTTCATACACTGCCTTCATTTACCCTACACAGTATAGTGCCTTTACTCAAAGAAAATATTTTTATCAAGCTTTCTTGACCACTAGATGTTTCTAAAAATATTTTAGAAATATTAAATAACATTTTCTCCTATTTATGACTCATGACTGGTTACTTTACTGATTTTTCTACAAAAAAATCCTAATCTAAATCTGAAACCCCTTTAGTCTAACTTAATATACTTAAGGAAAAGTATCAGAGAAGAGTAGAATTTACACACAGTAAAACAAAAACAAAACCAAAGCAAAGCAATTTTCTTGTGAATGAATAAACATATGATACATTCTCCAGATGCTGTATAAGTACAGAAGCTAGATTTGATGCCAGAGAGAAAGAGAAAGTGCCATTTAGCTCGAGGCCAATCAGAGAGAAACCAAAGAGAGAGAGAGAGAGAGAGTGGAAATTTAGAAAATGCTCATAATTCCTGTAATCTCCAATTGCTGAAGCATTGTCAAGGAAAGAGACCTTACTTAAGAGAACCGTTTCGGCGTCCATGCAATCAACCATTCTATGGAAATAAAACTACGAAGAAGAATCTCTTTTAGAATGAAATAATGTCATGCTTGTCGTGGACTTCTAAAGAGTGTTCTGCAAATAGCTAAAAGATTATGACCTTGAGCAGGAGGACAGAAAAGTGGCAGAGAGCTGCTACAGAGGTGCGTGAACTGACTCGAATGAAAAAATAAAAAAGGTGCCATTCATTTAAATTATTTTTTAGAAGACTTGACTTTATGGTAACTAGCTGTAGCGCTCTTAAATTGCTAATCGAACTCACAGACATTTTCAAATATTTCGTGACTGAGAAAAGGGGGTTACTGAAAAGGTTAATTCCTAAGAAGATAATCAAGAAAAGTGCAGAGTAAACAAGTCATTTTTGTGGAACTTGCTCTGGCAAACTATGTACAGTCTAATCTACTGGATATCTAAAAAGTATAAAATTAACTCTAACCTTTTCAAGACATTCTACAACCGACCAAACCCCCAAGAAGATAATTCTCTGAGAACTTACAATAAGACTATAACTTATGGCTTGATTACTTACGCTAAACCAATATACAATTGTATCTCCTACACGAAATATGAGTTTTTATAGCCGTTCAAACAGTAAAGACCCTCGCACCTATTTCCCAGACAGGAAAGGAACGTCGAACTTCCAATATATGAATGAGTGCCACAAGAGTTAGTTTGAAGTAGAAGAGGATCACTCAATTGCAGATTTTTCCGTATAATCTCCCAGCCAGAATCTCTGACTGTGGCAGGAAGGCTTTATAATAAGTGTGAAATGATCATCAGTGTGTCCTTTCGAAAAAGTATAATGGTCACTGAATAGCATGAAATTCAGTGATTTTCTCTAAAAATCAATTTTGTACTACAAAAAAATTATAAAAAAAAATTATAAAGTGGCAAAATGGTATAAAGAGAAGCTACCTAATTACAGGGTAGGCAAAGTAAATATGAAATAAAAAAAAGTGGAATGTTTACTCGTCGACAGTATTAAAAATAAAATTTAAATTCTATAACGTGTTTATATTTTCCATGGTTGTGACATTGAGACGGCATGTCTACCCAAATCTAACTTGCCCACTGTGATTAAACCGTCAACTTATTTTAAGTAATAAAAACTTAATTTCAATAAGGAACTGCTTAAATGCTCCGGGGCTTTAAATATTAAAATTAGGATCGATAGTTCGGATAAACGCGAGTTTGAAAAATGCTGATACCATCTTGAAACACTTAAGAATGATAAAAAATGAAAGTCTGCCCTGACTTCCAAATAACCTGAAGTAAAAGCAAATCGACCTTAACCTAAATATTTGTGTGTGTAAATAATGTAGAGAATCAAACAAAAACTTCTTTCAGTTTTCTTATGAAGATGGAAAAAGAAACCCACAAGGTTATTGAGTATAACTTGTTTACTCGTAAGTATTTACATAGTACATATATTTGCTAACACTCAAGTACTTTCATGCCCTATCTGTGACAGATAGGGCCTGAAAGAACTCGAGTGTTAACAAAAATGCTATGTAAATACTTACAAGTAAACAAGTTATACTCAATAATCTTGTGGGTTTCTTTTTCCAATGTAGAAAATCTACGCCAGTCTTAACAAGCGTCAAAATACTTGCTTTATCTCAAGCTAAAATTACTGTATATTATTTCATTTATTGATGATAGTAGATAATGATTGTTTCGTTAAATTAAAAGTAACCTTGTATTATACAGATATTGTTCAGCGAAAAAGATGAAAGTGAGCTCTATGTACAAAATCAAAGACAGTTATGCAGTATGAAACTTTAAAACAAAATTGTTTTGCATACAGGAGTAAAAACTTGAAGTGTATGTTAATGTTGAGGCAAGAGTGTATACTAAACCTTTCTCAAGAGACCAGGATCTCTGTGAAAGAAAAATGACCGTATATTTATGCAGGAAACTTGTCCGAAATTATGGAGTAGAAATGGATGAGTTTCTCATGGAGGGGCCTACTGACACCAATTAAAGACATCTGGACATATTCCAACAATTACCAGCATCGTGTAAAAGCTACTAATAGAACCTATATTTGTCCTAAAATTTCAAGATGCCTAGTTGGTACTTCGTAAGAGGGTTAAGGTACAAACTCAACAGCAAATCTGTGATCATTTCATATCAAGTAATAGCAACACGGATAAATAAATACTTTAAAGGTTTAACCTACAGCAAGTCTGCCTCTTAAGCAAATGCCATCAGGCACGACCCTTGGATAATAGAAAGATTAACCATTTATAAGACTAAAAATGAGATTGAATTTACGAAAGGAAAATGATTAGCGTCACCTAATGCTTCTGAATTTCAAATTTCAAGCAACAACCCTGCAAACAATCTATATCAGACACCTTAATTTGGAAATAATTCAGCCCCAATCAAGACTTGAATTTGATTTAAAAGCTTATATTGTAATATGTAGTTTTGCTAGGCCCTTGTATGTTTTTATTAATGCTCGCCAGATTTTCTAAACTATCAAATTTATCATGTGCAATATTAACAGCAGTGTGATGATTACCATCTTGAAAGCAAAACCTGTTTATCCTTGAAGTTTCTGTTTAAAAAATTGCTTAGAGTAATAGCGCCCTGGGTTTAGAAGATATTGGTTGGCAAAAGGAAATGTGAATTGTTAAATTCTATGGAAATCCGAGTTGCAGAAGACAAATAAACTGTATTTTGTGATACCGGATGATACCCTTATGATTTGTCAAACAATTACATTACCGTTTCAAAAAATTTGTTGTTCGTTGTTGTTGTTATTGTTACACTAGCCCTGCAATAATTAATTTAGAAGGATTACTGTTACACTAGCCCTGCAATCATTAATTTAAAAGGGTGTCCTCTAAGTATATTTCAACATATGCCGTCAGAAGCCCTTACAGTGACAACTGAAATCTGTCCATATATGGAAAATGAAATGAATAGGTAGGAAGAGTATAAGCTCATAAACCAAACTATCACTGAATAAGAAGACTAAAGTTTATGCTTTCGAAATTGTTTTGCATAACCAGTAACTAATTTTTTTTTTTTTTTACATCTCTGTCAGCAGACTAAGTACCATTAGAAAAACTTTGCATAATTGTAGATATCTGACGTTGGGCCACAAATATGTAATAACTAAAATAATGTTCCATTGTTATATATTACCTATAATACTAAATATCATAACCATTGATTACCCTTGGAATGAAGAAAGTGGTATCATCAAAGATTTTCTATTTAGAAAATTAGAAATTGAACACTGGGCTGAATAGGAGGAGTCTTATTGTTGTGAATCTTGTTTCTTCCACGTCAAATACATGTGAATATTTCTTATTGTCACAGAGGTTGCTTGTCATGGCAAAGATCACATAGTATGCTCTTGATATATTTAAGATGCAAATTATATATATGAATAATTTGATCACAAAATATATAAAACATGATGCTATGTATAAATAAAGGTGATACCACGGAGGAAAATGAAAAGACAAAGATTGCCAAGATCTTTTGGTCTACAGCAGTAAAGGATCATGTAGACCAAAAGATCTTGGCAATTCTCGTCGTTTTCTTTTTCCTCCGAGGCCTCATATATATATATATATATATATATATATATATATATATATATCTATATATATATATATATATATATATATATATATCTATACATATATATATAATTCCTATTGGAGTCAATGGCATTTTTCACGGGTCAAATCTTCCATCCAGACTTCGAATCAGTCTATACTTCTTTTCTCTTCAGGTAAGCATCTCAGGAATAAGGAAAAATTATTCGCATTTCTTTCCATATACTCATTACAAAATGACATACACTGCTTTTATTAATATGTACGAACTTTCGCAGCAACGCCACAAATCTCAAACGACGTCATTGGGATGCTGAGTTCCTGTCGATCTGCGGGTCTCATCGTCTCGCTGGTGGTCTGTGCAGCAGCAAAGGCATTCCTGGCGCTCCGGAGGACACACCCTATGCCGCGGCTTACAGCAAAGGGCACGGGCAAGGGCATCATTCCCGCCTCTGGCCATTAGTCATGACTTGCTTCGCTGTTGGTAGTTGTGAGTGGTTTCGGCTATTTGGCCCCGGTTTGGCCTGTTTCTCTTGTTCAGGGACGCTTTCTGCTTTTTGGCTCCGGTTTGGCCATTTTCAATTGTTTAGTGGTTGTTTCGTTTATTTGACCCCAGTTTGGTCTGTAATTGTGCTCAAGGCTGGTCTGTCGCTCGTGTTTCCCTTCGAATTCTCACAGAAGTCCTGTGGTTTCCTCGAAGAAGGGAGGGTGAAGTCTGTGTACCTCTGTATGTTCAATACAGGTCGTTGTGTACTCACACTCACAACTTCTGCTATTTGCAATCTGTGAAACCTGGCTTCTCTACGCACGATCTCTGCGTACATTGGTAGTGGTATAACCTATTTAGCAACTTCTGAAGGTTTGATACGTTCCTTTGGTACATCAAAATCTGTACACTATGTTGGTCGACTCCCAGGGGGTTGTGCTCTTTCGCATTGCAAGGTTGCTCACTAGGTTCAGGCGGCAGTGGGAAATACTCTCATTAAGATTTCGAGGCGTTGTACCGCGGACAATTATCCTTATCATGGCCTTGAACTCATCCTTGAACTGACTGCAATATGTAATACAATACGTTTCTATTAAGTTGCCATTGTATGTTATTAGTCAGGAGCTGCCCTACACATTCTGAAAGAGTATCTTTCAATGAGGAACAGTGCATAATTGCAAATGTCACGTACGCTGCTACCACAGAGCATTTGTAAGCATTAAGGCAACTACCTACATTAGTCTCTTTTCGGTACATGGTAGTATTTTACCTATCTCCTCTCTTCTCCATGTTTACATCCAAGAAGGGAAGATGGCCTTTGAAACTTTATTCAATAAATACAGTTTAAGCTAGAGTTTTTCTTCAAATCATAATGCAGGTCTGTGGCTTCTTCATCAAAATCAATGGCAATTAAGTTATCATCTTTATATATCGGGCATATGTCTTCCGTTTCAGAAGGAAATTGAAGGTTCTTTCCTCGACATTTACCATGAAGATACTGACAAACAGGACGCCAAGGGGGGGATCCCATAAAGACACTTTCTACCTGTCGAAAGAGGTCACTCCAGTGTGAGAGGAAGGGAGCCTACTTGATGCAGATTTTACGACACAGAAGGGTACCTTCTGGTGTGTCGAGGAGAATAGCATCCGAGGGACAGATTCTCCTTAAAATAATATCGATGGTTTCCTCCACTAGCACGTTTGCAAATAGACTTTCCACGTCCAGAGATGTGATGAAGAGCTCAGAGATGTAGTTTCAAAATATCGAAGAACTCTACTGGGGAAACCACTAAGTGCCCTAAGCCGCAATCCATGGCATATGGCGTGTACTACAGAGCAACAGGAACACCCTTGCTACCACACAGACCAACGGCGAGACAATGAGACCCACCGACCTATAGTAATTCACTACCCCCAAGATGTCATGTTTAAAGCTTAAGGCGTAGCCACGAAGTCCGCAAGTAGTAATAAAAACCACGCATGTAAATTTGTAATTTAGTCCCGAAGATGTCGCCAATGAGCAAGGAAATGTTCCACTGAATATAACAAGTATATGGACAAAAACGTTAATACTTTTTTCTTATTCCTGAGGAGCTTGCCGATTCAAAATCTAGACAAAAAGATAGTCCCTGCAAATAATACCATTGACTTCAATAGGAATTACTTGGGAGAGAAAATATGCCCAAATAATATACATATATATATATATATATATATATATATATATATATATATATATATATATATATATATATATATATATATATATATATATATATATATATATATATATATATGTATATATACATATATATATATATATATATATATATATATATATATATATATATATATACATATATATATTATATATATATATATATATATATATATATATATATATATATATATATATATATATATATATATAAATATATATAAAATTTCCTCATCTTTCATACTCAATGCTTTAGAGCTGTTGCACTTGATTTGATCTCATGTCTCTTCACAGTCGAAAACATTTGGAAATAAAATCAACATCCCATTTATATAACAGTGAAACATACATGTAAGAAACACACATCCAACACCAAAAATTAAACACATACACACAAAAATACACACACACATATACAGTATAGATATTTATGATAGATACGCTTTCAATGATTGTAATATTCGCTTCATCTTTGATCTGTGAAGCTGGAAACTCACGTTAATCAATCAGATCATTTATGAAGATTAGCATTTGTTCAAAGTTAAGTTTACTGACTACGATCAACCCAGATGACGTCATAAAATGTCTCCACCTCATGACGTCATCATAACACTTGGTCAGGTGACTTGATCTCGATGCCGTATTAACGAAGCCTAGTTAATGCAAATTGAAAACTGGAAGTGTATTCTCAAAGAGGTTAAAGTATTTTGCTGCATATGACTCATTAATATAGAAAAATAAGGCCTTAAATGCCTTCAGAAATTTTCGTTCGCCTACCCAGGCCTTTGTTTGAGATGAGATATCTTTCTCAGTAACCTAACACTTTTCCAGTATACATGGATGAGAAAAACCAGATTAAAATACCAGTGGGTTGGGCTTTATCACTATTTCGTCGAAGAACTAAATCTAAGTAACATTATCCATATTCAGCAAGGCTTACATGACCAAAATTTAATAGCCTGTATTCTTTGATACAAAATACTACAGCTTCCTCGGTCTGCAATAACCTTCAAGTGTTGTCATACATTTAAACATCCCTCGGGAATCTTTGCTAGGCTTCAGAATCATCAGCTGCACTTTTGGAATCTCAAGTGGCCTCGGGGTATCTTGGATGTCTGGAAATCTAAAAGGACCTCTGAAAACATGCCATCGTCTCAGAAAATCCTAATCGGTATTCTGAAATTATATTCTTCTTGCATAAATCTCTGTTTAAAACTCTTTTGATACCCTCAACCATATCAGCTGACCTGGAATCATAGCTCCTGCAAAAATGTAACTAATTATTTATCTTCCCGTGACATCATTCTTTGCTGAAATGGCCAAAGGAGGAGGTATTTGAAAAATTTAGCATTAACAAATAACAAGTGGGTGTTAGATTATTTGAAATTCCTTGTCCTTAACCACAGCAGTCTTCCAAGGCAAAATTTCTTTAACCCCTTTAAGAGATAGGAGCCACTTAATGTCAAAAACATTTTTTTTTTTTTTTGGCAAAACTTATATTACAAAAATCATTAGCGTTCTAACTTCCTATATTAACAGTGACTGGATATAGTACTTCACACTGAAAGAGTACAGAGAACACATCAGATTTCTTCGTTTATTTCTGGATTTCAGAGTATCTGTTCGTTTATAAAGAACAATGAAACAGGTATGTACGTAGTTGTTCACCAAGCAGGCATACGGGAGATTTTCACTTTTATGTAGTGTTGGTAAACTTGCATTTATCTTTCCGGTAAGTCAATCTACAATGTCTCTAGATTTCTACTTTACTAGGAATGCAGGATGATTTATCTGATCATAAGAAAAACTAAAAGGGACAAAACTATTTTACCAAATGAAAAGTGGAAGCGGTTCTTGGTGATGAGAATATAACTCACCGCAGAGTTCAAGAATTCCTCTGGAATATGAGACTGAATTCCGATAAAGGTGTCGAAGGCTCATCAGAATTGAATTATAAAATAACTTATAACATTCGAAAACTTAGACCTGATTGCCATTTCCACAATTCATTTACGAAAGAAAAACACAAGGTTTCTGAGAGAATGACGTCGAATAGACACAGATGACCAAGCTGTTAAAAAATTTAATTAAATCTCGGGATTATGTCCATGACCTCCTAAAGAGGAACCCTTCTTAATAACCTAACCGAAAAACTGGGAGACTCAATTATTCATTCGGTATGTCATGTTTTACCGTTTTTTTTTTTCATTACTGGATTCTCTTTGTTTCGCTGGAATTGGCAAATTCCAGTAACTGGAATGTAAGATTCCTCAGCATTACATTTTATACAACTTGGTCATAGTGTCACGAACAACGTCTGCCATCTGAGGGGATCTGCCTTCAGGGTATCTACCGATGGACTCTGAAGGAAAAAATGCAAGATAGTTATAAGTAGAACAGCGAAAAACAAACTAAATAACGAGTCTTCTAGCCCTTATGCATAAAGCTCACCCCTGTTACGTCGCTGAACATCTGAAAGAAAACGTTTAATGTCATGTAGATATACGAACATCTTTTTGGTATTCAGGGGTTAAGGAAAATTCATCCTATAATAAGAAATGTCAAAAGAGCTTCACTCATGGCGATCTGGAGAGGGATGTTTTTTCGATTTTCGTTCTCAACTTTCCTCCTTTTATCGTAGGGAAAATGATGCTTGTTTGTTTAATAATATTGTAAATTGGCGTCACATAAAGGAGCCTGAGGCAAACAAATAATAGAAACATTAAGTTATCTCCATTAAAAGGAGACTGAATAAATTCCTTTCGGGGAAAGACTATAATTACCATCCTCATCAAGGGTCTCCAAATGAGAGTGTCATCCGTAGATTATTAAATTTGTTCTGCCCTCTGAATTCCATCACTCAATGAATCTGATTCAGTTATAACTTTAAAATCAAAGTCGACAAAAGACGGAAGATTAGTTTGATACAGTGATGAAATCATGTATAGCAAGGAAATGGAAAAGAATAAATAAGGTTGGTAAAAGTATAAATAGGAGAAGAGGAAAACTTCAAGAACTAGGGATAAAGACAAGGAATGGTGGAATAAAAGAAAGCGTACTACGAGAAATGTCAATAAAAATGGGGACGGGAGTCGCTGTTGCAACGTCAGTACCAAAGGCAATATTCCGCCCCCCACCCCACCCCCCCAAAAATAACTCCGCATTGTTGGTGAAGTTCAATTGACAAACTTATTAAAGAATGTTGAAAAAATGACTTAACATGGGCCAAAATCCTTGAAACAAAGACACAAAGCTATTGATAAGTACACAAAAGAATTCTCAAAAACTAGGAAGTCTGAAGGTAAAAGACAAAGTTTTGGCCATAAAATCTAAAAATTAATTTCTTTGCAAAAAAACAGATTTCACTTGACATACAAAATTTACAAACGGTAAACTGACAAAACACAAAACCACGAAAAATTTCAAAGAATACATACTTTTTAATAACAATGAAACTAATCTTTAATTAAGACAAAAACATTTCTAACTAATTACACTACTGTACATGTGGATGATTTGTTTCGAAAATTTTATTTTCATGTTAATTGTGTAAAGAAATGTGTTTTCAGACATACATTAGTTTTTTCTTACCTCTCCTCCAAGTTGTGCGGTTAATTTAACCAGATAATACAAAAATTCAAATTTTACTTTCAATTAAGGATGAAACAGGATATCAACTACGGTGAATATAACTCGTGTGACATTAAGCTAAGAACTGTCTATTTGTTTAGACATCACAATCAGGTTTATCGGTCTCAAACGTCGCAGAAGTCAATTCGAACTTCTGCCATCTTCTGGTTACCCACCACATCCTCCTCCAAAGCAGGAGGAAATTCCTATCCTCACGAACAAGCTTCTATTTTTTTTTCCTACTCACCCCTAGAGCCAAGATCTGCATCGCTATGATTTTCACGACCATGGAGCAGAAGTGCTGAGGAGGTGTTGTGGTCCAGGTATTGATGCTGTGCCCTTCCAGCTCACCGATCCTTTCTCCCAAAATGAGAGACTGAGGGAAGGAAAGGTAGATGTAACTTAATTAAAGGCATACCAAGTAAAACTCATATCTACCCAATATGGACATTATTTCACTTTAATTTTCCAATGCACATTCATCAAGTGCTTCTCAGTACATACTGCAAGGAAAAGTCCAGTTGAACCCCCTAAAAAATTCTTAAGCTGTAACCTTGCTGTTTTGGCCATTTTTGGTGATATGTGGTTTGCTTGTGACATTGCCGTTAATTTTCATAATAAAGGCTCCCTCTTTGGCTTCTGGGGACTCCTTAGGAGCCCTTGCCACTTGCATCGATGCATTAAGGATCGTTTAATTTCAAAGTAACTCTTCAATGGTCTTTTAGTCATACCAGTTGCACTTTCCCTGCACTGAACTTTCCTCTCCTAACCAGAATTATTCTACCTAGGATTCTGCTTAAAGTGATGTAAGCGGCACAAAGAAGAATGTAGCGAAGGTTCTCTATAGTAAACTTTGCATTTCTTTCTGCTTCTTGCTTTTCCTTCATTACCTATAATCTTCTCTTTCCTCTTTAAAGCCCAGCATTTAAAGTAATCTTATTCCAAATTTACCTTTTCATTCAATGACAATCTAATCATTTAATCGTAGTGGGGTGCCCTACAAGTGTCCAAGAATGTGACTCAATGGTCTCTTTAAAGTACTTTATAATTATAAAACAATATCTGCTACTAATGTTGACTCATAACTTTCACTTGTAATAGTTACAAAAATAACATCATTCTTTTAAATCCACTAAATTACTTTAGAAGATACTATTATTTTCTCCCCATCAGTGACTGCAGTTGTAGTCACTCCGCCTTTATCATTTAATCAATATAATGGTCAACTACCAAACAAAAATACACTTGATTAAAAGCAAGATTTTCAACGTAACCAAACTGTCAAAAAACATCATTTTAGAGCCATCAGTTCAGCTCACCTGACAAACTTGAACGACCATTTTGAGGTGAGGAAGATGTGCAATATATGGGTATCTTGAAAGAGTCGTGTAGACGCCCTTCAAAAGATTAGCTGCTGCTGCCCAGTCGATCAATCGCTGAAAGAAAAGAAATATCTAAATCAGCACAATATTTGTTTCAGTCTATTTTCCAGCTTTTCGTGGTGTCTTTGGGTCTGGGCTAAACTTGGGCGTTGTATTGCCTTCCACTTAGCTTTTACATTTTATAAGATATTCTATCAGTGTCTTTTAACCCAAGTGGCGAAACATGAAACAAAGCTTCTTGCAAAGATCATGGGCAATCATCTTAATTGAATTACTTTCTATGGTACATGTTTGCAAAGCAGTTTTATCATCCAAGTTAAAATTTGTAGTTACTCTCCTGGTTATTTACAGAACACGTCTTAAATTCCACTTAAAAGGTTTAACTCTTACCTTTAAATTCACCGAAAGAATCTATTTAAAAACTATCCAAATTAATAGTATTAGAAAAGCAGCAGTCAGCTGTATTAGCATTTACTTTTTCAAAATAGCAAAAGCACCAGCATTTACTCGTTCGAAGAAACAGTAGGAAAATTAGCATTTGTGAATATCAATATTTAACCAACAGAGCGATGATACCAATACAGCATTACTGAATGAAATAAAAGAACTAGTAATAGTTGCTGTTGTAGTAATGGTAAGAGAATTTTGGTAATGGTTACAGCACATATCTACTTCACATAGTAGTAGTAGTAGTAGTAGTAGTAGTAGTAGTAGTAGTAGTAGTAGTTGTTGTTGTTGTTGTTGTGGTAGTAATAGTGAAAGAATTATTAACACTGCTGAAATCTTACCCGAATAGAATTTTTCTTGGCAATCTTATTAAACATCTTATCAAGTCTTCTCAGGATATTGACTAGGGCTGGTCTCAAGTCCTCATGGGACCAGTCAGGATGAGGAAGGATCTCATTCATGTACCTCTGTAACCCACGGCATCCCATAGTTGCAGGGTCATAGGGTGCCACCTTCAGGAGGCTGTGAGCTACTTCGGCCAAACGCTGAAAGATAATAATAATAATAATAATAATAATAATAATAATAATAATAATAATAATAATAATAATAATTAATAATAATAATAAGATAATAATAAAATAATAATAATAATTAAAAATCATAATAATAGTAATAATAATAATAATTTAGTTGTCTAAAGGTTGAACATTTTACAAACGAGAAGAATAAGATTCGTGTAAACTTTCTAAAACATATTTCATAACACAATATTTACGAATTTTGTTCTTCATATAACTTCTCGTAATAATTTGAGAAGTTAAAATAATAATAACAATAATAATTTAACATATCTTATGGGCTTATCAAGAAAATACACTCTTAGGGAATGATTTGGTAAAGCAAATAAGGGGCAATGTAAAGTTGATATCGATAACATTTTGGTTTTTCCTAAGAGAATGGCCAGTTAAATCTACTTTTGTTAGATTTTACTCAACTTTCACTTATTTTCTAATCCAAAAATGCTGTGGGTATGTAAGCACGCACTGAAGATGAGGTTCAGTGTTAGCGACAAAGGCGGCTCTTGCTCAAAAGGCCTGATATTGACGTCTGGACTATACACTACTAATGTGCCATCTGTAAAGCTGTCTTAATCATATGATGTTTAACTGCATTAGACTTCTCCACAGCCACCTACATACAGAAAAATTCCTATTGAAGAATGGCACTCAGAGCTCTCTAAATTTATGAGTTAAAAAGTGAGGACCACCTAATGGCATTCTGTGTGAACCACGTCTAAAATTTGCAATAACAACCTCTTGAAGCTTCAGATTTAGTATACCTAACTTTTTAAGGAAGTTTTCTCTAGATCGTTCTTCATGTACAATGAGTCTTAGACGAAATAAATACTCACTAGTTAGTGTTCTGCATGATACATATTAAATCGTTTAACAAACACTTGTCAAATATTGGTCTGTGTCCAAAGCACCTGAAATCCTGTAAAACAAGTCTCACCAGATGGTGCTCTGTCTAGTATAATCACATTCTTGTGAGCAATCAATTACCAGATGACTTTTTGTGTCGAGTAAATCCGAATGTTTGCTCTCCTGTCCAGATTTCTTGTTTATCTCATTGAGTCTGGTTGAACAAGTAGTTAGAAACTCGGCCACGACGTGAAGCAGTGTATCTCGGGGTTGTCGAAAATCATAGCGAAGCGCCTGAAAGTAAATTATATTTTTGCTAACGAACTTTTGAAAGAATAAAATGTCTTAAACAAACTAACATTAAAAAAAACAGAATTGTCAATCAGGTATGTTCTTAATGA
This sequence comes from Macrobrachium nipponense, assembly GCF_015104395.2. Classification (NCBI taxonomy): domain Eukaryota; kingdom Metazoa; phylum Arthropoda; class Malacostraca; order Decapoda; family Palaemonidae; genus Macrobrachium; species Macrobrachium nipponense. Next base: position 119,960,050 of record NC_061108.1, read on the forward strand.
ATGTTTTGCACAAAATAATATTGTTAAAATCTGAAGGTACAATACCTTTGATATCCAGCATCACAGAAGGCATTCGCAACATTCACTTTACTACACCTTTAATTAACAGCTTTGCTTTTACGTATGATATAAGATAGTACCTTAAATACATCCTCACTATTCTCTCCTTCTCTCTGACCTTCTACGAACGAAAGCGTGAAATGTTAACAAACAACAACAAACATCTACTAAAGACCTACCTCAGAGTCTTCAATGTCCCTTTCATAAGTCTGATATCTCTTAGAGTCGCTCATGTACTTGGAATGGGAATCGTCATCGATTTCAATGGCAGGATTGTAGGCCTTTGAGGCTTTTGAATAAGTGACCCGGCTTGACCCCTTACCCTCGCCTGATGACTTCTGGGGTCCTGTGTAGTTCCTGATGTGAAAACAGTGAAACGGATGAAGGCCACTGTATATCAGAATTACATGTATATACTACATTTAAAGAGTAATAATTATAAATATTATTTTACCCAGTGATTAAAAAGTCCTTTGGTGTCAAAACGGAGATATAAATGGAAAGCATTCCTTAATAAAATTATAGCGTACCTCAGATACACAAAGCAAGAGGTTTTAAATTTCCGTCCAGTAAATATCTGTGGCCCACTGTAGTTCTGGTGTAGAAACATAAAAACTAGGAAAAATATTCTATGTCATTATGGAAATTAGGTTTCATAGAGCTTAAAATCAGAATACTTCTGTGCGATATCTTCTGGGGCCTTACATAACCTCTGGTGTAGATACAAAAATTGATATAGTTTCTAAATCCGAGGAACGGGATAAGATAACTGAAATCTTTTAAATCTAAAAAATTTGTTCAGTTTTAACCATTGAATTAAATAAGCGAGAAATGTAATTCTCTGTTAACCCAATGTTGAAAAGTAACGCCAGAGCAGAATTGCTATAATAAAAACAAAAGAACTTGACTGAAATTATCAACAAATTACATGAGAAATAAAGCAAGCAAGTTGAAAAGAAATTTCACGAAAATACAATCAACTGAAGATGTGAAATGAACTGGAAAAAGAAGAGAATCATATAAAAATCTTAAAAAATACCAGACCAAATATGAGTGAGTGGAAAATAATATATAAAAGAATTACCCAAGTTACACAAGGAAAAAGACTTACTTGGCTAACGGCTCACTATTGCTAACTAGGGTTTTCATGGCAACAGCAACGTGGTGTATCGTTTCCTTCTCCTGACGGAGGTCACGCCCTGCTGTAGACTGAAGGTGTCGCAGGACCAGACCCAAAATGGCCTCTAGAATAATCTGCAAAAAAGACGAGCAATTTATTTTATTATCGGATGGTTAAAGGCAGCCTGACAACATGGAGCTGGAGAGGTAACGTTGTCTAAAGAAAGACTGATGTTAAGACAAAAGCAAAGTTAAATGGCAGTGTTCAACAAAAGGAAGACATGAGTTACTATGTTTGCTGTGGATGAGAGATGTAAGGCAAGGAAAAGCGTAGCTCTAAGTCGTGAGCTACAGAGTGGTCTGATGCAAAGTGTTCTAAATTCAAAACAAACATTTATATTGAAAAATCAGTTAGAAAATGAGAAACAACATAAAAGTAAAAAAGGACGCAAAAATAAACAAAAGTCACATTAAAGTCACAAAAGAAAAGAAACACCACAACATCTCACCAGCATCTGGTGTCCTCTCTTGGAATCTGCAGAGTACGCAACGACTGTAACGCACATATCAACGGCTTCCAGAAGCGTGACGGTATCGGATTCTTCATGATAGCAGAAGTCCAGAGCCCTGGAAATTAAAGACAAAATCACATACAATAACTAATGCAGATATAAATATAGATAAAAATATACACACAAGTATACAAGTACGTATATAAGTAACTTAGCAAGACGTTACGTAGTACACTTTCCATTTCTTGCTTATTTTTTTGGTACTTTCGAAAAAATATAACTGAATGATCTACTTATTCATTTGCTCACTTTAGATGGTCAGTTTTTAATACCCATTTTTCCATCTATAGAGTAACCCTTCTATACTTATAAAATGCTTTGAGGGTCTAGTCTTCCAATAAGTAACTAGGTCCGATAGGAGGCAAAGATCCTACATATAAGCAACACTTGATTATTTTAAACCTGCTCCACAGCTAAAGGTAATTCCACATAGTTTCAACCCAAAACAATCGGTATAGACATTCAATACATATTATCTTATCAAAAATGCATATCTATACATATAACCTAGCAAAAACAATCAATATGATAACGTAGCAGATGAGCACAGAAGTCTTATAAGTTGATGTATTACTGTAATATAGATATTTAACTCTTTTTCTCTCTTTTTTAGGCTTTAATTTCTTTCAGATATGGAATTCTTTTCCGTTACAGCTTCCTAAGCAAGTTCATGGTCTACATACTCTACTGACTTCTTCCATAGGAATATACGTCTTTAATCATCATTATAATGAACACATACTCATAAGAAACAAATTGAAAAACCAATGTACTGTCTAGGAAAGCTTTCACTTCGGTGAAAAAGAGAATAGCAGAGCTAAGATAAATTTGTTTATTAGATTATCGAAAGATAAAAATCCAGGCCGATAAAGCTAATATTATTCTGATATAAATCCTTTAAAAACAAAAGTACATTACTTCAGTGGTTTGTCAATCGTAAGCAGGTCGAGAATGTGAACAGGGTCCTCGTGGTTACGTTCCAGAGACAAGAGAAGATCAAAGAGGCGCCTGGGCTGGATCTGGCAAAAGAGAAAAATCTACTATTAGAATAAGTACTAAATCAAAACATTATCTGGTTTCATCTGATCTAATGAATGACAACGATTTATAGGAGGGCTAATCATTACTGATTAATGATAGCACCTTGAACAGGTCTGGGTTACAGAAAGGCAACATAAGAGTTGAAAGATTTTCTTATAATGTTTAATGATACAGGATAACCTCCCAAGGAAGAAATCATATTTGGAAGGTTGTAATTACTGTTTTTCATTGTAATAGATATTGATTGAAGAGATTACTCATTAATACATATTACTCATAAACTAATACATAAAGTAATAAACTTTTATTTTTCCATTTACTGTCTCCCGTTATACTAGTTAATTATCAAAGAGACTGCTCATAAACTATTAAAAACAAGATCCCTTTACTGTTTCATCTGAAAGTCCGACGCAAACAATCCATGCCCTAATATTTATATCAAATGCAGTTAGTAACATACAACCTTGTTAGCGTCTCCATAAACAGTTGCATCATCCATGTCCAAGATAGGTGCAACGGATCCCAGCATTTGCAGGATGAAAGGCTTCCGGTGAAGGATGTACAGTTGTTTAACTACGAATTCAATAACATTAACAACCATCTTGTTGCTCTGGTAGTTACTGTATACTCTCATGATCGTTGGCATGATCATTAAGTACCTGCAAACAAACAAAATTGCTAGAGAACTTATGTCATTAAAATATAACAAAATTACTGCATTACATTATGAAAAATAAGTGGCACTTGTTTCCAGATCATGTAAAATTAATATCTAAGGAAGAATCAGTTAGGGTGAAGTAAACACTCAGCAAATACATTTTTCTAAATAATTCATATTTTATATATCTCAAGTTTTCTATTTATAAAGATGTAAGTTTCTAAGAAGTTTCCAAGTTTCTGATAATATTATAAAGGGCTTTAATAATCACTAAGGGCTAAAGTATTTTTTCAAGAAATGAAACTTGTATAAGAAAAGGGTTATGAAGTAAGAATTCAAGTATGGATTAACTCCCATATCTAATCCCTGTCACCAACAATTCAGAGTAAAACCAGCACAAAACCAAAAGAAAGTTATCTAGTGCTTCATTTCATTAAAACAACTCACACAACCAGCAAAATTGAATACCATATTCTAATTCAAAACATATCAATATAATACAGACTGGTACAGTAATATCTCAGCTAAAACATCGTGACTCTTGAAGAGCTAAAGCATTAAGCGTAACATTTCAAGCATCCTTTGCACTAGGTACCAAAAATGTTTGTTTTTGGGTACACTATGTTACTGCAAATCCTAAGAAAAACATTGACTTGAGGCGATATCAGCAAAACAAGAACAGAGGCCACTTCAAATCTGCAAATAACACTTGATACTCGCAGCTAAGTTCGTCATCAAGATTCTGAAAGATGCAACAAGAGTCACCAACCACCTGAAGTCAAAACAAGACTTTACCCATTCGTGGAAAAGAGGTTCTTGAAATAATGAGCTGCGTTGATATAGGAGGCCATGCAGAGTCTCAGCATCGAAGAATCTTCGCAGTGCAAGAGGAGGGCACCGTTGATGACATTGAGAAACAGATGCATGTCCGTGGTGTAGGTCAGGTTGCCTGCCATCCCTTCAAACATCCGTGTCACCAGCTGCACCCACATGTATTTGTGCAGCTGGTCTAACCCACGTACTTCCTGTAAGGTGAGGTTGCGGGTGTTGACTGGTAGTCTTGAGATAAGAGCTTACTTAGTCAGCATATTAAAAACATTACAAAACCATTTCTTTTTAATTGAAAATAAACCCTGGTACATATACAAGATAAAGACGATGGCAGTTAAATGCCAGATAGGTTTTTTTCTTAAAATGCCCTATACATAATCCCTTTGGGAAATAATGTGATATTTATTATAAAAGGGTAATTTTCGAATATAAAAGGTGTAATCAAATGAACATATGACACTAAGTTGGATTTTCAAAATCCACTGTTACAGTATCAAATCAATGCCCTCAACTACAAACAGCTTATGAAAGTGATTTGGCTCAGCGTAAGAGTTCAACGTAATAAGCTATAAAAACCTACCTTGCCCATAGCACCTCCTTTGTACAAATGGAAATCAGCTTCAAGGGCCTTCCGAGGGAAGGACGGTAGCTTCGTCAGCTCTTCATGGAGGAAAAATACGCGCTGTGCAACCTGTGAGGATTCAAAAAAGAATATTCAATTTTATGACCTGGTGTAGAAAACAATGTAAAGCAGCATTTTCACATTTAGATCCTGGTGAAGCGAACAATCTGAAGCAGAATTTTCAAATTCATATGCTGGTATAAGAAGCATTTTCAGGAAGTATTGCCAAATTTATATCATGATGTCAGTGCTGTTAGGCAATAATTACAAAAGCTGTATCCATGTGTAGGGAACACTGACAGGCAATATTTTCAAGCTGATATCCTGGTGTAAGAAACATTGTAATGACGTACCTTAAAAATTTTATACAGTATCTGGTTTAGGGAGGACACTGTAAGGAAGCACTTTTGAATTTATATACATTGTAAGAAGTTTTTAATATTCACACCCAGGCAGGAAATACTGAAAGGGAGTATTTCAAAAAGTACATCTTAGTGTAGGGAATGCCATGTAGTATTTAAAATTTATCCTCTGATACAGAAGATTAATGTAAAGTTATTTTGCTCTTTGCTAAAGGGAAACCATCAGCGAAAACAATTTAATTTGCTCTGTTGAAGGAGGATATTTTATCATCAGATACATGTCTTGGTAAATGTCAAAATTATGTATTTGTAAGTGAATCTGCAGTTACTCTAAAGCTGTATCCTCTTTAAGGGCTACTGGTTTCTGATAATAAAAAGACCGAGACCGAAATTAATGAATGAATGAAGCTCGGCCACTGCAGAAAATGTGTTAATATAATTCCCAAGTGATAACTAACCCTACCCTCACCTTACAAAAAATCTGGTTAATTTTATGACAATACCTGATCGGGGCGTTGCAAAATTGACCACGCCATGAGTACTTTCCCAATTTCGAGGAATTTCTGCGTGAAGGCTTGTCTCTGAAGAGCGTTATATGCTGCGTCAGGTTCCATGTGGACCATTAGCAATTGCGGGTACTGAGCTCTCTTGAAGAAATAGAAGTCTCTGACATAAGACTGTGGGTTGTGAATCTGATCTGTAACGGGATACAAAATACATACATACATATATATATATATATATATATATATATAATATATATATATATATATATATATATATATATATATATATATATATAAATATATATATATATATATATATATATATATATATATATATCAATTCAAGCTACAAATGTCCTTTAATATCTAAATTCACTTTACCTCCCAAATGATATATTTTCATATATGTACCGAAGGGGAATTTTTTAATTGATAATAATTTCGTCCCCCCATGGGATCGAACCACCGTCCAAGTGGACGGGGACGAAATCAGGACAGTCAGTGACGCTATCCAATCAGCCAACAGAGACGCTATAAGTTCATATCGATTCTGACCTTACAAATCACCCTCGATCTGGGTGCTTTCGTAATTAGAATCGATATGAAACCCCGTCTACCATGTTGGCCAATTCGAGCGTTTGACAGCACGTAGCCTTTTTTTTATGAATAATTATCACATCGAACCGTGATCCATTTATATATCAATTCAAGCTACAAATGTCCTTTAATATCTAAATTCACTTTACCTCCCAAATGATATATTTTCATATATGACGGGGTTTCATATCGATTCTAATTACGAAAGCACCCAGATCGAGGGTGATTTGTAAGGTCAGAATCGATATGAACTATAGGCGTCTCTGTTGGCTGATTTGAATAGCGTCACTGACTGTTCCTGATTTCGTCCCCGTCCACTTGGACGGTGGTTCGATCCCATGGGGGGACGAAATTATTATCAATTAAAAATTCCCCTTCGGTACATATATGAAAATATATCATTTAAGAGGTAAAGTGAATTTAGATATTAAAGGACGTTTGTAGCTTGAATTGATATATAAATGGATCACGGTTCGATGTGATAATTATTCATAAAAAAAAGGCTACGTGCTGTCAAACGCTCGAATTGGCCAACATGGTAGACGGGGTTTCATATCGAGTCTAATTACGAAAGCACCCAGATCGAGGGTGATTTGTAAGGTCAGAATCGATATGAACTTATAGCGTCTCTGTTGGCTGATTGGATAGCGTCACTGACTGTCCTGATTTCGTCCCCGTCCACTTGGACGGTGGTTCGATCCCATGGGGGACGAAATTATTATCAATTAAAAATTCCCCTTCGGTACTATATTGAAAAAATATATCATTTGGGAGGTAAAGTGAATTTAGATATTAAAGGACGTTTGTAGCTTGAATTGATATATAAATGGATCACGGTTCGATGTGATAATTATTCATAAAAAAAGGCTACATGCTGTCAAACGCTCGAATTGGCCAACATGGTAGACGGGGTTTCATATCGATTCTAATTACGAAAGCACCCAGATCGAGGGTGATTTGTAAGGTCAGAATCGATATGAACTTTTGTATAGCCGTCTCTGATTGGCTGATTGGATAGCGTCCACTGGACTGTCCTAGATTTCGTCCCCCGTCCCACTTGGACGGTGGTTCGAATCCCATGGGGGGGACGAAATTATTATCATTAAAAATTCCCCTTCGGTACATATATGAAAATATATCATTTGGGAGGTAAAGTGAATTTAGATATTAAAGGACATTTGTAGTTTGAATTGATATATAAATGGATCACGGTTCGATGTGATAATTATTCATATATATATATATATATATATATAATGATATATATATATATATATATATATATATATAGAATATATATATATATTATACCAACACTGAACTGTTTCCCCTAACATGGGGTAGTTCCAGAAAAAAAACACAACAGTTACTGCATTATCCTTTCTTAGTGGCTGAAGTGTGGCCGAATCTCCTGCTCAGAAAAATTTCCATGACATTACCAGAATACTGAGCACCGACACACACTGCATCATTTGCCCACTCTAATGCTTCCTTATTATTATTATGAAACATCTTCTTCAATGCATTTTTCAAACCATTTTTCCAACAATTTCTAAGTCTTCTTTTCTTCTTGTACCTTCACACTTCTAAATTACACATTCGTTTCACTAAACTATCATCATCCACTCTCCTCATATGACCAAACCTCCTCAAGATACTCTAATCCAGCCTTCGACCTATGCTAGCCTTATTAGCGCTTCCTCTAAGTCTGCACTTCACTTCCGTAAAGGAGAGTCACCTCATCAATCTGTGGCCTCCACAGTCAATTGAAGCCTCATCCCAATCTCTTGAACACAGCGTGTTAACTGTATTACATACTTTGTTAGTTGTTTCTTCGCCCAAAACTGGATTACGAAAGTATACTTACTGGTTTTATGGTCCACCAGAAAGTAATATTTATGGTCGTTTTCTGGGATGCCAAAGAAGTCCAAGCTCTCTTGAAGAATCTGGCAGAATTGGGTGTCTTCCTGAATGGGAAACTGAAGGAAAACAGGCAAATGTTAGTATTCAATCTTATGTGATTTCAAAATAAAGCATTAATTTACTATGAAAGGGGTCGTAATCATACCAGTTCTTGGAGTCTATGCTAACTGATAAAATAAGTAATAAAATCATTAGTTTTTTATTCAAAATTTGTTTTTAGTGTTTCACTCCCATTAACCAAATGCAAGAGATAAATAAAGCATACCTGAGATGGGATACCTCCTGCATCAGCACCTCCTGGCCCATGGACAATGATTTTCTTGGCTGAGGGAACATTAGCAGTGACTAACAAGGATGAGTCACACTGCTCCTTGCGGAAGATTTGCTTCAAGTCCTTGAACAAGATTCCTTGGATACTAGGAACCACCTGGAGGAAGAACAGCTGCCTTTGAATAGCAATTTTTAAAGGAGCTACCTGGAAGTTTTTTCCACTAACTCATAGCTTTCCATTACCTCAAGGGACATATCTATCCCTACACTCTCTTCCATTCCTGGGTTATTCTTCAGATTAATTTGCTTGAACTTAATGGAAGAACTTCTCTTAAAAAATACCTAAAAATAATTCTTTAATACTAAGGCAATCAAATAATTAGGAATGTCTAGAAACACAAATCAGAATATCTGCAGAAAAATTATCCATATAGTACAAGACTATAAGTTTGGCATCTCATGCTGATGGCACGATTAACCCACGTAGGCCAAATACCACAACAAAGCATAAGAAGATCATAAGGAATCACTTGAGTAGGCTCAGTTCAAAGAACCGCATGGAACGAATAAAAGTTTGGCTGGATTTTCAGTCAAGTACACTTTAATGCAAGGGATTCAGTGCACTAGAAGAAAAATGTGAACTGATGAACCTTACTACATAGCTACAAATAGAGCATCTAGTGTGAAATACCAATGCAAAAAATAAAAGCGCTGTAGTATAAAAGTGAAATGATAAATCTTAGTTTTCTGGTTTCAGACAGCATCATTTCAGTTGCGAGAGAGAGAGAGAGAGAGAAGGATGAGAGATGAGATAGAGAGAGACGAGAGGAGAGAGAGAGATGTAGAGAGGATGAGAGAGAGAGAGAAACTCACAAAAGATACAAAGCAGATATACTTAGAAATAATTGCCTTTAACTAAACTTCTGCCACCCATCCACTTACCGTCCAAAGGATAGACAGAGCAGAAGCAATGTGCTCTTGAGATGCCTCTTGTGGACTCCTGACATAAAACATAACGTAGCCCACCATATAGTTGTAAAGAGCAAACGCAGCCTGGAAAGACGAATAAAAAGACCTTCTTCATATTGCCATTTCAAAGGAAAAGAGCTGTTATAAGGACAAAGTCTACAGTTTGATATGCATTGCCTACCCGACAAAGAACAAAGAACCTCTGCAATGATACAACATTAATTCTTCATGAAAGGAAGCTTTATCAACATTGCTCCTTTTCATCGTTAACTTGACAGCATTAATTCTTCATGAAAGGAAGCTTTACCCACGTTGCTCCTTTTCATCGTTAACTTGACAGAATTTTTTAATTCACTGATAAATAACAGCAGCAACTATAGAAAAACAATAGCTTTCATGAACCGTCTACAACCTACAACAACAACAAAATAGATACAACAACAAAAAAATAAATCTTTAGGCGTATGGCTCAGAGAGGACCAGTACCTGAGAAGGAAGTCTTGGGATGAACCTTACTAGGCGTCTCAGTAGCCTCACCATCACGTCTTGCCTTTCGCGTGTCAGCTTCTCCAAGAAAAATCGAAGGAACAAGGCTGAGTCCTCCACCAGGCAGGACCAGATAACCTGCAAAGAAAAGGGATACGAGTAGATAATATGGGAGAGATGATTATAGTAACATAGTAACTTCTTTGTAGTCAGCTATTTACATTATAAATCTACACAAATATGATGGACTGAGAGAGAGAGAGAGAGAGAGAGAGAGAGAGAGAGAGAGAGAGAGAGAGAGTTGCCTACCTACTTTATATTAAGCTATTCATATTAAAAAATTTCACAAACATTGTGGACTGAAGAAGAGATGGTTTGTTAGAGAGAGAGAGAGAGAGAGAGAGAAAGAGAGAGAGAGCTGCATACCTGTTGAGCAGCTTCATAGACCGCAATGCCGTCAGGGGTCACAGCTGGATCGTCCAACAAGTGAATGATAGTCAGAACAGCTGAACAGAGGCAGGATGGGAAGAGCTGTTGGGCCACGGACATGTGGTGGCCAGTGCTCCTAACAGCGTCTGCTTCTTCTTCCCCTGTAAAGAATAAAGGTTAAGTATCGCTTTGAACAAAGTTACATAAGAAAACACTTAGTAGTCTTTACAATTTGGGAAAATATAAGAAGCCCAACCTTTATCCATTTACCAAAGGCTTTATCTAACATCTGAGAAAAGGATGGAAAAGCTTTACTAGAGAAAAGAATCGAGAATAAGAAGAATCAAGAATTCTAAAAATTACAAGGGATGAAAACGAAGAACTTGAACCAAATATTTAGGATGAGAGCAAACTGCTTCAATCAACTGCAGAGGATAAAAACCAACAACTTTTACTAAATATAAAGGTTAAAAATCAAGAGCTTTAACCAGTAGCTAAATATAGAAACTAATAACTTCACACAGTTTAACAGGATCCAAACCATGAGTTTTAATCAATACCAGAACATAACTAAGATCACCCTTCACCAATTTGTTCAGAGAATTAAGAAAGAAGAAACAATGTCTTTTCTTGCAAATTAAGCATTTTTTATTACTTCATCTTTATTTCTGTTTAGTAAACACCCCTCCTTCTTCAATTCCCTTTGCCCGGTTTATGGTTAGACAGTAAGAATATATTCACCTTCTTCATGATCATCTGGAGACACATGATGCAGGGCAGGTTCATAAGCCGCTTGAATGGTCACTGGAACTGTTGTCAGTAGGAAATTCTCCCTCTCGAGTCTCCTCTTCTTCTCCTCCGCTTCCAGGGCAGATCGCACCATTTCAGCCTGTAACTTGCGTCTCGTCCTGGTAGCAGTGACATACGATCTCTGTTTGGCAACAAAAATAAGTTAGACACGTCTCGTCCTGGTAGCAGTGATGTATGATCTCTGTTTGGCAACGAAAATAAGTTAGACGCGTCTCGTCCTGGTAGCAGTGACGTATGATCTCTGTTTGGCAACGAAAATAAGTTAGACGCGTCTCGTCCTGGTAGCAGTGACGTATGATCTCTGTTTGGCAACGAAAATAAGTTAGATGATTCTCGTCCTGGTACCAGTGACGTACGATCTCTGTTTGGCAACGAAAATAAGTTAGACGCGTCTCGTCCTGGTAGCAGGGACGTACGATATCTGTTTGGCAACGAAAATAAGTTAGATGCGTCTCGTCCTGGTAGCAGTGACGTACGATCTCTGTTTGGCAACGAAAATAAGTTAGACGCGTCTCGTCCTGGTAGCAGTGACGTACGATCTCTGTTTGGCAATGAAAATAAGTTAGACGCGTCTCGTCCTGGTAGCAGGGACGTACGATCTCTGTTTGGCAACAAAAATAAGTTAGACGCGTCTCGTCCTGGTAGCAGTGACGTACGATCTCTGTTTGGCAACGAAAATAAGTTAGATGCATCTCGTCCTGGTAGCAGTGACGTACGATCTCTGTTTGGCAACGAAAATAAGTTAGACACGTCTCGTCCTGGTAGCAGTGACGTACGATCTCTGTTTTGCAACAAAAATAAGTTAGACGCGTCTCGTCCTGGTAGCAGTGATGTATGATCACTGTTTGGCAACGACAATAAGTTAGACGCGTCTCGTCCTGGCAGCAGTGACGTATGATCTCTGTTTGGCAACGAAAATAAGTTAGACGCGTCTCGTCCTGGTAGCAGTGACGTATGATCTCTGTTTGGCAAATAAGTTAGACGCGTCTCGTCCTCGTAGCAGTGACGTACGATCTCTGTTTGGCAACGAAAATAAGTTAGAACATGGAAATAAGGTAAGGAAGTTTTGTCAACACTGACTACTGCCTAGATTTAGTGCAAAAGTGGTAATAAGTTGAACTTCTATTATTTTCTGTAATGTAAAAACGAATGCTTTCCTTTCATCGTCACTTTAGGAAACAAAGAAGCCAGTCCTGCATTACAGATTTTCCTTTCATTAGAATGATGGTATGAGTTTGACCCAAATCATAGTTTTAATTATGTAACGTGAATCTCCTTCCAACAGTAATTTTCAGAGGTTCCCTCTCCCAAATAGTTTTCTGGTACTGCTGAAGGTATACTATAAGGTATTCCTACCAGACACGTCCTCGTCATAATTACATGCTCTGAAGCAACTGAATGTTGTCAACCATTGGGTTATTTCGATAAAAATGACAATATGCATCCTCTTTAGCCAACTTCACTTTTTTCAAATCAGCGACTTTTTATAAGTTAGGATTCCCAAATACTTAAACATCAGAAAGTGACAGTATAGTATATAAAAGTTGCTAACTGATAATTTCAACTATTATTCCTGAATATACGACAAAAAGAAATAATTCTATTAATTAAGTCATCCAGAAAAAAGGCAAAAATGGGTAAAAGTAGCCTTTAGCATTCAGACACGAAAAAACTAGTTGTAGAGCATCACAATAAAAGATAAAGTTGCTTCCAGGACACTGAAGGCAATCAGATAAAAAATTAAAACATAATAGGAAATGGCTACTGTTGAAGGGTACTGATGATGGGTACAGTACAAGGAGATTATATACAGAATTTTCCTTCCTTGGTCTTCAAGCTAAGCACATAGCAAAAACAACAAATGAAAAAACCAATTCTTCACTTACATGCTGAATCTGGTTAACGGTGACTTCCTCCACATTCGTCTTGAAATGAGGCATCCACGGAGGATCTACCACAGGGAGTGACTCCACTCCTATCTTGGGAGATGGCAGAGTGAATTCAATCCCGTGGGGTGGAACTTTGAAAGTCAACTGTCCACCTTCCTCCATGCGTGTCCACGCTTGATACCGGGATCGCCATAAGACTTGGAACCTGCAGAATTTTTTTTTTTTTTTTGTGAATAAAATAACATGGAATGCATAAACAGTTCTGGAAAGATAGGTCTGAAATAAATAATTTCATAGCCGAAGAAAAGCAGAATTACACTGAAATTATTCCAAAAGACAGCTCTGGTATACTATCACAAGCTTTGAATGATTGTACACTCATGAAGCCTGGGCATATATAGAATAATATTTTGAATCGTTTTGTGTATTTTTCTTAGTTAAGGCCTCTTAAAAACAATTAGCTCTTCACTAAATTCTGCAGCATATGATGACAAGAAGACGATAATCAAATTACATCAGGAAAAAATATTGTCCACACCAGCAACCTAATTTTCAATGGGACTGATTCCATTCTCGGTTTCTACAGTTTCCTACAATAGAAAGATAACAGTATCATAAACACAGCGGACTAAACAAAGGTCACCTGAATCTCTCATGTCCGGACAGAAAAAACTCGTTCCTGATAATGATGATTATACTAATGAGGAAAAAGGAAATGACTCGGCTTGTAAATGAGAATATGGTGAAGTAGCAGGGCTTAACAACTATCTATTCGTTGCCCGAATTAATCTTCAATACCAAGAATCCCTAATAGTTAATGATAATGATGACTGGTGATAAGTGATAACTGTCTTTTCATTATATAAATTAATACTAATATCAGAAATTGTAATTGTTACTGATGAAGAGGATTTAGGTCATATAGATAATAACCAAATATTCACTGGGGAAATTAGGTTTCTATCTGTTGCTAATAATAATGACTGTACTAGTAAGATTTATAAATGTCTGTTTTTCCCCATTTTAATGCTGGAGTTAGAACTATATGCAGTAGCTATTATTGATCATTTTAAGAAAAAAAAAAGTTAATAACCTCTAAATAAGACATAATATAAAAAAAAGAGAAAAGTATCTCCTCTAGTTCACCTCAGTATGGCGTTGAGTCGAGTGCTCGGATCTGGATGTGTGAGCTCTGTCGTCATAATCTCTGATGCCTGCGACGGGATTCTTACTCCGGCGAGAATAAAGACGACGGCTGCAGTGGCAGTCACCTTCGGGATAATAAGTGCCGTAGGCATTAGAGCAAAACAATGATAATGATTAGTAGTAATAGCCCTACATAGTTCACTGCCAACGTGGAATCAGAGGATTTATTTCTGGTGATTAGAAATTCATTTCTTGATATAATGTGGTTCAGATCCCACAATAAGCTGTAGGTCCATTTGCTATGTAACCAATTGGTCCCTAACCACGTAAAAATATCTAATCCTTCGGGGCCAGCCCTAGGAGAGCTGTGAATCAGCTCAGTGGTCTGGTTAAACTAAGATATACTTAACTTACCTACATAGTTCTAGCATTAATTTTGCAGTAATCCAAAATAAATTGTTCGATTAAATCATTTAGAAAACTTTCATTGCTATTTGGTTCTGCCACCTTCATCCTCCAAAAATACTGATTTATTTATATATGTATATATATATATATATATATATATATATATATATATATATATATATATATATATATATAAATATATATTCTTGCAGTATCTATTCAAATTACTAATTAACTCATTTGGTAACTTACATTAGATATGAAACTAACGTTACCACATCGCAAAAAGAAGGCCACGTTTATTTCTTCATGAAAGAGTCGAATTGTTTGACAACCAAAGAGACAGCTACAATTTCCCGAACCTAGAGTAACTTTAGACCCTACCTCGTTGTCATGCTCCAATAGGAGTTCCCAAGCTTGTGGGACGACGTCAAGCAGCAGGTCCTCTGTCATGACAGCTACTGATTTGCAGACAAGCGAAAGGGGAGCATGAAACAATCCCATCACCTTGGAAAGAAAGAAAGAAATCCGTTGGTTTTTCCAAATTTTCTCATAGAGTTGATGCCTAAAGTACATGAATGAAAACTAGCATATTATTAAGAAATAAAACATGAATGCAACAGGTAAGCCTACTGACTGTACTATCTACAAAGGATTAACACACCTGAGTCTTCATAAATCTGACGATTGGTGTGTCGTATTTCTTGGGTTTTTTCTTCTCTTCCTCTGTAGCGTCGTCTTTAGACACTTCCTTGCCGTCACCTGTTGGGGAAAAAACCAGTGATGATGGTGCTCTGATGTAAATCAAACTTAACTGGCAACAAAATAACTTATACAACATTACTTTTACATTTCACAATGAAATCTATTATCCTCAGCTTCCATTCAATTTTCTATAAAATTTACGCTGATTTTATCTGTATTCAAATCCGATGTAGTACATATTGGTTATATGAATCTGGACTATGTAACACGATTTTCTAGACATTTGACTTCTCAGATAGATAGAGAGAGAGAGAGAGAGAGAGAGAGAGAGAGAGAGAATACGTACCATCTGTATCAATAGTATCTTTTGACAGATGTACAGCCGACCCTTGGTGATGGCCAAGTCGTGATAACACAGCCGATATGTCCACATTACGATCAATTCTAAAATAGAAAAGCAAAGTTTTAAAGAGTAAAGATTACATACTGTTTCGAACATCTATAAAATTGCGGTTTAATTACCTCTGTTTAGAATAGTGCACAACACAGAAGACTATTCGGTATTTTGGTCACATTGATCTAATCCAGGTTAATATCACTACAATTATTGTATTGATAACAAAGATATCCATATATGTTTTGTTGTGAAAATCAGTTAAATCACTGAGGATGTTATTCTTCATTAAATAATAATAATAATAATAATAATAATAATAATAATAATAATAATAATAATAATAATAATAATAATAATAATAATAATAATAATAATGCAGCTGATGCAGCAATAATTTTTATGAAACATATTTAAAACAGGGTTTACTACCAGCATATAATAATAATAATAATAATAATAATAATAATAATAATAATAATAATAATAATAATAATAATAATAATAATAACTTCGTAGTAGCCATGATTCCCATGACAAAAGCACTGCAGAAGATGGATGCTGGGTACCAACTCAAGAAAAGAGGCAACAGAATTAACCATATGAAGTTCATGGACGACATCAAGCTGTATGTTAAGAGCATCAAGGAAATAGATACCCTAGTCCAGACTGTAAGGATTGTATCTGGAGACATCAGGATGGAGTTTGGAATAAAAAAAATGTGTCTTAGTCAACATACAAAAGGGCAAAGTAACAAGTACTGAAGGGATAAAGCTACCAGATGGGAGCAACATCAAACACATAGATGAGACGGGATATAAATACCTGGGAATAATGGAAGGAGGAGATATAAAACACCAAGAGATGAAGGACACGATCAGGAAAGAATATATGTAGAGATTCAAGGCGATACTCAAGTCAAAACTCAACGTTGGAAATATGATAAAAGCCATAAACACATGGGCAGTACCAGTAATCAGATACAGTGCAGGAATAGTGGAATGGACGAAAGTAGAACTCCGCAGCATAGACCTGAAAACCAGGAAACATATGACAATACACAAAGCACTACACCCAATAGTAAATACGGACAGACTATACATAACACGAAAGGAATGAGGGAGAGGACTACTAAGCTTAGAGGACTGCGTCAACATCGAGACCAGAGCACTGGGGCAATATCTGAAAACCAGTGAAGACGAGTGGCTCAAGAGTACATGCGAAGAAGGACTGATAAAAGTAGACGAAGAACCAGAAATATATAGAGACAGGAGAATGACGAACAGAACAGAGGAATGGCACAACAAACCAATGCACGGACAATACATGAGACAGACTAAAGAACTAGCCAGCGATGACACATGGCAATGGTTACAGAGGGGAGAACTCAAGAAGGAAACTGAAGGAATGATAACAGCGGCACAAGATCAGGACCTAAGAACCAGATATGTTCAAAGAACGATAGATGGAAATAACATTTCTCCCATATGTAGGAAGTGCAATAGGAAAAATGAGACCATAACCACATAGCAAGCGAATGTCTGGCACTTGCACAGAACCAGTACAAAAAGAATGCCCTCCACTGGAGCCTGTGCAAGAAACACCAGCTACCTTGCAGTAATAAGTGGTACGAGCACCAACCTGAAGGAGTGATAGAAAACGATCAGGCAAAGATCCTGTGGGACTATGGTATCAGAACAGATAGGGTGATACGTGCAAATAGACCAGACGTTACGTTGATTGACAAAATCAAGAAGAAAGTATCACTCATTGATGTCGCAATACCATGGGACACCAGAGTTGAAGAGAAAGAAAGGGAAAAATGGATAAGTATCAAGACCTAAAAATAGAAAGAAGAAGGATATGGGATATGCCAGTGGAAATTGTACCCATAATCATAG
This sequence comes from Macrobrachium nipponense, assembly GCF_015104395.2. NCBI lineage: Eukaryota > Metazoa > Arthropoda > Malacostraca > Decapoda > Palaemonidae > Macrobrachium > Macrobrachium nipponense. The sequence continues at coordinate 119,977,748 of NC_061108.1, forward strand.
GAACACTAGGCACGATCCCAAGATCCCTGAAAAGGAATCTGGAAAAACTAGAGGCTGAAGTAGCTCCAGGACTCATGCAGAAGATTGTGATCCTAGAAACGGAGCACATAGTAAGAAGAGTGATGGGCTCCTAGGGAGGCAGGATGCAACCCAGAACCCCACACTATAAATACCGCCCAGTCGGATGGGAGGACTGTGATAGACCAAAAAGTAATAATAATAATAATAATAATAATAATAATAATAATAATAATAATAATAATAATAATAATAATAATAATAAAATATAAAGGAAATATTTCGATAATTTCATACAAAAAATATCTGAACACTCACTTGTCCCTTCTCGCAAAACTCTCCTTCCTCCTGAGGGGAGATCCATGCCCTCCTGCGCCTTGCTCGGACGCCTTCCTCGTGGGCTTCTTGTCCTTCTTGTCGCGCCTTCGGGTCACCGGGTTGACAACTTCCTCCTCCTGCTCCTCGAATTCCTCGCCGTACATCTGTTTGAGGATGAAAGGATCAGCGATGATGAATAGTCGAAAATAAATCACAGGATTCTAATAATCCCATTGAAAAGATGCATGAAATCGATTCAGAATCTATTCAAATATTTACAAAGGATTCAAGGTCCATCAAAAGTCATTGCAATTCCTTAAAAAGGTTAACAAAAACCATTAATGAGTCAAAATCTTCGAAATGGTTTCAAATTTATTCATTTAAAATTTACTAGACAGATTCAAGCTTCATATGGAGGATTGAAATTCTAAGAATTTTCCAGATTCTCTGAATAGTTTTGATAGTTATGGTTCTTACTGTTGAAAAATGATAAACTGTGATAATCAATGATAACTGTTACAAAAATATTAGGCATTTAGTTCCAGTCAAAGTCACTTTTGAAAATCATAATGAATCATTATCATTTTGTTAATATTCATATTTTACACATATACATATGACAACCAACTCAAAAAGTAAACGTATGTAAAGCATGTATTAGACTGCCCGTATGTATAAAAAAATAGTCAAGAGAATATTTAACTGTGCTCTCTTAACCTGACAAATATCAAATAAATAATGATAGCCAAAGACACGAACAATGAATACAAACACAAATGTGCAGCAACTGAGGAAAAGGTAAATAAGCAAAAGTCAAACTGTAGCAATACTGAATTGTGCCCCGTCAGTCACGCACTCAAAAGTCACCTGGGAACATCTTCACTCACTTTTCTAACAGCGTGCATTAGCCTCTTGCAAGCGCGCATGTTTCTCTTGTAGCAATGAGGGTGGCAGTAGTTCTGGTGGGTACAAGTCATGTTGTACAGTGAAAACATCCGCACTACAACCTGCAGGGGAAGAAGATGTTCATCCTTCAAAATGTGCATTAGTTTATATGTCAAAACAGCGAGAGAAAGGACTTTCCAACTAATTTGTATTATACAAAAAGTAAAAGCTCATTCCGGTAAGCTCATTCCGTTAAGAACTAGCGTTATGTGACAAATATTGGTAATATTGTGACAAGTGTTTAAATTTTGTTATTAACTAATTCTTAAAATATCTTATTCTTGCAAATATCTTTCAGATTCTTGTACCTAGTTACTATAATCCTGCACTAATTTCTTGGCGTTCACTGCAATTTTTTTATCATTTAAATTATTTAAAATTTGTCTTGAACTGTGTATTGTAGACTCCTTATTAGTCACGTTAATCAGAAAATTGTTCACAGAATTCCCAAATATTTCTGTTACAGTTATGAATATTTCATAAGAATTCGCATTATCTATTTTTATTGGAACCGAAGGGAACGGTTGGGTATAAGACAGTAACTTTCCTGTAGAATTCCTCTAAACTTCTCAGTCCCTCCCCTCCAACCCCCAACACCCCCGGCACACTTGCATCAACAAGCTCAGGGCACTAAAATTATATCGAGAATACTGACATAACCCCAAGCAGAATGTTGCAGAACTTTGTAGAGCAAAAGATAGAGAGAGAGCAGTTAAGTGGGGCCCTCTAACTATTCCACATTCTGGAAGCTTTACCATCAAACGAAGACCCTCCTCACCTTGATCCACGGCATATTCGATGTAAGGCTTTCTTCATCGAGGTCAGCGTCATTAGGACTGTCTGGGAGATCCTCGTTGCTCAAAACTCCAGGCGATTCCTCGCCGGATACCTGAGAGAATTAAGAATAAGTTCAGGACAGAGTAAGATGAAGGGCTGAAGCGTCCTCAGTGACGAGATATTACAGGCTCCAGGCTCTAATCTGCCAAATGGCAATGCTGTTCCGCTACGCTAAATATCCATACGTATTTTATTCAAAATACTTACATATGAAACTGCTAAGTTAAAATCTAAGCGAGGAACAAGTTCATTCCTATTCTGTTAACGGTTTTCTCTATTCCCTCATATTTATTCATTCATCACCTTTCCTTCAACATGTCTCTTTGCAGGCTGATTTTGGAGCCCCCTTGGGTTCAGAGTCTGTTCACTCGGTTCGGAAGGGTTTCAGCTGAAGATTTAAAGAAAGAAAGAAAAAAAGAAATCATGACAAAATCAAATTCGTACCTCAGGTTCCAGATGCTCTGAAGTGTCAGACCTCTCACTGACAGAGGACACCTTCCTCCTGGAACGGACGCTGTCAGATCTCTTGATGGCTACGGATTAAAAAAAAAAACATTGACATTAAATCAAGATTGGCTTGATCACAAAGAAGGACAGCAAAATGTGTTTTGCGTTGCCTAGAAAATATATTATTTCATTAATACACATTTCAAATGCCCCAGTCCCTGACATTTCATGTTTCTTCTTTAGATAGGTCTTGGAATTACAACAATAAATACAACTCCCAATATTCTGCAAAAGTTTATACAAGAGTAGGTGGATGCACAAATATATATGTCAGCCGTTAGTCTAACACTATGCCGAAAATGTTAGTTCCCTGATTCTCAGTTCACTGTATCATTTCACTGGTGCGCTGTATCGCCTACATACAGATAATCATTCAATGAAAACATTGTTCACACTATTGACAATTGAAGCCGATTGCAGGAAAAGCAGACATAAAACAAGCAGATACCCTAGAAAATATAACCTTTTGCGAAGATCATAACTGACTAAGGATGTTATGCACAATCTGCTGTCAAGTTTAGGATGGAATTTAATCTTGACGCAAGTTCAATTAATCCATGCCCATACTCCTTAATATTTTTTTTCGCAGTTAAAACCTTCTTCTACCACTGTAAGAACAGCCTTTCTCATCTAGGTATCGTCCAGCTTAGTTTCACATATACTCATACTCTGGAAAGGAACGCGACAAACTACAAACAAAACCATTCGCACTGATACTTTCAGATACCTAGAAATTACAGAAATAAACACAAACGTAATTTCAGATATCAAGAATAACAAATTCATAAGAAAGCAGAATAATTCTCTTACAGTCGGAATCAGGGTCCTTTGTGCTCCTCCGAAGTTTATACGAGCGCCTCTTGAAGGAATTCTGTCCGCTCCCCTTCTTCAGGAAGTGGCTCCGAGACGCCTGCAGGTTCCTCCGGCGCTCCTCGTCGCAGTATTGTCCACTCTGTGTATAAATCTTCAATTATGACCGGAAAATACGAAAATATAACCAATCTCTTAAACATTTTTAAATACTAACTTTTTAATGTAGGTACAACAAACCAAATAGTGTAAATGTCTTCTCACACCTTTCCACTACAAAGCCTTTAGTAGCATTTCAATAAAAAAAAATTATATCCATGCTCTAATCACGTGACTCATTTTCAACAATCAGCTTCATTGATGGGTAATGTCTGTATATCCCATTATGAGCTGTGTGTAACTTACATCCAATCTTACAACAAATACGTCTAATCATTGCATATCTTTACTTGTCATAGAATAAACGGAATAGCTACACTCAACAGAAAAAATGATAGATTTATGTATAATTTACATATCTCGTTTGTAAAAGATTATTACTGCACTTCTTTATTGAATTAGTATTTATCTAGGAAAGCGCCATATCAAGTTGGTTCACACATTAATTTGATTTCTTAAAGCACAAACAGATTTAGATAGCAGGAAGTGTTTTCACAAATGTTTAACCCCCGTAGGGTGGGGTAGAGCCGTCAGTCTACCTCATGCGGTGCACTGTAGGCATTACTTAAGGTTCTTGGCAGCGTGCCTTCGGCCCCTAGCTGCAGCCTCTTTTGTTTGTTTTACTTTTCCTCCTTTCATATTCTCTTACTTCCCACCCTCTCCTAAAAATTTATTCATATTGCAACTGCGAGGTTTTCCTCCTATCACACCTTTCCAACCTTTTATTGTGAATTTCCGTTTCAGCGCAGAATGACCTCATAGGTCCCATTGGCCTAAATTCTATATTCAATTCAATTCACAAATGTTTAAGATCCACAATACTGCAGTTCACAAGTGAACACTAATACAGTAAGACCTGTTTCCTTCCGCAGTAGCTAAACAATGAGTTTCCTAGTGGTCACATCCATAGGTAAGAAAAAGGGGCAGTGTAGCCTTTAAAGAATAATAGAAGACTAAGGTGTAATCTTTAAAGAGTAATAGAAGACTGATGTGTAATCTTTAAAGAGTAATAGACGACTGAGGTGTAATCTCTAAAGAGTAATAGAGGACTGAGGTGTAATCTTTAAAGAGTAATAGAAGATTGAGGGGTAATCTTTAAAGAATAACAGAAGACTAAGGTGTAATCTTTAAAGAGTAATAGAAGACTGAGGTGTAATCTCTAAAGAGTAACAGAGGACTGAAAAATATAGGAAATACAGAAGTAGGAAGAGTGTTTCAAAAATATAGAGTAGAGGGAATGATTACTATTCTATAGATTGTTGTAATTGTCACAGTATTTTTCCCAAAAAAAAACAACTGTTCATGTAAAAAAAAATCCAAAAATTATAAGTTCCAAGGTCATTAAGTTCATATCCTATACACAGTAGCATGTTTAGCAATGGTTGTGCAATTATGGCCCAAAGCTACAGACCTAGCTAACTTAAAATTTGAAGTCTCCTTCAGGGCCCTATAACCACGAAGGATTTAGTCATAGAGCTCTCATTCAGAAACAATGAAGGGTATTTGTGTTTTATCTGCAGCAACGCTTCATATAATAGCAACAAAACCTTTTAGCATGGGGATGGCAAGTCTCCGGATAAAATATACATTTCTAAAGTATTCAGTTCAAAATTTATTTCTTATAAATGTGCTGACAAAAGGAAGTGCCACATGAGCAATCTTTCTGACATCTTGCTACCAAATTTGTACTGTGCTGCCAATTTCAGTGGAAAAAACTGCAGTTACATATGTCCATTAAAGTGCTGTGACACAAGCACAAACATACACGACTTCAGTACTGACACCAATCTTAGTTACCTGATGCAAATCTTGGTGGCAAGTTGTTACCAGAAGACACAAACTTTTATGTGGCACTCCCTCAAACAACAAGAGTTAGAGCAACAAACCTGGGATCTTAATCAGTGCCCTTAATTGTGTATAAGACAAAATGGCATTCTCACTACACCTCACAAAGTATGTTCACGTAAATGATTTTAAGCTTTCCTTTTTTTTTCTTACTAAGTAATTAAATTATTTTTTATAAAATAAAACATACACTATCTACAGGAATTATTGATTAGAAAATGTAATCACTTATCAAAAAGAAGGCTCCATGCAAGATGTTAGGCCTTTCTTACTTTCGAAAACATAAAAAGCAAAAAGTAACAACACTTGACAAACGAAACCATAAACGTGTTTTACATGTACAGAATTTCTATGAAAATTTCATCGCATAAAAGAAGATGAGTAACCAATGGAATGCATGACAAGCGATTGAAAAAATATATCAAGTAAAAAACATGAACACAGGAACATTCATTACAAATTCAGATACAACAGATTCCATGACAAGAACGTAAAGAGATAGTCCGAATACAGTACTTTTTGAGGGGTATGTATATCAGAATCTACGGTTGACATTTGGAGAGAGGGGGTTGGGGTGTCAAAAAAGGTCTGCAAACCTGTACCGTTACAGTGGTGTTGGAACTCCCAAGGCTGATGTTGTCAGGATCGTGCAAAGCGAAGCTTATTTTCCTTTCGCCTGTGAATCCAGCTGCATGAAAGCACGACAGTCCAAACGTCAGTTGAAGTAAGGATAAATATTAGTCAAAAGGAGGGAGAGGTAGGAAAAACTTTGCGGAATCGGAATTCATGAAAGAATGGAAGTGAAAGTTTAGTCAGCCTGTACAGGCACTTTAATCTGGAAGAGTAAGAGCTAATAAACAAAGTAGCAGGAATGAGACAGCACGGAAGAGGTAGAACATTTGTTACCTTCCCAACACATTTGATTGGGGCTAGTTTTAATTGTGAGGTAATGATAATGCAGCGAGTACCCCAAACCAAAAATTAATATGAATGTACGATTGGGTCTGTAGCTCTGCAGAGTAGAGTCACGGGCACTTCAATACAAACAGGGAACATTTTGAATAGTAACCCAATCCAAAATTAATAAGAATGTATGATTAGGCCTGTAACTCTTCTGGGTAGAACTTCAGTCACAAACCTCGGAGGAATAATGGCATTATTCCTCCAAGTCACAAACAGGGAACTTTTTGCATACAGTCAACCAAGCTATTCGGGGTCTCTCAATGTACAGGCTCAAATATTCGCGGATTTCCGTATGGAATATATATACACAGTATTTACTGAAAATTCGCATATTTGCAGTATCTTTCTCCAAGAAATATTTACTAATTACTGTACGTATTTTCATATTTTCATTACTAAATGCACTTTTGTAATAAAACTATTAAAATACTCAGGTATAAGCCTTTTTAGGTTTTTTTGTATGTTTGAACTCTCAAAATAGGCAGTTCTAAGCATTTTTAGAGAGGTTTTAAGTATTCGTCGATTTTGGCTATTCGCGGCGGGGGGCGGGGGAATGGTACACATCCCCCCCCCCATCCAATAATGGGAGCCAACTGTAGTGTGACTACATAGTGCTAGAGATCTTGGCTGGAAAGAATTAGGAGACCTTATTACAAATGAAGCGTCTGCAGGCTGAAAAATACTAAACAAATGTTAAAGTTGGGGAGGTCTGGCCAGAAACTAGAAGGGTAAAGCGCAGTTATCAGAAAAGACGAAGGCACAAAAGTGAGAGGACGAATACCAGCAGCAGGAAGGCCCAGAAGATCATGGGGAAGAGGTACTATACAAGAATCCTAGACCAGATGGAGTTCAGGCAGAAAGTGCAAAAGACATAAGGAGTGAAGGGAGTTTATTTCAGGTCTAACTAAATAAATGGAGAATTTGATGTTGACAACGTTGATTATGATGAAGGAAAGCTGAAAAATAAGTGGGAGCCTTAATGAACCGAGGGGTCATTAAAAATAACAAGTAACGGACTGTAGAGGCGAAAGTATTTACATACTTCAAAACCAAAGGAGCATTTACGATAGGTTTTGTGTCATTTTAGCAGAAAACGTATGTCTGGCATGAAAGACCAAAGGATTAAGACGAGATCTTACTAGGAAGTCTTGGGCAACAAATGAGAAGTCACACTTTACTCAAGTTGGAGAAAAGTTTTGAGGGTTGGCCAGAAATAAAGGAAATCTGAAAAATCATCTTAGCACACAGTAAAGAATGTTAGTTACGGTTCATATGAATATTTATCAGCAACTTCAAGAAGGGAAAAGAAAACTAAAAGGTCTTATTCGGCAATAGAAGAGAAAGCTTACATGAATAGAGAATAGTATATCTTGATATTTAGAGTAGTATATTAAATATAAATGAAAAAAGGAATTAGTGTGAACAAAAGGGGATTTGGTTTGAACTGAAAGAAAAAACTGAGAACCTATGACATGATTTCATATGACTCACAATTGATACAAGAATAATTGATAAAAAATAAAAATTTCATACACTGAAGCTACTAATAGCTATAAAGAAACTTTAGACTTAAGAGGACTACAGAAATAAGTAAAGGATTAGAGTATCTCAACCCAGGAAACACCAGCGGCCTGCTCCTTTTCAGTTCATATTTGACATTACATTACAAAAAAAGGTGTTAAAAAAATTCCCCTTACAAAGATCTCAAGTATCGGTTAAATGAATATCAAAACAGACCATTTTCAAAATATCATCAAGATCTCAAGGACGGGATAAATGAATATCAAAACAGATCATTTTCAAAATATCATCATCGTCATTAATTTGTACTACAAATATTTTTCGAGAGGTAAGTTCATTTGTGGTGAACTTGACTTCAGAATTATGAACTAATATGACAGTGTTGGTACAACAAGTTGTATTCCTTCAGATTGATTAGGTAAGACTGCTATGGAACACCTGTTACTTTTCAACCGAAAAACCCTAAAAGAAATTCTATAACATTTCTCGTTATTTATTCTGCAAAAGTCGCCTTTGTCAAGTTCTATCAAAAGAATTACCTCAGTCCTGTAAAAGACAAAAAAAATTATATATATATATAGAAAATGATTTAAGTAAAACATTTAATAAAAGGAGAAATGGGATCCCAGAAACACTTACGTGGATGGCCTTCTCCAATACTTTGAAGACTTTGAGCTGACGGGTGCGAATATCCCATGGAAGAAAGTCCCATAGACCAACGCCTCGAGTGATCCCGCCCAGGACCTAGGCCTCCACAGGGCGGTCCCCAGCCAGAGGGTCTTTCCCCTCGAACGGACAGTCTTACATGAAATATATTAAAATAAGATGAAACAGCTCACCTCACTGACCTTATATTGATAGCTCACAATATAAACAATAAATACTAAATAAGACTTTTGTGTTACAATTTTCCTTTTAGAAACCTACTTAAGTATATCTTAGTTTTACCAGACCACTGAGGTGGTTAACAGCTCTCGTGGGACTAGCCCGAAGGATTTGATATTTTTACGTGGCCAGGAACCAACTGGTTACCTAGCAACGGGACCTACAGCTTATTGTGGGATCCGAACCACATTGTATCGAGAAATGCATTTCTATCACCAGAAATAAATTCCTCTGGTTCTGCGTTGGCCGAGCCGAGAATCGAACTTCGGACCACCGGATTGGTAGCCGAGCGCGAAATCCACTCGTCCAACGAGGAACATGAAACCTATATAAACCACCACTGTTTTCAACTATCACTTACCTCGTCGATTTGGGCAACAGCGTGTACGTCTCTCTCAAAAATGCGGTGATCTCAAGCAGAAGTTGCACAGCAACTAACTTCAGCGCAAGAGGGCAATCGGCTCCTCCCGAATTAACGCTAACTGTGGAACATAATTCAAATGTCAGCATTCATAACCACTAGTTCTCTTTATATATTTAATTGTTATATTTATTTCTAGTATTCCCTAATCCCCCGCATTTCCTTAGGTTTTTGTCTAAGACTTATTTTTAATGCGGAAATATTATGACGTCACTGACGCAACAATCACGGTACTGTGTTCGTCTTCTGTGATCTATCATTTTCACATATACAGAATAAAACAAAATTATTGAGTCTATTTACCACATTAAATCGAACTTCGTTCAGACATTACTAAAAGTTCGAATTAAATTTTATATGGTTGACATGCTTACAATACGTTTAATTTCATTTTAACAGAAATCGATGGAGCAAGTACTCGTAGTCTGAAGTCTTTATCAGATTTGAAGTGAAGGGAACAAGAATGAGAAGAAAAAGCAAGGTTCTCAAACATTTAAGATACCGATCTGTGATGACAGAAGCAGGACGATGATTCCAAAACTTTAGGCGTATGGAAGAAAGGTCACCATATTGTGCAATTCGTACATTAATATAGACTGAAGATTCCCTATCAGGAATTTTCAGTTACATTTTTATGACTGATATTATTATATGAACTATGATACGATGGTTATTAACATGTTGGGACAGTTTCCACAAAATTAGAATTAGATGAAGGAAATACGAAAACGCAGAGGACAGAGAAATCATTAAATATTTAAGAAATGTGAATTTATGAAAGTCAGGGTATAAAGCCAAGTACTGAGGCACTTCCAGCCATTCAGAGCTAGGTGAGAAAAGAGGGAGTTGGGGTGGTTGGGCAGCAAACTGGAAGAAAGGAATCGGGAATGGAGATAAAGCAAAAGGCTAAAAGAAGGGTGCAGTTGTGGGTCGAAAGTGCGCTAAAAATACCTTTAGTAAAACCTACAAAGCACCTCATGAGGTGAACGTACCTACTGGCGGCACTCACCCTCCTACAGAGATAAAATGCTAATGAGAATAACAAATGAAAAGCAAATGCACAAAGAGTATCCTTTACAGACACTCCCCTACTTACAACCTTTCAACATACGAACTTCCAGAGATAAACAACTTTAATCATGAATTAAAACTGCATTTTACTGTATTATTATCATATTTTGCATAATGTGTTAGTGTATTTAGGTTTTAAATATCATTCGCATTAATAAAATACTCTATAAAATACAGTAAAGTGCAAGTATTGTGTTTTAGTATAAAACATAAATAGCACTGTACGTATTGACTCTGAGCATATCAAATTGAACTTACGAACAAATCAAGACACAAACAGCCGTTCAGAACGTAACTCGTTCATAAGCAGAAGAGCGTCTGTATGTGAATTCTTTTTTTTTTTTTCTTATTAATTCTCCGATATTTTCGTTGCTCTAATGATTTAGTGCGCTTTATTATAAAATGAATCCCTTACCTTCGTCAAGAAAGTCTTCCTCTTCGTCATTTGCCCTGAGACCTTGTCTGTGGTCAGGATCGCTCACTGGTGCCATGACTTCCTCAAGGGTGGGTCCTGACTCCTCCAGAAGCTCTTCCAGGCGACTCCCCAGTGCCTAAAGGAATTATGAAGGAGGGACAGAAAAGAAGAGGTTGTTACCATTGAGGGAAAATAGCTACGTCCTTCTATAATCAAGCAAGCTCTTGGACCTATTTATTATGTCATTTAATTAGTAGATTACAGTCTTGAGGGATGATAAACCTAACTCTTAAAAAGAGGCATGTTAAATGATTTTAAAAAATGTGAAGACTTAGATTCATCAGCTGACTTCTATATTGTTTCACAAAACGCAATTTACATAACTGATCTGACGTGAAGCATATACAAATATTCTTAAATTGAACATTTGATTTTGATGAGGAACCTTGAATTTCTCCTTAAAAATGATAGTATGACAACAAAATAAAATGAAACCAACTAATTATTCCATTTCCTTGTAATCTAACCTCAGCCCACTGATAAAACATTCGTCCAGCAGCTTTTTGCATGATGTGAATTTTCCTAGCTCCGGATGGTGGCGCCCTTGACAGAGGCCCGGAAGGTCTGTACATGGGTAGTGACATCTTGAGCCAGGCTGGCCACGCCCCTCTGTTGCAGCGGTGCACGAAGTACGCCACCTCCATCAGGAAGGCAGCTCTGGAGACGACTGGCGCTCCAGGCTAAGAAGAAGGAAATGAGTTTCAGTTTTATATGTCAATCCTCCCCCGGTCCTCAATATTGTTATTTATCTATTTATTTATGTACACGTATGTTTCACTATTTTTTTAACATTTATCTATTCGTATTTTAACGATGTTTTAAAAACACTTAGTATTTATACGTTTCACGCTTTTTTTAAACATTTACTATTTGTATGTTTAACAATGTTCTAAAAACAGTATTTATACGTTTCACGTTTTTTTAACAATTACTATTTGTATGTTTAACGATGTTTTAAAAACATTAAGTATTTACATGTTTCACGCTTTTTTTAACATTTATATATATGAATGTTTCACGATGTTTTAAAAACATTTTTATTTATATTTATACTTTTCACGCTTTTTTTAAACATTTAATTATTTGAATGTTTCACGATTTTTTTTTAAACATCGAGTATCTATATGTTTCACAATTTTTGTAAACAAATATTTATTTGTATGTTTCACAATGCTTTAAAAACATTTAGTATTTATATGTTTTTTATATGTTTCACGATTTTTTAAACATTTACTTATTTGTATGGTTCATGATTTTTTATAAACATTTACTCAATTGTATGTTTCACGATTTTTTTAAACATTTAGTATTTATATGTTTCAGACTTTCTCAAATATATACGTATTTGTATCTTTCACGATTTTTTTAAATATTTATTTATTTATATGTTTCACGATTTTCTAAAACATTTCACACACTTGACACATTCAAGTACCAACTAACTCAACTTAAGTTTCCTCGAGACCAGTGACAGCCAATGAAATAAATGCTACATCACAGACAGACATTCCAGTTCCCACCAGGTCTAAGATATACTTCCCAGGTCCCATCAGGTCAAAGAAATATATTCAAGTACCTACGAAGTCAAAGTAATAATCTCCAGTCCCCAACTGGTCAAAGAAATACATTCTAGTTCATACTACGTCAAAGAAGTACATTTTGGTTCCCATCGGGTCAAAGAAATACATTTCAGTTTCCACCAGGTCATTGCAATGCATTCAAACCTCAACCAGATCAAAGACATGCATTCCTGTACCCACCAGGTCTAAGAAATATAGTCAAGTACCTACCAACTAAACCAAATACATTCCAGTTCCCACCAGGTCGCAGAAATACATTCTAGTTCCTACCAGATCAAATGAATAAACTTTAGTACTCACCAGGGCAAAGAAATATATTCCAGTTTCCATTAGGTCAAAGAATAGATTCCAGTTCCAAGCAAGTCAAAGACATATATTCCATTACCCGCCAGCAAAATTAAATATATGCCAGTACCCACCTGCACAAAGAAATACACTCCAGTACCACCAGCAAAAATACATACGCACCTGCTCAAAGAATACACTCCAGTACCCGCCACCAGAAATAAATGCATTCCAGTACCCACCAGCACAAATAAATACATGCCAGTACCCACCTACTCAAAGAAATACACCCCAGTACCCACCTGCTCAAAGACATACAATCCAGTACCCACCTGCCCAAAGAAATACACTCCAGTACCCGCCAGCTGAAATAAATACATTCCAGGACCCACCAGCTCAAAGAAATACACTCCAGTACCTACCAGCTCAAATAAATGCATTCCAATGATCCACCAGCTCAAAGAAATACATTCCAGTACCCACCATCTCAAATAAATACATTTCGGTACCCACCAGGTCAAGAACAGCAGCAATGAGCTGGGAATCGGGCACGGCGCCCGGTTGGCAAGTCTCCAGCAGGAAGTTGAACCTAAGCATCCCTTTTCTCACAAGTTCGATAGGAACCAGCTTCCTTTCTCTCACTAGGACGACACTTGCCTCGTGAACGCCCCCGTCCTGGTCTAAACTGTTACGTCGGCTTGGATCTTGAAAAGATACAGAAAATTCTGAAATTACGAATAATAATGTTATTGTTAGTATTCACGAAGCACAGACATGTTTATGGGACCAGCCAAAATTGAACTTGCCTAACAATCTTTCAGAAAATAGAAGCGCAATTGAAAGTTGTGAAGTAGAGTATAAAAGCAGAGTATAACAATTATTGTAATCACATTATATTGACAAAAAAATTCTTCAATTTATGAAGGCTAAAATTAGCCCCAAAAAATATGGATAAGGTCTCTCTAATTCTGAAAAAGGGACTAATGAAAAATGCAGTTTTGTAGAGATAAGTTCTAAGAAATCTATATAATAAAACGAAAATCTAGGATATGCGTGTCTTTCGCAAAATATATGGTGGGCAGAAGGTATTCTCGGGGCGTCTAAGAACCGAAACTTATTGAAAAGAACCAAAATCTATTGAGAGGCTTAAATTAAGAGACAGAATGAAGAAGAACCTACCAGGAGTTTCGTCACAGCTCCAGTCTTTTTTTCTGGGTTTACCAAAGCTAATCCTTCCAATGTGGTCTTCCACCACCCTCCTGGCTTGAATAAACTTCTGGCTCATGGGACTGGAAGCAGAGGGTGTGAGAAAATTCACCGATGAAGGAGTAAATAAAGCGTTAAGAGATAGTTAGAAACTGAAATGTAAATATTAGGAAGGCATTAAATTATTCAATACATACATTTCTTCACTTGTTATTTCACAAATAAATAAACTGAATAACAATACAAAATTGCAATCAAAAGGGTAAGGCCATATCTCAGACTTCTTCAACAGTCATTAGGACACTAATGCCTTTCATACAAATTCTTTATAAAGTAAAAAATGTTTTACAAATAAGTATACAACCGGACTACTTCGATAGCAACTCAGATCCCAATTATAGGTGAATGACATCTAAAACACTTATGAATGCAAATACAAAATAATTCAATGAAAAAAAATGAGGTGATATTCCTACAAACTTTTCCCACAGATATTAGGATAGATGCTTTCCACACATATTCTTCATATTATTATCATTCAGTAGAAGAACCCTATTCACATGGAACAAACCCACAAAGACTACGGTATTCACCAAAATAAGCTCGTTTTCTTCAATAGGTACTAAAAGAGATGCTGATACATTACATTTCCGTACTGCTTACCCAGCTCCCGGTTTGGTGACGAGCCTCGGACGAGCGAAGCCGTGAACTAACCCGTGGGAGATACTGTGGGTTGCAGTATGAGACAGGCGACGGGCTACGGCGGGGGGCAGCTCAATGGGGTCCCCAGGGCCCATATAACTGTCGCCGTCGCTGCTACGACCCCGAAGCCAGCTCACTTGTCGCGGATGATGATGAAAGAACGGGAAAATCTTAATTATATTTTTATCAGCCACCATGTAAATTCGCCTTTCTGTAAGGCATCTCTCTGTATGGATGCTGAGTTTAGTCTACCTTACTGGCAAGTGAATTTACACACACAGTAGGTCATTTAGTTTCATTTGCATATGTAGGCCAAATGCCATTAAATCTACTCAGCAAACTGACATTTTTCCTAGTTTAACCGTCAATTTTTCTCGTTTCAATCAGCTAGTGAATTCGAAGTCTCTTGGCAAATGAAATTTGCAAATGACTCGTCCAGTTCACTGATTCACCAAAGCTGAACTCACCTAACTTTGAAACCTTCCTTGATTTGGGGTGGGCATTGGGGGCTAGGTGGTCCTGCTCCTGACGGGGTCCCAAAATCTGATGGTGGCGCCGACGAAGTGTCGATGCTGGACTCTGACCTCCGGGAGATTCCTATCCAGAGAATAAAGTCAAGAGTTAGTTTCCAGCAATTTAGTGGGAATTATACAGTTCGTTTCAGGAAGGTCAGTTACTCTTCCTAATGAATTTACCTTGAGATCTTAATAAATAAAAAAGCTGACTGTTTCTCGATGTCACCAAAAAAATAAAAGTTAACATCAGAGAAACAAAGATAGGATATTTTTCCTATAATCACTATAACTTTTCATATAACATGATATGCAATCCAATACAGAGAAAACTACTTGATAATCATAACAAAAGGAAAATGATAACTGAAAATAAATACAATACTTGAAATGTGTATGAAAGGGACAACTAAAATCCCTAAATAAGAACACTCCGCCGTTCTACAACGATTAACAAACAACGATTGAATCCAGCCGAACTACAAACTGGTGCCAGGCACAACGAAAGGAATGAAAGTATTGTAGACCTCTTGTTGATCGTCATAAACACTGCTGACAGAAGGGGCTTTCCTCATTACTGAAGTGATAGATGTTGATGTGCCCTTCTTCTTGAAACGGCCCTTCCTCCCTCGGCCCCCATCGCTGACCTCGTCGACTAAGGTCATCGGAGAGTCACGGTAAGGTTCTTCTTCCACTGTTACCCTCCTGAGAGTGAAGGTTTAATTGTGTTAGACTTTATCTTAGAAAATGAATGGAATGGTCCTTTTCTCAGGAAGCTAGATTACTAAAACTTCTCACTAGAGGTGAAGCAACAAAGACCATGTCATATAGTAATTTCGTATTTTGATTTTGTGAAATTTAGACTGTGAAATCAGGCAATGAGTCACTTTCGCCTATTCTGAGCTAATGACAGTGAAATGAGGGAGTTTGAGCCATTGGACAGTTAGATAAACCGATCCAAAAAAGGAGATGAAGCATTTGGATCTAAAAGTGGAAGAAGGAGAAAGAACCAATAAAGGTTGATGTCCTATAGTAGACAGTCCCGCATTACTAGAGAGAGCTTAAAACCAATATATGACGGTATCCATGTAAGTACAAAAATCCTTAACACATAAGGTATTCTCAGCAAAAATGGGAAAACACTTATAATTTCTTTCCTACCTGGATTACACTATAAATAGCATTAAATTTGAAAATAGAAACTTCGAGGTTCATTCCCTATTGGAGCAATTATTACATTTCAACATATTCTAATAAGAAATTGTAATAGCCACAATGCCCTGTTAATTTCTCGAATTCTTTGCTCTTTTTTGGATACGCTTGTCACTACAAAGCCTTAAGAAGATATTTGAAGAAATCATGATGTCCGGTAGCGGGAAACGAACCCGCGTTGCCATAATCACGACGAGGTCACCTTGCCGACCGTCATGAAGTTGGAGCTCAAGGCTTTGAAGTGACAAGCGTATCCAGAAAAAGAGCAAAGAATCCGAGAAATTAACAGGGCATTGTGGCTATTACAATTTCTTATGTATCTGGTAAAAATGACCAGTAGTCTCTGCATATTCTGATAAATCTACAATTTAAAGGGTAAACATTAATTATAAATTATCAATTCCTTTTCTACTGTATAATTCATTTTAAATTTACTTCAATTCACAGCACAAGTACCTCACAACGCGAGTCGTCTGAATCTTCTGGGGCTGTTTGTGAGGTCTATCAGCTGAGTCGATCAGTCCCGAGAGAGCTACCCTGCGGAACACTCCACCATGGCCCTCCCTAATGTACCCTAACAGCTGCCTGATGTCACAATACAGTGCCTGGGGAACAAAAAGGTTTATGATGAATGAAAACGGAGGATTGCAGGATTCTTCCATAATTTTGGTGTTTTTCATCAGTGATGAAAACTGCCACTAAAATTTCTTTAGAAATTCTCTACTGCTCATACCAAAAATTTAAATTTAGGTTTCAGTGCAATATACTCATTTTCAAACTGAAAACAAGTTTCAAAAGATAATTTCATCAAGTGTAATGTCGGTAAATGCTCTCCGCCTTAGTTGACATAAAGCGTACAAAATTATATGAAATGAGAGACAAAAAATAAGATAATGAACGTACGACTAAATGGAAAATATTAGAACAAATAAAAAAAATTAAATCTGGCACCTGAGGGAAACATCCACTGGTCTATCACGAGATTAGAAACCAGTTACCATCTCCGCGACACTCACCATATTCTCTGGGTTCTTCAACTCCTTGCTCGAAGCCACGAAACGCGACACGAGCGCCTTGAAAACTGACGCCACGAGTTGGCCCTCGATGCCCCTGGAGCCGGCGCCCCCGAGGGAGGCCCCGAAGTTCGTGGCATAACCTCCTTGCTGATTGTCGACGGCCTTGCCCGTCCCCGGCCTCTTGTTACCTGCAGGCAACGCTGGAAAGGGTTATTTCAGGCATGAGGGAGAGAAAGGGTTCTACGGGGGCGAAGAAGGAGGAGGGCAGGGTGTTCAACTGCACAGGAGGAATGAGCATTCGGATATTGCAAGGGCCTTGATGACGTATAGCTCCTCTTTTCCACTGAATCGTTACTATTCATAAGGGGGGAAATATTCTGATTTTAAAGCTTAATTTATTTGCTTATTATTTAGATCATTTTGGCATGAAATTACTAGAGCATTTGATATAAGGTTCACGAGTTAAGTATACTCTTAATAAAAGAAAACAGTATTAATGAACTACCAAATGAAATTTATGTTTATGAATGCTCAATTAGAAACTATTTATTTATCTGATGCTCATGCAGCTTTGGATATCCACAGGGCTTATGGCAACAACCTCTTTGGGACTGGGTTCATCATACTTCCGAACTTGTTATTATGGAGGGATGTTAAGGTCCACAACTATATAGCCTGATGCTCCATTAAAATCCAACAGAACAAGTTGTCAAGTGACCTACCTGGGCACAGACCTTTAATAGTAAAAGTTGAAAACAGATGTAAAGGAGACGTGATCTCTATTAGTTTGAGTTATAGTGACACACTCATACCCACGAGATTCCCCATGTCATTGTTACTATTACTGGCATAAAGATAAAAGTCAAAATTAATTTTATATGCTAATCAAAGAAGAGGGAAAAAGAACTAGTATTTTTTAAAATATGAGATTAAACTAGCTGATGAAAAAAAAAAAATTCTGTACTAGTACTTGTAATGCAAGCTAGCTTAAATTACAAAAACCTTGTACGTACGTGTAATGTCTTACCATGTTACAAAATCATTATACGTACATATATACTCATGTCAGACCAAGTTACAAAATATGAAAAAATTCTGTACTTCTAAGTTGTCACATTAGGTGCCAAGATAAAAAAGAATTTGCTTGTAATTTATTTATTTAATGAAGGTACAAAACGTTACTTACTTGTAATGTGAGATTAACATACGAGATTTGGAACACCTTTAACTTATGTGATTAGATAAAAAAATTCCTTTCGTAATTGTTTCTCATTATGCTATACTATAAAAAAACATGTGTTCCTGTCATAGGAAGCTACAAAACAAAAAAATGAACTGTACTCCTAGTATCAGATTAAATTACAAGATAAAAATATAAAAAAAAAAAACTAGTAAAGCCAGTTTACATTACATGAATAAAAATCCTGTATCGGGTTACAAAAGAGCCTGA
Organism: Macrobrachium nipponense; assembly: GCF_015104395.2. Classification (NCBI taxonomy): domain Eukaryota; kingdom Metazoa; phylum Arthropoda; class Malacostraca; order Decapoda; family Palaemonidae; genus Macrobrachium; species Macrobrachium nipponense. The sequence goes on from NC_061108.1 coordinate 119,996,486, forward strand.
AAACTTACTCATGGGTGATAGAAGGGACGCAGGATCAACACAGAATCCTAGGAAAGCGTGAAAGAACTCCAGGACATCATGCAAGGATTTGGTTTTGACAAACGTCCTCAAAAACCTCCTGAACTCGCTCTGGTCGAAGCGAAACAGCCTGCCCAGGAGAGCCTGGGCTGTGTACCTCAGGAAGTCCGCCGGAGGACCTCGGGCGCCTTCGTTACATCCATGAGGGCATCCAAGATGACGGAAGATCCTGCGAAATAGATGGCATACCTCTAAAGTACAGGATTTTTCTAGGATATGGCTTTGCACTACATGTTTTCAGTCATTATCCAGCGACATTCTTTTCCATGTATCTGTAAAAACGTTTGATTTTGGTCTTAAAGAACATAGAGAGTTTGTCATTTTTAAATAGTTATATCTGTTATAAATGTTCAAGAGTTAACGAATTTTATAGATTAAGATATAAACAGATGAAGTACCCTACATGAACTTGAAATCCATCACTGTTCAAACATTAACGTGCTTATTATAAACTATGTTTGGCGCTTTCAAGCAAGAGGATAAATAAAAGCAAATATAAATACGGCATTTATAATAGTACCAGCACAGAGCAAAATCAAATGAATGTGACTAGCTGATGATTCATCAGAGATGAATACCAGTACAGCTACCGCAGTCAAGTAAGGAAAACAAATTCTATGCCAATCAAAACAAATAACATTTATTTATACCCATTATTACCTGAAGACAGTATCCATGAAGATGGCATGTGGACCAAAGTCCTTGTGTTTCTCAGAAGGCTTTCCATCGTCGTCCGCGTGGTCATTTCCCTTGTCTTTATCTAATTTCTCCCACTTCTTGGTTGGTTTCAGGAGACCCAGGTCGAGCAGGAAATCGAGCAGATGCAAGAGAATCTCGCACACGCGAAGAGAACATATGTGGCTGTCGCGTTGACTCACGGATTGTGCTGCCTGTTGCAAAGTTTACAAAAGGATTAATCTCATCACAGAACTGCATTTCCTAAAAGAACAGGACTGCATCTCCTAAAAGAACAGAACTGCATTTCCTAAAAGAACAGAACTGCATTTCCTAAAAGAACAGGACTGCATTTCCTAAAAGAACAGGACTGCATTTCCTAAAAGAAAAGATTGTGCTGGTTATGATTGTTCCATGTGCATAGATCACAAAAAATTTTTACCCATGGATTGGTTTGCCTGTTGCAAAGTTAAACAAAAATATTAACTTTCAAACGACTGAATTTTCCAAAACAGAAAAATATACTGGCTATGGAATGTTCTACCTGCAGACTTTACGCAAATTTTTATCGAAAGTAAAATTAATTCACTCTGGAACAGATTGTGAATTGAACTGAATGTAGAATTTAAGCCAAAGGCCAAGTACTGGGACTTGTGAGGGCATTCCGCGCTGGAACGGAAATTGATAGCATAAGGTTACAAAGGTGTAACATGAGGAAAACCTCAAAGCAGTTGCACCATTCATCAATTCTTGGGAGAACGTGGAAAGTAAGAAGGAAGAAAGAGAATATGAAAAGAGATACAAGAAAGGGAATGAAAGGAGTTGCAGCTAGGGGCCGAAGGCACGCTGCAAAGAACCGTAAGTTATTCGTGCGATGTTTACACCAAGGTTAAAGAAATATTTTTAAAAATACATTTTAAACTGCTACTACTTAGGTTCATTATTTTTTCCTGAAGGTACAACATATTAAGTGTATCACAAATCTGAAACTAACTACTACCTGCAAAATGTAAGCAAACTAGCTTTGCTAGTGAACGCTAACTTTCTTTCGCATTCTCGCAAGATGCCATGTCTTCCTTGAGCTTGAAAACACTGAAAATAATATTGCTTTCATGAATATATCTTGAAAGCTACTGCTCCCTACTTACTCTCAGCAGAACATGTAGATTGATATGACCATCTCTCGTTATGTAGTGAGTCGACCCGGGAGCCTCAGCTTCCTCTTCGTGTGAATACTGAATGTTGGAGTCGGTCTGGGATCGGGAGAGTGGAGGCCGCTGGTAAATGATCTCGGCGTCCGTGCTTCCATTTTGCGAACCCTAGAAGTAAATGCCAACGTAGACCGTCAATTGGATTGCAAACGCGTGATTCATTTGTTTGTTTGTATGGTGTTTTTACGTTGCATGGAACCAGTGGTTATTCAGCAGCAACGGGACCGACGGCTTTACGTGACTTCCGAACCACGTCGAGAGTGAACTTCTATCACCAGAAATACACATCTCTGACCCCTCAATGGAATGCCCGAGAATGGAACTCGCTGTCACCGAGGGGGCAGGCCAAGACCAAACCGACCACGCCACTGAGGCGCTACATGTGGTTAATGAGGGCTATTATATTTCCTATTCTGACAGAATGGCATGGGCGGAGTTTGTACTGAGTTTTTAAAGTGCATGTATGCTGCATAGCGATGCTCAACGATTTATTTTCAAGCATAGCAAATGTCTCAGTAAGCAGAAACGCTTTTTATAAGTTCTAGATAAACAAAATTGAGAAAGGTTTATCATCTCTAAAAAAAAGAATTGTATCTAGACTCTTACATAGGCGCTTTCAAATAAATATAAACCAAGAATACTTGGCAGAGGCAAGTGATTATACACGAGGGTTTGTGCACTTTTTCTCCCGAGATGAAAAAGCAGGAAGAATATCAAGTTAGAATCTTTCAAGTTGTTTATTTTATCTGCAGAATCAAAGTTCGTCTCATATACTTCAAGTTTGAGTGATTCTTCAAGCTTATAACTATTCATCCCCATGCTTATGGAGTAGGCTACGGTGAAATATATATACCAGCCCAAACTTTTGCTTCTGTGCAGTTACTGAAAATCCTTGGCCCACCAGATGCAGAAACTGTCTATAAATCTCATTTTGATCACATGTTGTTTGTATGGTCCGTGAGACAGTACTCAGCAATTCACTATTTGTATCTAATTCTGTGACTCAGATTTGGAACTGTCTCTGTTTTCAATGACTCAGATAACCTTCCATCTATTAATTTGTATGTCTATCGCTTCTATTGGGAATGAAACCCAAGTGTTACAGTCACTCCTTTTTTTTCTTTTTTTTGGGCATGGCCCAAATAAGACCATTATGAAGCCTGCCCCGAGGGCCTCTTGAACGAATAATACAAGCGTCTCAAAATTACAAGTCTGTCCCTGAGGTCCTCTGAAAGATGGGTCATTCAAGAATGGCCTCCGTAGGTATTCTGAAGAACGGCACAGCATCACAGTCTCACATGCTAGCTACGGAAACTAGCAAACACTACACAGCTCGATCCATGCTCCGAGTATCGCTACACAACAGTTTTCTATGCAAAAAAAAAAAAAAAAGACATGAATACTACGACTGAAACGACGGGAATCTTTTACTAGGCAAAATTAAGTTAGTCTAAAAATTAAAATATTTATGATAAATGCTGTCCACAACACGGTTCTAATTGCATCAATAAGCTTTGACTGTCGCGCGACTAAACATTTTATGAAATCAATTTAGAACTTGAAAAATACATAACTGCCAAAAATGAACACATCTTCATATCAAAGTTTGGAGTAAAACCCAAAACATAATAAAAAGAGATTGGTAAAAGCAAAGTACTGAATATTGAAACATTTAAATACCACCAGTTGAAAAAAAGAATAAATAAGAGATATTTTTCCTGGCGAAAGTACTGTACACGAACTCAAGCAAACAATGGTGAATTAAATAAGGTAATGAATAATAACAGTGGATTTAAACCTAACAAAAACTAAAAAAAAAAAAAAAAAAAAAAAAAAAACTCAAGGAGATACCAAGTTCCAACTCGAGCAAAAAAACCAAGATAATAATATATTAAGACTTAACTACTGCGCAACACGAGAACACGCAGAGATTGAGACTTCCACTCAGTTGAAGATGACGACAGATTTGGGTCTACCTAATACTCAGGAGCACGCAGAGGGGGTACCGAGGTCAAACCAAAGCGGAAATAGGTCACGATATAAAAGTGAGGAAGATTCGGACACAACCAAAAGAAGAATACACACCAGGTGATATAACATGCTGGAAGTTAAGTATATCTTAGTTTAAACAGACCACTGAGCTGGTTAATTAACATCTCTCCTAGGGCTGGCCAGAAGGATTTATTTTTACGTGGCTAGGAACCAACTGGTTATCTAGCAACGAGACCTACAGCTTATTGTGGGACCCGACCAACATTATGTCGAGAAATTAATTTCTAATCACAGAAATAAATTCCTCTGATTCCACGTTGACAGATAACAAGTTGGAAGATGGTAATAGATCTGAGCTCAACCTTGGGGAAGATGACAACGGAACTGATACTAAAACAAGGGAACAAACGCCAAATGATGAAACCTACCTGAAGATGATACTGGATCTGGACCAAACTAATGAATGAAATAACCTTACTCATGATGGCAATAAGCCAGACCCTTGGAAAAATAATCTGTATAGGCAGTTAGATTAAATTCTAATTAAGTAAGACGGCACAAGAATATAGTGAATAAATAAAAATTAATTAAACTAAACGCTGAATTGAGGTAAACCAAAATGTTATAGTCTCCTAATGCTTAACTTTATTCAAACAGTCAGATGATAGTACTCACTATATGCGTATTCTGAGGATAAAAATTAGGAATTCTTACAAGGTATGAGGAAGGAAAATTATATCAGATTGGACTCCCAGTAAAACCTCAAGAATACGTTCTAAAATTACAATTCCAGCAGGTATAAACATGACAAAACCACACTGAATTTGAATTCTACTAATGCAACGAAACTACTCACTGAAATTCTAAGAAAATGACACCAAAATATCTATTTGAAATCCTTACATATTCACACGACACAAGACAACACTGAATTAGGATTCTAGTGAAGCAGAACAGTGCAAGAAAATCCCTGCTAACTAGACCAATAATATTCAATAAGAACAGAGGTTACATAAATTATAACAATATAAATAAAGGGGAAATCGCACGATAATACTACACTAGAACTCTAATGCGATGCCACAGCAATACAGAATCCATATTGTAATACCATAAATACCTGGTCCCGCCATCCTTGCTCACTGGGCGAGGGGGTATGCTGGGTGACGGTAATGATCGGGTGAGTCGTCCCGGGTATCTGTGGGTAGTGGCGGTCAGGGCGTCCCTCGCCCACGTACCTGAAGGTGGGTGAAAACAATGTCACCTGGTGGTCCTAAAATCATTGGATTTAACACCCTTAAAAGTTTGTGATACTAAATCCACTTGATTAAAACACCCTTAAAAGTTTATGATCCTAAAACCACTTGATTTAAACACCCTTAAAAGTTTGTGACCCTAAAACCACTTGATTTAAACATCCTTAAAAGCTTGTGGTCCTAAATCCACTTGATTTAAACACCCTTAAGAGTTTGTGATCCTAAATCCCTTGATTTAAACACCCTTAAAAGTTTGTGGTCCTAAAACCAGTTGATTTAAACACCCTTAAAAGTTTGTGATCCTAAAACCACTTGATTTAAACACCCTTAAAAGTTTGTGGTCCTAAAACCACTTGATTTAAACGCCCTTAAAAGAATAGTGACTTTAAGATCCTTTGATTTATCCACCCTAAACAATCATGGTCCTTAAGGGATCTGGTTTATCCACCCTGGAAAAATTTCGGGAATTCAACCATAAGATTCATCCACCATTGGAAACCTTGGCCCTTAAACCATTTGAATTCTCCGCCCTGAAAAATCGTAGTTCCTAAAACATTTGATCAAACCATCCTTAAAAAGGGTGGTCCCAGAACCATCTGATTTATCCTTAAAGCATTTGATTTATCAGCCTTAAAAATTGTGGGTCCTAAAACCATGTGATTTATCCATCCTTAAAAATCGTGGTCCTTAAACCATGTGATTTATCCATTCTTAAAAACTGCGGTCCTTAAACCATGTGATTTATCCATCCTTAAAAATCGTGGTCCTTAAACCATGTGATTTATCCATCCTTAAAAATCGTGGTCCCTAAACCATGTGATTTATCCATTCTTAAAAATCGTGGTCCTTAATTAAGCCATGTGATTTATCCATCCTTAAAAATCGTGGTTCTTAAACCATGTGATTTATCCATTCTTAAAAATTGTGGCCTTAAACCATGTGATTTATCCATCCTTAAAAATCGTGGTCCCTAAACCATGTGATTTATTTACCATTCTTAAAAATGTGGAGTACCCTAAAAACCCAGTGTGATTTATCCATTCTTAAAAATTGTGGTCCCTAAACCAGGTTGATTTATCCATTCTTAAAACCAAATGTGGTCCTTAAAACCATTTGGGATTTATCCAATCCTTAAAAAATCGTGGTCCATAAACCATGGTGAAATATTCCACAATCCTTAAAAATTAGTGGTTCCTTAAAACCTGTGATTATCCATTGTTGATTTATCCATCCTTAAAAATCGTGGTCCCTAAACCATGTGATTTATCCATCCTTAAAAATTGTGGTCCTTAAACCATGTGATTTATCCATTCTTAAAAATTGTGGTTCTTAAACCATGTGATTTATCCATTCTTAAAAATCGTGGTCCCTAACCATGTATTTTTATCCATTCTTAAAAATCGTCCGTACCATGTGGAAATGTATTTGCATTCTTAAAATTCATGGTCCTTAAACCATGTGATTTATCCATCCTTAAAAATCGTGGTCCCTAAACCACGTGATTTATCCATTCTCAAAAGTCATGGTCCTTAAACCATGTGATTTATCCATTCTTAAAAATCATGGTCCCTAAACCATGTGATTTATCCATTATCAAAAGTCATGGTCCTTAAACCATGTGATTTATCCATTCTTAAAAATCGTGGTCCTTAAACCATGTGATTTATCCATCCTTAAAAATCGTGGTCCCTAAACCATGTGATTTATCCATTATTAAAAGTCATGGTCCTTAAACCATGTGATTTATCCATCCTTAAAAATTGTGGTCCCTAAACCATGTGATTTATCCATTATTAAAAGTCATGGTCCTTAAACCATGTGATTTATCCCATTCTTAAAAATAAAAGTGTTTTTTGGCCTTAAACCATGTGATTTGATCCATGCCTTAAAAAATCGTGGTCCTTAAACCATGTGATTTATCCATCCTTAAAAATCGTGGTCCTTAAACCATGTGATTTATCCATCCTTAAAAATCGTGGTCCTTAAACCATGTGATTTATCCATTCTTAAAGATAGTGGTTCTTAAACCATGTGATTTATCCATTCTTAAAAATCGTGGTTCTTAAACCATGTGATTTATCCATTCTTAAAAATCGTGGTCCTTAAACCATGTGGTTTATCCACCCTTAAAAATCATGGTCCTTAAACCTTGGATTACATCCTTTAAAAAACCATGTCCCGTTACCATTTGTGATATTTATCCATCCTTAAACAATCGTGGTCCCAAATATCCATCCAAAACCATTATAATTGTGTCCTAAACCATGTGATTTATCCATTATTAAAAATTGCGGTCCTTAATTAAACCATGTGATTTATCCATCCTCAAAAATCGTGGTCCCTAAACCGTGTGATTTATCCATTCTTAAAAATCATGGTCCTTAAACCATGTGATTTATCCATTCTTAAAAGTCATGGTCCCTAAACCATGTGATTTATCCATTCTTAAAAATCGTGGTCCTTAAACCATGTGATTTATCCATTGTTAAAAAGCGTGGTCCTTAATTAAACAAAGTGATTTATCCATACTTAAAAATCGTGGTCCCTAAACCATGTGATTTATCCATTCTTAAAAATCGTGGTCCTTAAACCATGTGATTTATTCACCTTTAGAAATAAGAGTTGCCCTTAAAATCATTTCATTTACCCATCCCTAAAAATCATGGCGCTTAAATCATTTAATCTGTCCACCCTTAAAAATAGTGGTCCTTAAATTGCATTGCCCATTTAGGAACTATTACGCAGATGAAGAAGCATTTTGCATTACAATCACTCAACTATTCGAAAGGCACTAAAGATCAATTTGTATTTCCAAATACATCGCAACTTGCATTCAACATCATCTCCATCCAACATCAGAATTCCAACCTGCTTTGGAAACACCCACTACAGAGCAACATCATTTCAGGATATCTATCTTGAAATCTATCTTATGGAAACAACCTCATCCTTGAATAATATCACTCTTTCTGGGACAAGCAAGTGCTAGACTTCCTTTTCCATGAAATCTTCCTATCTCGTGTCCTCACAGATTTCCTCACATATTCAGGAGGCATCGGGCACTTAAATATCCTCACAGATCACTATTGTCTTTTAATAATTTTGCCCCTATAGGAACCATTAAACCCATATGTTGTAAATGTCATGGTTATTAGATGTTATAGAAGGTGGACCCCCACTTTTTCGCGCTTCACTTCATCGGGAACTTTCACCAATTCACAAATTTTTCTATGGACCGTATCTCTAAAATTATCACTGATTCGTTAATTTTTTTTGTAGAGCAACACTGTCTTCACAGTTATAAGAGTTTTAGTTTAAGGGGTATAGGGTTTTTGGCAGTTATAAGCATTTTTAGTGGGGATTTTGCATTTTCACAGATTTTGCATTTCCCCGGTGGGTTCTAGAATCTATCCCGCGAAAAAGTCGGGGAGCACTACGGCTCAGAAATCAGAAATCATCATCATCATCCATTGAACTGACTCCTCGCATAAAAACACTCTCATGAACAACAACTGTCAACTGTTTCTGAGCCACAAAACATTAAGACAGTCTTCAAATGAAACTGCCTTTCCCCTAAACCTCGTCATCCATTTGAAGGCCCAGAAAACATGAAAATAACTCTCCAATTATCAAAATCAAAACAATGCAATGATTCAAGATATGGCATGACTGAATTATCTGTTCTCATTTTCTTTTATATCTGATTTTATATGGGAAACATTTTAATTCTTTGTATGCATTGTAGTACTAATTTACATCAAGGTCTATGTGGAAGAGTTGGTGATGTATTCTTTACTTACTGACTCCAAAAACTAAAATGCTGTTCTGTTCAATAATGAGGAACGTACATAGAATTGAATGGTATCGACTTTTATTACCAGGCATAGATTACAAGATGTTTAGTTTAGATGATTTATTAAAAGTTATATGAAAAGTACAAGATTACTTCCTGGAGAAATGCAGTCCACTGCTACTGCTGCTTTGCCATATCGGGTGTGTGTTATATTCATGCATTTGTGACAAAATGAAACAGAAATTTTAAGCGTTAAAACACTGACTGTAGTTCAAGTTCTGTTGAGTCACTCAGAAAGCATCTACATCTGAAAGTGTTAAGATTTAAGGGGGATCAAAGTCCTGGATCATGTCTTGACTTCCTTAGATTACAATTCACCTTAATTTTCTTCTACAGCTGGGTATAACAATTCACGAGTATGACATCTAGAGAGAACGTGTGGCATACCACATAACATCACTAAAGTTGAGGATAATCAGCCAGCCAGTAAATGGCAAGTTAGTACATTTTGGCTTGTTCTTGGTAAATATTATATAAACCATGCTATAGAAGCACAAATCACTTATACTATTCCTCAGCATAATGCCACACTGTCGTCGGTATGGAATGTCTTGGTAGATTTCCATGTAAAATAAGGAGATCGTACACTACAAGCGTACATATTACGATTACTGAGGTCATTAATCAAAACTCCGGTCCTTCTTATAAAAATAAAAAACAGATAAATATCATGCAAAAAGGTGGAAGGTGCAGGTGGAACATGAAACGGAACGAATGACTTCATGCAAGATTGCTCCAAGATTAATTGCAGATGTAATTAACATGAAAATCAAATAAATTTTGCAAACATGTACATATCTGTGCTCACAGTCATGCAAGTCCATGTCCATCCATTTATTGCTGTGTCCGGCATTTTTTTTCCTTATGGGAGCATGACTGAAGGGAATTGCCTCCTCCAATATCATGGATGGCATGATAAGCAATCACTTTCGCTTTTAATGTATTTATGTTTTACGAAATATAACAATTTGTCGAAAATTGTATTTTTCCTAACTATACAAACCTGAGGTCCTTTACATATAGTCCCACCTCATGCCACCCCTCACTCTGCGTTTCCTGGGCCTCAAGCAAAGTGACTCCTCACCCTGCAGTCGAGCGTACCACTAACTGCCGGACAAGTAGTTAACTACCGAACCCCTTGTTCGAAAGCTTACGACCGGTTCAGCTGCCGCTAAGTACCTTCCTATTGTAAAGGACCTCAGGTTTGTATAGTTAGGAAAAATACAATTTTCGACAAATTGCTATTTGTTCCGATACGGTATACAAACCCTCGGTCCTTTACAATAGGAAGACTCACTTATTGGTGGGTGGAATCTGAGTCTTACGAACAGACTGGTGTTCGTCCTACCTTGGATTCCCTCCCTGGTCGTAAGAGCAGAGGGAGGGATCCTAGCCTCTGCCCAGCTGATCAGGGTGTGCACCGCAGGATCAGAGGTCAGACTTCTGGACCAAATTATAAGAGGGAAGCAAGCGTACCTCTTATAATTAGCAAAAGCAAGAACTAGTTCCTACTTCAAGAGCCAAAGTAAAGTTATGGGTTTGTCTCTTGTTGGCTTCCACTCCCCCCCTTGTTGGGGAGTGGTGGATAAACACTTCTATCCCTACTAAAAGGGATAGAATGGGGCTCGTTTGTGCAGCTTACCTGTATCGGCCTCCTGTTCAGCGTAGTGACGACTGCGGCCCTCTGCCCACAGGTAGAGGGAAGAATGAAGGAGGAAGAGAAGCCAGTCACACTCTCTTTCACTCGTCCATACAGTCACACAAGGATGCGATGCTGTTCTGTCCGCTCGGGTGCTGGGTAGACTACACAACTTGTTGAGCAGCCATCACGGGTCCCAAGGAAAAGGTGTCCAAGGACCTGTGGGTGCTATCCCGAAGGTAAAAGTTCTTGCGGAACGCAAGGGCTGGACCAATACCTCTGACTTCGTGGGCTCTCGGACGAAGGGTACGAGTGTCGTCATTGTCAGCTGTCTCGTAAGCCCTCCTGATCACCTCACGCAGCCAGAAAGAAAGAGTGTTCTTGGAAACCTCTTTCTTGGTAACCCCGGTGCTAATGAAGAGGCGTCGACACTCAGGCCTGAGGTGCCGAGTTCTCTTCAGATAGCGCCGTAGTACCCTCACAGGACAAAGCAGCATCTCATCCGCACCATTATCGGTGAAATCCTTCAGGGAGGGAATCGTGAAGGACTCGAACCAGTCGTCAGGGACCGAAGGATTCTGGGTCTTCGCTACGAAGTTCGGGACGAAATCGAGCGTCACGGATCCCCATCCCCTAGAATGTTTAACGTTGAAGGAAAGACCATGAAGTTCGCCTATTCTCTTCGCCGATGCCAGGGCAAGCAAGAAGAGGGTCTTAAGGGTCAGATCCCTGTCTGACGACTCTTGGAGTGGCTCGAAGGGGCTGAGAGTCAAACTCCTAAGGACGAGAGTCACAATCCACCCCAGGGGCCTGAGTTCCCTGGGTGGGCAAGACCTCTCGAAGCTCTTCATCAGGGGGGAGATCTCGAAAGAAGACTAGATATCCACACCTCGCAGTTTAAGGACTAAGGACAGCGCGGTTCTGTAGCCCTTAATTGCGGAGATGGAGAGGAGCTCCTCTCAGCGAAGAAAGACGAGGAAATCTGCTACCTGCTGAAAAGAGGCTCTGAGAGGAGAGAGACCCAGTCCACGACACCAACCACAGAAGACGGACCACTTCCCCTGGTAGACAGCTGCAGAGGACTGTATAAGGTATCCGGCCATCTCTGTTGCTGCGCTGCGAGAAAAGCCTCTCGCTCGCAAGAGATGGTGGATAGAAGCCAGCTGTGAAGACACAGGGACTCGATGGATCAGTGGTACCGTTCTACGTGTGGCTGGGACAGGAGGTTGTGCCAGGGGGGAATCTCTCTCGGCGCTCCGGCAAGCAGAGCCAGCAGGTCCAGATACCAAATGGATTGAGGTCGTTTGGGCGCCACCAGGATCATCCAAAGGTTCGCAGTGATCAGGGCCCTGCTGATCACATTGCGAATCAGACAGAACGGGGAAAAGGCATAGACGAAGAGGTTGTCCCACGGATGCTGAAGAGCATCCTCTGCGGCTGCCCATGGGTCCGGCACGATCGAGTAGAAAACCTGGAGTTTTCTGTTGTGCCGGATGGCGAACAGATCCACGACTGGGCGCCCCCACAGGTTGAAGAGCCTTTCTGCCACGTCTGGATGAAGGGACCACTCGGTTCCTATAACCTGATCCCGACGACTGAGCTTGTCGGCTACCACATTCCTCTTGCCTAGAATGTAGCGAGCCGACAACTCTATTGAGTGTGCCACGGCCCACTCGTGCACCTGCAGCATCAACTGGTGCAGTGGGAGGGACACTAGGCCCCCCTGCTTGTTGACGTATGCCACTACTGTGGTGTTGTTGCACATCAACACCACCGAGTGTCCCACCAGACGGTCCCGGAACTCTTGGAGAGCGAGGAACGCTGCCTTGAGCTCCAAGACGTTGAAGTGAAGGTGCTTGTCGCGATGGTCCCACACACCTGCAGTCAGCAACTCCTCCAGGTGTGCGCCCCATCCTTCGGTCGATGCGTCCGAGAAAAGAAGCATCTCCAAGGGGGGAGTGCGAAGAGGCACTCCTCTTACAAGGTTCCTGTCGTCCAGCCACCAGGCTAGGTCCTGCCTCACCTCCTCCATGAGGGACACGGGGAAGAAGGGAGGATTCCTTGCCTGTGACCAACACTCCTTTAGTCTCCACTGAAGAGACCGCAGGTGAAGATGCCTGTGAGGGACTAGCTTCTCGAGAGACGACAGGTGGCCGATCACGACTTGCCACTGCTGAGCTGGTTGCTCCTGTCGAGACAGGAACTGTCTTACTGCCTCCCTGAACCTGCTGATCCGCGAATCTGCGGGGAAGACTCGCCCTGCTGCCATGTCGATCAGCATGCCCAGGTACTTCATCCTCTGCTTGGGTTTGAGCTCTGACTTCTCGTAATTCACAACGATTCCCAGATCGCGGCAGAATTCGAGGAGTCGATCTCTGTCCTGCAGCAACTGCGAGCGGGAGCCCGCCAGGACTAACCAATCATCGAGATACCTCAAGAGACGTATCCCTACCGAGTGGGCCCAAGCCGAAACCAGCGTGAACACTCGCGTGAACACCTGTGGGGTGGTTGAGAGACCGAAACAAAGTGCCTTGAACTGGTACACCGTCCTGTCGAGGATGAAGCGGAGGTACTTCCTGGAGGATTGATGGACGGGTATCTGGAAATACGTGTCCTTCAAATCCACAAAAAGCATGAAGTCATTCTCCCTGATGGAATCGAGCACAGAACGTGCTGTTTCCATCATGAACCGAGTCTGGCAAACGAATCGGTTCAAGGGAGAGAGATCTATCACAGGGTGCCAGCCCCCCGAAGACTTCTCCACAAGGAAGAGACGGCTGTAGAAGCCTGGCGACTGATCCTGAACAATCTCCACAGCTCGTTTGCTCAGCATGGCTTCTACTTCCTGCCGAAGCATCACATCCATGGTCGAGCCAGGAACGTAGGTTTGGAGATGGACCGGGTTGGAGGTAAGGGGTGGCCGAGACTCGAAGGGTAGTAAATATCCCTTCCCGAAGGACATTTACTATCCAGGTCTCCGCACCGTAGCGCTGCCGTGTTGCTCAATGGCTCGCCAGGCATCCCCCCACTTCCAGCAGCAGGTGAGGGGGAACGCCGTCCCTAGCGTTTCCCAGCTCTCTTCGACTTCTTCTTACCCGGGCCCCCTCGTGAGAAGGAGGGCTGGTGACGGTCGCCCCTTGAAGAAGTTGAAGGCAGAGTCTTTCCTTTGGGCTTCGACGATGCAATCGTCTTGGCCGCAGATGAAGCGCTAACCAAACTCTTAGGTTTGGCCGCAGTAACTCGAGGCTGCAAAGACGCCTTCGAGACTGCCTGGTGTACTAAAGGGTCACTGTCGTCAGTGCGCCGTCTTTCCAACGCAGCGTCCACCATCTCTCCTAGGAAGAGAGAGGAAGAACTCTGCACCGGTCTGTTGCGAAGACCCAGAGCCGCCTCACGCCCAGCCGCCCTGGTCACTCGGGTGAGAACAGCGTCTCAACACCGGAGAACCAGGTTGGCCCTACCGCAGACTAGCAGTCTCACGAGAGCAGGGTCCCCTTCAGGAGGCAGTCTTCTTCTTCGGCTTGGGGGCCTTAGAAGTTGAAGGGGAAGCGGCATCAGGCAACGACGACGAAGAAGACGATGAAGACGAAGACGACACCTTCCTCCTCTTCCTCTTCCTCTTCGTCAGCTTCCTCAGCACCACCGTCAGGTCTTCCATCCAGCCGGGAGCCGGGGCAGTTGCCAAAGCAACAGGGCCCGACTGCATCTGTCCGGAAGGAACTAGGGTGGGAGCAGCAACACCACAGGCAGGAACGACGGCGGCAGGAACTGATACCAAGGCTGAAGCGGCAACAAAATCAGGAACAGGGGGCGGGGCAGGAACCGGCAGCATCCTCTGCACAGGAGGTAGGTCTAGCGGCAAGCTCTTGGGACACCGGAAGTCCGGGGCTGCGGCAGGAGTGGGAAAACCAATAGGCGGCGTAGCAACAGGCAAGGAAACCTCAGGCAGCGGAGCCTGCACAGCGGCTGTCGGGATCACCGTGGCTATGTGCTGCGTATATACCAGGTGAGGCGAAGCAGCATAGCCCGGCGTGGATACCGTCGTGGTGGTAGGCCCATGTGTAACCGGCATAACCCCTCTCGCCAGATGACTAAGCAGCCCCTGGACCGTCGGTGTCCCTTGCAGCCCCAGCGAGTACCAGGCCCTACCGAGATCGTCGCCGTGGTCAGCAAGTCTGAGGGAGGAAAAGTCGGGTAGATTAGTGGGAGGGTCCCCCTCGCCCGGGGGGGGATAGTTCCCAGCCCGAGCGAACGGAGGACCCTGAGTACAACTGGATGTCGGAGTATCTCACCCCCTCCTGTACGCTTGACTGATCGAGGGAGGAGAGGGAGCGAGAAACCTCCCCGAAGAGGAAGGAGCCATACGAGGGAGCTGAGCCGGAGGGAGAAAGGAGGAAGACAAATCGGTGACCAAGGGCGTAGCCGGGGAGGCCTCTGATGACTCCTTAGCCGGCTTCCGCAGTTTCTTCCTCCCCCCGTAGCGCTCTAACTGAGCCTCCGACCAAAAGATACAAGTGTCACAAGTCTCAGTGCGAGACCATTCACGCCCTCTACACCGAGCACAAAAATCATGAGGATCTACCTCCACAGAAGAGCGGAAAGCCCCACACTTACGGCCCCCAATACCCGGGCATAGTCTACGGTTGTTGGGGGGGCGAGGGGGTTTTCCGGATCTTGTTGCAAAATTTCCATAATAAAAATGAAAACCAAAACAGACACGCACTTACTTTTGTACTTGCAACACACACAAGTAAAAGAAAAAGCGAAAAAGTCTTCACACAGTGAAGAAAACCAAGCATACGACAAAAGCGGGCAGAGACGAAGAGCAGCACATCTGTCCACGAGCGCGGCTGAAAGTGACTCCTCGCCTCGCAGTCGAGCGTACCGCTAACTGCTGGACAAGTAGTTAACTACCGAACCCCTTGTTTGAAACCTTACGACCGGTTCAGCTGCCGCTAAGTACCTTCCTATTGTAAAGGACCGAGGGTTTGTATACCGTATCGGAACAAATATCCAAAGTTGTCGGCCTCAAAAGGTGCATTCAAAATAATGTGCATGAAAATACTAACACAAAAACACAAGCTAGCGGAGAGAAAGCCCAGAGTGACCTCTCAGTAGTGTGGACCGAAGCACAGAGAGTTTTGTGTGGTCCCAGAGTGAGTTTGAACCTGTCAATCTGTGGTCGGAATTGCCCCACCCCCCGGGAACTCTGAAATTCACCCCTAGGGAGGAATTCCCACCTACCTGAGAACCACTGATCTACTAGGTCTGGTTTAACAGATACATTCACAGTATATAAATATAACATTAATCAGTTTTTTCTCATTCCTTAGTGATTACATTTTTAATAACTAATTACTGTTTCCAAATGAATTGACAGAAGACTCTCAGACTTGTGGTTCTGAAAGGGTCACGGGGAGTGACTCTTCATTCTCTGCTTTTGGAGGCCTTCCCTTAATTCTCGTAAGTGCTGAATAACATATCCTGGATGCATTCAGCATGTTTGTTTTAAGAACTCTATCAACCAGATTTCATACCCTTTGTTAGTTAGAATTTGACAGGTGTGGTCCATTTCCAAGCACTACTCGTGGGGATTCAATTCAACATAGGCTGATACAACTGAACATTCAAATACTTCACTGCAGTCATCTTGATATCCATAGCTTTACTACATTACCCAGCAATATCATGCTCTCTATATACAAAAGTGAGAAACTGAGAATCATAAACCTTGACCGTTACACCAACGGAAGGGAAGGATTTGTCCATCTCGTCCCGAGTGAAATTAATGATAGATTTTTACTAGAATTCAAACACAAAATCCTTCAATTACACTGCTTTCTTACATTTATGTATCTAGCACAAGTGACGGGTTTGGTGTGTCTACGAAATACTCATGTCTCCATAAGTCCTCCGAGTGCATTACCATACTAAACACTCAATGAAAAACCAGTTGCCGTCACATCCATCTGTCGGTGGAGTTTTGTTCCACGAGACCAGAGGATGAATCAATGCACAGGCTGCAGAGACTTTCCTAGGCAAATCGTGCCCACAAACTAACTATGAATTTCAGCTAGACAAGCCTTTCTGGACAGACTCTCTGCGTACACAAAGTAATGTTACTTTGGCCAGAACTCTCTGACTTTATGACAGCTGGTAGACAAGCTTGGAAGGAAAAGACTTGTTCATACAAGTTATTTCAGTCTCAGTTTAAGCTTTCACTTGTAAAGGTATCTTAGCATTCTTTAAATTAATCTGTAACAAAAAACTAGAAAATATGACAAAACTTGAGCACAAACTTTATAATGATACCTTTCAAGCTAGAATAAAAAATTAATTCCAAATAATTTTCTGCTCTTTAAAAACGAATCTGGGTAGATTTATTCAATGTCTTTTGACAGAACGGAAAACAATCAGGACACTGAAGAATCATGGCTACATTTCACCACATGAGGGGAAGTCCAATGTTCATTACATTATAAAATGCACAAAACTATTTCCAACTCATTCTGAAAGCCAAGTAGGGCATGTTGGAATATGCCAGAACAAGAAGAGTCCTCACTGTAACACCACCATGAGACACCAATTTCCCAGTTGCAAGGATGAAACATATCTTCGAATTCAGCTTGACTCTCTTGTGTACTAAGTTCATGTTACCTCGTCCCAATGCTCCCTGTTTCCATGAACAACAAAGTACTCAAGTTCAACTTCAGCGATATACGAGCTGTCAAAATCAGCTGATTCAAGCTGCCGAGTCTCACAATTCGCACCATTTGCAATTGAAAACGACTTGATTATTATATCAAAAGACTTTTGGAAAATCTTGTTTCAAGGCTGGCTGTTTACTCATCAAATTCCCCGATATGGAAATATTAAGAGATTCCATTTAAATTCCAATAAACTTAATTAAAACTACAATTGATTTAATGCCAAAGGTGCTCACAGAATCATGCAGATATACAACACCAACATAAGCCCTCTAGCCTCGTCTCAACCGATCTGCGCATGCGCAGCGGCAATGAGCAGAAATCGAAAAAAAAAAAAGCGTCTGTCGTCATGCTATCCATTAAAATCAAGCATTATATTTCAAGATGCATTCGTTATTAGAAGCATGCATGCAAGCACTCTTAAGAAAACAGAAAGTCGTGAAAATCATTTCTAAACGAGATTTGTAGGATTTGATAAAGGAAAGAAAACAGAAATAGAAAAGAGAAAAAGATCATCTAGGAAATTCAGGGATCTTTTTAATATCTCAACTGGAATATTCACTGTTTGTTATTCATCATCAGTCAGTATGATAGAGAAAAAAATATATTATTTTACGCACAACTATGCAAAAGTCTCTAAACCGGAAATAACAAAAAATAATACAAAAAAAAATCATTTCTATTTAGCAACTTTTTACAAAAATCTAAAAACTTGCGCTAAAAGCCAATAACATTTCGGTAAAATAACGACAGTAAAATATTTCCTTTCTCAAGGGCACTGCTAAAACAAAATCAAAATCAAATCTATGGAAAGAAGCTTCGGACTAGTAGGTACTAGAAGCTATTCCCTCTTGGTCACTAAAAAATATTTTGCGAAAAAAAGAAAAATACTAGTTCAGAAAGACATACTTTTTTGAATTCGAGCTCAATTTCAATAGCTTCGTTTTAATGCCCAGAACTGAAGGTTGCTCGATTTCTTTACAGTCAATCTTATTCTGAGGTCAAGATTAAAAACAACTATGAAGAAACTGTCAAACATGTCTTTAGTCTCGCATGTTAATGAATCCACATTATTTCTGTTACGAAAATCACTACTCACATAATGATATGCGAGTCTAAAGACGCATAGTACCCCCGAACACCTTTAAAATATGACTGCTAATATCGACAGCAGTCACGCGTATTGGACAAAATAACAAGATAGTCACCGCTGTACAAACTAAAGAAAACGAGACTGTATAGAAAGCGAGAGACCTCGGAAGGGGTAACTGCTGGGCGATCGCTACTCAAATCTTCGCTCGAATTGTGACTGACTCTTGTTTATTTCGAGGGAGATGCATAGAATGAGAGGCTGTCGGCACTTACCCTAAGCTAGGCAGCTCGTCAGTTAGGCTGCTGTAAGGTCGCCAAGGGGGAGAGAACAAGAAGACGGAAGTGAGAGAAGGAATGATAAAAAAGGGACACATAAAGAAGTCGGGAGAAATCACAGACTCACATCGAAGAGAGGAAGAGAGAATAAAAGGGGGAGACACAATGATACAGAAATATCCATTGCCAGAACACACTGAAACGGTCCGATATTTCAACACACACAGTTAAAACACAATCAAGCCTGTTTGTATAAAACATAGAGGGAATAAAAAAAAAAAGAGCGCCTTCGAAGGCAATATGATTTTTTTTTAGACACAAACAATATCAAAAAAATAAAGAGATGACTAGAATGCTTGAGATAAAAAAGAGCAAATGAACACTTAAACTCACTGTACACTTTACACTTAAATGGCACTTTACACTTCAACACTGAAATCTCAATTTGCACTTCAATTAACCGTATCATTTTGTAACTTAATCTGAACTATAGATAACTTTCTTCCTTAATTAGCTGCTTATCTAGCATGGAGTAATATGGGTATGAGGAAATCAGCTTTTTTTTCTCAGAAACACTGCAAGTGGCAGTCCTAAGCTAGATATGAATATTGTAATTTATGTAGTATTCTGTTATATTGTTGAGACATACAATGTTAAAGGACACGGTCATATATAAAAAAAAAATCTAATAAGATTCGTAAAGTGATATCCTTTGAGGCCACAAGCTGAACAAAGCAAAGAAAAAATGGTACTCAATTCTGAAAGGGACTCAGTGACTACAGGGAGTTATTGACCTTTAACATTACATGGGGAAAGAAAGACATAGAAAAAGTTAATGATTTTCTAGATATCTCACTACAAATTTGACAGCTAATATATACCGTTGTCTAGTTTACTTCTACTGAAAATAATTGCGGAAAATTCCCTAAAACTTGACTATCGTTGTCTAGTTTACTTCTACAGAAAATAATTACGGAAAAGTCCCTAAAACGTAACTATCTTTGGTTCATATTATTTATTTGTTATATCCGCAGACAAAGGTCATTTGATTAAGAGCTGCCTGCAGTCTGCCATTTTGGAAGAGCTATCTGCAGACAAAGTCTATTTTTAAGGCCCATCTACTGTCGAAGGCCCTCTATTCAAAGTTATCTATAAACAGACCTTTTCACCAGAGCCTTTTCCCTAAAGCTACCTCCAATCAAGGGCCTTTTTTTCCCAAGAGCTAAATGCAGACTGAAACCTCTTTCAAGAGCTGCCTGCAAACAAAATCCGTTTATCAAAAGCTTTTTTGTTATATGGAGATCCTTTTCAAGTTGTATGTAGAAAAAAAAAGGAGTTACGGGCCTACACTAACGCTCCTTTCAAGAAACATCTGCAGAAAAAGAGGCTTTTTCGAGAATGACAGCACTTAAAAGACACCGGAGCCCTTTTCAAGAGCTGCCTACTGCCAGAGAACATAACTACGATCAAGCAAGTCCCTTCGACAGATCATCTTACCTACTGGCTAAGAGTTGTCTTACCTTAAAGAAGGCATACTCTTGCCTTTCACCAGTCCTGAGGAAGGAAGCCTGGGAGATGGAATGCAAGGCGGTGGGCGATCCTCCGCGAAGTGGTCGAGGGCGGAGTGCGGGCGTGACCTCTGCTCACCCTCGACACCCCAGGAACTGCCGCCGAAATCACCCCTGTCCCCGTCCTGGTCAGAGATAAGGTGATGTGCCTCCTTAGATGACGTAAACTACTTTCTTTTATGTGTATTTTCATGCATATTGCCTCTATTCACAGTACTTCAACGTATGACCAATGGACGTATTACTTGATCATCCGAGACTGACGACCTCCTCGAGTCTTCGTGACCTATCTTCTCGAGCGCCTTCTCCGAGCAGGACCGCAGCTTCGTCTCCACGAACGCCCTCAGCTCATTGAGTTTAAGCTTCTTCCTGGTGCTGCCACCCTGGGTGCTGAGGCCTTCCCTCCTCGGGCAGAAGTGGTCTGAAAACAGAGAACATTAATTTTTAAAAAAGAAGAACCTTTGGTTGCCCAATGATCATCTTAAACAAACACGTCTTTCGACATCTATCTCATCATCAGTCAGCCGAGGTCTTTTTCTGCTACGTGAATAAAACCACGACTTCGACAAACGGTGGCATTCCTGCTAAACATACAGGTAAGGACAAGCTTGTAATTCGAACAAATATCCACCTTTTAAAACATTCAATACATGTAAACACCATCATGTACCACACACTGATATATGAAATCCAGATCAATTTAGCAACATGATCATGAAAACATTTTTTTTAGCTTATTGTGTTTTTAAATGTGCGTGTAATATATATATATATATATATATATATATATATATATATATATATATATATATATATATATATATATATATCTAATATATGATATTATATATATATCTCTATATATATAGATATAGTATATATATATATATATATATATATATATATATATATAATATATATATATATATATATATATATATATACGTATAGATAAAGGTAATGCCACGGAAGGAAATTACCTTTATTTATACATAGCATCACGTTTTATATATTTCGTGATCAAGTAATTCATATATAAACGTATGTAAAAATATATATACTTAGACATACATACATATGTATATACATATATATGTATATACATACGTATGTATATACATATATGTATATGCATACGTATGTATATATATATATATATATATATATATATATATATATATATATATATATATATATATATATATATATATTATATATATATATATATAGTATATATATATATACTATATATGTACATATATTGTGTGTATATATCATATAATATACGTAATATATACATATAATTGTACATGTATTGGTGTAATATATATATATATATTATATCTATATATGTCTAATTATATATTTATATATTTACATACGTTTATATATGAATTACTTAATCACGAAATATATAAAACGTGATGCTATGTATAAATAAAGGTAATTTTCCTCCGTGGCATTACCTTTATCTATACGTATATATACATATATATATATATATATATATATATATATATATATATATATATATATATATATATATATATATATAAAACTGTATATACAAATATGTTATCAACTTTTTCATTTTCATATTCATAACATTTATGACAATCTTCTTAGTTCTGGCAAACCTAGTTATTTAGAGAACACACAGCAGTTTCATTTTCATTCCCAGAAATCATAGTGTTAGTGCCAACAGAATGTAAAATGACATAGAATCCAGTGCTACGACCTACATTCATTCATTAATACTGTTTTCTGTAATAGTAGGTTCTACTACAAAATATCCAAAGGGCCCAGTCATTTCTGACTGCCCTTATCCGCGTACATCATGTAAACTGCAAGTGAGGATGTCATGTCAGTTTACCATCCATGACTGACAGGTATCACAGTGGTAATAATAGGTAACACAAGGACATCAGTGCCTGAGTGAATGCAGATGAATTGGAACACTTAATGCAAAAATGGCCCATGAAGAGTAAAGCCAATGAAAAAGAGATTCCCTGGGGATGAACATTTGCCCTAAATTGCAGATAAGCCACTTCTGGAGGACCACCAGTAATCACCCAGTTCAGTATGGTATTACATCCAAATGGCTGAGGGTATGGGCTTTGTAAGTGCGCAAAAAGAACAAGATTTAAAGCCTTGCGACTGGAATACGTATGTGTGAATTTGGCACAAACAGAAATGCATGAAATGCAACACGTAAAGATACCAGGGATGACAAGTGATTGTGTCTTGTGTGGAGCAGAGATGCCAGAAGGTAAGATGTGCCTCTTGGTACACCATGGAAACGTATAAAAAAATGGGGATGGTTAGCCTAGACGAGTAGCTAAATAAATAAGTGACAAGGAAAAGAGAAATGATGCTTACTATAGATATGAAGCAGATGACAGATTAGTTGTGCATAAAATGCATTAGAATGGCGAGGAATCCAGTGGAAATGCGTTGTGAATGTGGACTGATTGCTGGTCTGTGGTTGCAAAAGAGCAATAGTCGCTACTTATTCTATATTAGAATACGCGTCAGTATGTGGAGAATCAGGAAATGGCAAAAACATGAGATTGAATGTACAAGTGGCAATATTTGTTAACTGATGACAGTGCAGAGAAGTTACAACGACCAGTGAGAAGATCTGTATTTGTACGAGGAGGAAGTAAAAGCAAAGGGTGATAAAAGTAATTGAAAGTCATAAAGATACAGTGATGGAAAATCAACGGGGTCCTGGAAGTAGACGTTCAGAACAGGTGAAAGAGGGAAGGTAGTGCAATCCGGACAAAATTTTATCACAAAGATTGGTCAAGAGAGCTAATAATCAGAAGCATAACGATGTTCCGCCCAGTGTCCATTATGGAAGTGAGGTGTAGATGTTAAATGGGACTCAAAGAGAAAAATAGTGATGTCTGTAAGTGTATAGTATACGGATTATAAACTTGAAAAGGGCAAAGCATGTGAACAAGGAAACTGTGGATAGCATCAGGCTATATTTTTTCCTAAACATGATATTAATTGCAAGAATGAGTTGTATTCTCACAAGAATATCTGTTTATCGTAGGATTTGCTTTTTAAATGGACTGTTTAACCTCCCTGCAATATGAAATTTATTTTTTGCTTTGATCACATTTCTTTTCTGACCTTTTTTTTATCACATTCAAGAAGCACAAAGGAAAAGGATACATAACAAAAAGTGGAAAGCAAGACATCTTTACAAGAGGGACTGGAATGGGACACTTACCACAATCAACCGACATTTTTTTTTTATATTTACGTAAAACATGGCGCTATTATAAGTCCATTAGTGAACAACAAATTATTCTACAATGTTTGCAGGAAGAACATTAATAAACGTGACGGGTACACCATCAATAAGCTCGGTGCAATAAGAAAAAATAAACCAAATTTGGCTGCCGGCCCAACAAGGGTCGTGAGCATTTTCTTGTGCCTGGTCTGCATACGAAACAGCCTTGGTCTTCTGTGCAGGAAGGAAGCCAAAATGTAACTGGTGTGACAGTCCTCAGAGAACTTCACGTTTCACCCTTTTTATCCTTGAAGAAGAAGTCCCTGATGGAGAGCATGCTGCCCTTCGGAGGGAAGAACCTGAAGTGGTGCATCTTCTTCTCGGGCGTGGTCGTTGTACTTTCATTGGAGCTTTCCGAGGGTGTCTGATGAGACAACAGCAGCAGGAGGGACTTCCTCAAGCTTATGTCACTCGAATTCTGGCCACTTCGAGAAGACGTTTCAGACTCTTGTGGTATAAAAGGTATAAAATGGGAGTTGGTGAACAGCATGATTTATGAGCACAAACAACTGCATTATGCAAATGTACGACCATTATACCTGTTTAATCTGGCAATGCTAACATGCAAGTTATTATCAATATCTACATAGCGACACACCTTAGCTTTTTAAAGGTTATACTTGATAGAAACTAATGGGTAAACTACGGTTCAAACATGTTAGCCAAAAAGTACAAAAGGACTCACGCGCTTGGTTAATCAATCCCTCGAAATTGAACCAAAACAAAATTAATTCACATCTAAGAGTTGGTATTAACAGGCTTTTTTTTCTCTAATATACTACTTTTTCATGAAGGAACAAAGTCTCTCGTAAAGGTAAATATTCAACCTTGTGCCACTTTAACTCTACAATCGAACAAAGAAGTCATTGATGTTGAATTATTTTTCCGTGGTTTACTTACTACCTAGAGTTCAGTGGACTTGTCATATTTAGCATTGACTTGACAATCAATCTTCAGTTGAAAAAATCTAATCATTTTAAACATCTTTCGTTTTCGTTTCACTGACTTTGTAGAGGGAAGTGGCTACCGTCAACCATAGCATAAGGGAGGGACACAAAGTTGAAACCTCTAGGCTACGTACACTCACACATACACATACACATACTAACAATTTGCCATTATCAGTTATCTAACAGCAACATTCTAATCTATCAAGAGTCATATGCAAATACAACATCATTTATAACATAGTTTTTAAATTAGGAATCAGAATGGTTTAATAAACAGAACTACAAAATAAATGTTTTTTTTATATTTGAGTACTGATGTACAGTACCATATATACCTTTCAACATTCTCAATAACTTACGGCTCTGTTCACATTAGTGGTTATAACTTGACTGACATAAGGCCTTCAAAGTTCATTAGTACTTTTTATACATGAAACTCGTGTGACAATAGGTTACCATCCATGTAGTTCTCTCCATACTCACAGGATGGTTAGTCATAACACCGCAGGCTTCAAATATCTATACTCTGTTTTTTTCCAACTGTCCACCCGCCTGTTGTGTTTGCGTATGGTAACACTGCGTCCCAGGCTTTAGATAGTTACATTCAGCTTACATTCAACAATTATAATAATATCCTATTTTGAATATTAACGGTGTAATTCGCATACAGTAAATTATTAAAACACTTTTGAGTTGCAAATGTACACCAAGATATCCGTTTATTTACCTAAAACTTACACATAGCGTAACTATCTAAAGCCCGGGACACAGTGTTACCATACGCAAACACCACAGATAGGCAGATGAAAAAAAACAGAGAATAGTGATAGTCGTCACACTGACATATGATACCTCCTGTACATTTCGCTACTTAAGAATTTACATCACACTGTTACAAGATACTTACCTACAGTCTTTCATTTTTATAGTTAGTGCTCTACCAACATAAGATACTTATCCAGAATCCCTGGCACTAATACAGTTGCCACTCAGTGATTCAGATAACTATTACGACTTGCATTCTTATCAATTGACTGGTGTAGATGTCTATCAATGACCTCGAACATTTCATCCACCATATAAGCGCCAATGTGTAATAATTTCCACACATCCAAACACAATGTTTACCCTTAACAATATGGTGAGTTGAATATAGAACTTAGGACAAAGGCCAAGGACTGGGACCTAAGAGGTCATTCGGCGCTGAAATGGAAATTGACAGTAAAAGGTTTGAAAGGTGTAACCGAAGGAGAACCTCAAAGCAGTTGCACTATGAATCAAGTGTTAGGAGAGGGTGGGAAGTAAAATGAAGAAAGAGAATATGAAAGGAGGTACAGTACATTGAACGAAAGTGGTTGCAGCTGGGGGCCGAAGGCATGCTGCAAAGAACCTTAAGTAAGGCCTACAGTGCCCCGCATGAGGTCCACTGACGGCACTACCTCCCTACGGGGCCCTTAACAATGCCAAATTAACTGACCCGAGACATCATTTTAGTCCTAA
This sequence comes from Macrobrachium nipponense, assembly GCF_015104395.2. NCBI lineage: Eukaryota > Metazoa > Arthropoda > Malacostraca > Decapoda > Palaemonidae > Macrobrachium > Macrobrachium nipponense. The sequence continues at coordinate 120,022,587 of NC_061108.1, forward strand.
AGAGTGATATGGCAATTGCCCCATTCAGGCGACATGAACCTATAACTCATTAGCAATCCTTACCGCTGATATAATTGTCCGAGGAAGACTGGTCGCTCTGTTCAGTGACCTCCTTTGCCTTCCTCTCCTCTGCAGGGTCACAGTGGAGGGAAACGTGAATCTTGGGTATTGGGAGAGAATTGCTTCGTCTTCGAGGGGGTATGGTATGCCCCGTCTCCTCTCCAATGTCCTGTAGCCTGACCCACCATCAAAGGGAAAAGTTAATCCATTTGGAAACAAAAAAAAAAGCAATGAATCGGCTTTATTCACAGCAATTGCAAATATGTAAAACAGCAATGAGTGGCTTTCTTAAGTATGTGAAAAGTATCAGTATAATCACTTCAGATTATTTGTTGCTCTTAATTTCACTTGGTATGAAGGCTAAACACTTTACTTCATTGAAGGAAAATGAATCTATATACATGAGCTGCAGGATTAACACAGTTAGAGCAAAATAAAGATGCCAAGTTGGTGTTTTTTATTAAGTGTGCAAACTTTATCTAGAACTATTTAAGATAGCTTTCGCTTCTAAGCCTCATCGCAAATGCTAGATACTTCTTTTTTGGTTGAGATGCAAAAGTCAAAACATATCGCATTCTATCCTAGGTATCATCTGCAGGTGAATCATTGTAATGACATACTATAGTAGATTCACATCAACCGTGCATCTGGTATCTACTAGGCCAGTCTCTTACGACGCTCATGATTGGCTGTTGACAACCCAATCACAGGGCTGAAGACTCTCAGTCTCTCTCGAGAGTTCACACAGGCAGGATGCATGTTCCACCTCTCCTGAGGGATACGTCTTTCAAAAGTATCCCTCAGGAGAGCTGGAACATACATCCTCCCTATGTGAATTCTCGACAAAGGCTGACTGAGAGTTTCCAGCGATTTGATTGGCTTATCAACAGCCAATCAGGAGCGTCGTAAGGGACTGGCCTAGACATCAGATGCACGCTTGATGTGAATCTGCTATACCACGAACACTAAAACTCTCAGTGTCCACAAATCAGAGAACTGGAAACTTCCGTTTCATCTGGATACCGAAGACTCGATTTTTTTACAAATCCGCTTACTAAGAGTCGGTGGTGGTCCGGGTACTACCACACAATTACGCGAAAATGAATTATCTAGTATTCCGCCAAAATACCACCCGAAGACCTTCGTTCTTAGATGCACAGCATTCATCTGGTGTAACATAATCATAAAGTGACTATAGTAGATTCACATCAACCGTGCATTTGATGTCTAGGCCAGTTCCTTACGACGCTCCTGATTGGCTGTTGATAAGCCAGACACAGGGCTGGAAACTCTCAGTCTCCCTCGAGAGTTCACATGGATAGGATCTATGTTCCACCTCTCCTGAGGGATACGTCTTTCAAAAGTGTCCCTCAGGAGAGGTGGAACATACATCCTGCCTATGTGAACTCTGTCGAGAGACTGTGAGTTTTCAGCCCTGTGATTGGCTTATCAACAGCCAATCAGGAGCGTCGTAAGGGAATGGCCTAGACATCAAATGCACGGTTGATGTGAACCTACTAAAGTATATTTGTTTGTTACAGTGACTTTTGAACTTTCATACAAACACCTAATTAGCAAGAAGAGACTCAAATGGTGAGTTAAGACGGTGATAACTTTTGCCTGTGAATCCTTGATACAAATGATCATGTTTTAATTAATGCGAGCCTTGAAAACAATGACATAAAAGTTCTTTCTATCCATGAATACATATCCTCACTGCATAGAACTCTGCTACATTTATTGAATCTGTTAGTGATATGAAATAGCAACGCATAAATCTTGCAGTTACTTTCAAAGATTTCTCTTGAAAAGTATCCAAGACTACGGTTTGCCAGTTCTCTCATTATAAAGGCGTGGAAACATCTGTATAAATGTTGGGGAGAAACTTCAAACGCCTAATTGCCCTACTTATTCAAGAATTTTTCTTTATCCACTCATTCATTATGTTTTTTTTCTTTCTGAATAATAGTACTACCTCCCATCACCCTTTCAAAAGAGAAGTTACGTTATTGATCCACTGTCTCACATTTCTTTGAATCTTATCATCGTTTAAAGTAGAAACAACCACAATATGAAAAAACGAAGATTATTTATTCTTATAATCAATGAAAGGGCAAAAGGCGTTTGCAGCGAACGAATGAACAAATGAAGTCAATGAATGAATGCATGAATGGCCTTAAAAGTATCCATGGAAGGTCATTCAGAAACATCTAAACTACTTTGAACTGAAGGTACTTGGAAATAAATATGACTCTCTCTCTACGAAGGGGGATCTGGGGTCACAATATCCTAGTGGGGGAAAAATACAAGAGGAAGAATCATCAGGCTACGTCTAAGGATGCTGGGATTCTAGTAGATTTCATCACAGCTAGTTCTAGTCCTAAGAAAAAAACTTGAGACTAAAGGGACCTACGTTAAAAGGGTCACTGAAATCAAGCAGGAAAATAGAAATACAAGTCAAAGTGATGGGTGCTTTTTTTCTTCTACTTCCCGCCGGCTGCTATGATCTTCATGAGCAAGAGTTCGTGCTGGCATTAGGCCAGCTCATTCAATCGTAAATAACTAATGATGAGTGCGGTATCTATTCTCGAACTTTAATTTAATGTTTGATGGTTACTACGTCCGGTAAGATGACACGGGATTATTTTTTTTTTATCATATCTAAGGTTAATAATTACTTTAAAATATCAATACAGCTACTATGAGACACCGCTTCATACATTGCACATTTTATTCTTAAAATATTTAAGTTTCTGTTACTTAAGAAGCATTTATTACATTTCTTTGCCATATTTAAGTGTATCTAGTTATCACTAAATTTCTATACGTAATTAAGACGTTAGCCAACGTTAACACTATAGAGTTCGCCAATCATGTACTAGATTTACCTTCCCAGAAATCTGGCATACAAGTTTCATTTCAAGTCATTTGATACTTTTGCATATTGCGCGAACCCGAATTGTGTATTATGTTGTGTTTTCATTCCATTTATCATTCTCCGTTCCGGGTGAACAGACGAAAAAGACAAACGGGAATTTCTGACTTGAATACCGAAGGAAATGAACAGTTATAACTTTAAGGAAAGACGAGCAGGACTAATTCTGTACAATACTCGAATATAAATGCCAGACTAAACGTTACGAACACACTCTCTGCGCATCTCACTAAATAAAACAGAGACAGAGACAGAGAGAGACAGAGAGAAATTCATCCACAAGGAGATTTAGATAATATATATATATATAATTTTAAAAAAAGCAACAATCACTCGTAACTCTCACCTTTGCGCTCTAGAGAAGTGAGGAGTGAGGGGGAGGGGAATTTGGGGGTTGTGGGGGGCGGGGGAAGAAGGAAGAGAAGTATTGTCAGATTCTACTTTTACTTAGAAATCGCTGGTTTGGACTTAATCAAGGAAAGCAAGGTTAATGCTAATAGCTTCTGGTATATAGTTACGAACACCTTATTAAAACCTACCAGGATCCACCTCACCTTCGGCACAAACCTTTCATTTCTTTTCTTTTTTTTTCTTTTTTTTACTTTGGGGAGGTTGTTCTTTGCAAAATTAGTTTGAAATTGAGAATTAATCATTACACAATTTTATGGGAAAGTTAAATATACTATGTTAACAAAAAATGGAAAAAGATACAATGAAAGGCGGTTCGTTATAAATCACTTGCGTGAATCCAGTGTCAAATGAACCATGAAATAATATAAAAAAAATTATACGTATATATGTATATACATATAAATAAATCCATAAAATTCTTTCAAACTTCTTAAACAGGAACCATTGGAAAATAATTACTAATCTGAAAAATGTTCATAAATATAAAATAGCACAGTTCAATATCCATGCAAAGAAACCAGAAAAATGAAGGTGGATTAGTGGATTAATGAGAGCGATTAACACTTCCAATTGAAGGTTTGCTTAGAAGACAAAACAGAAACGATTATATACTCAAGAGAGGCGCTTAAGCTACTAAGTATAATACCATACAGTTATTCTGCCAATGGAAGCTCAGCTAAGGTCGGTTTCATCAAAACATAGAAAAGAGTTCATTGAGAAATGAGAAGGTATAATTTAATTTTTCATCTCACAGAATTATTCAACACATTAAATTTTAGCATAGAAGATCCTTGAACACCACTGCATACTTCATAAGAGAAGACTTTCAAAAATGTTTACTGGTAACCCTACAATATACATCAATCAATCAGTAATTGGAAAACAATTATTATAAATTATTTCTGATTCGTGTTGACAACTGATCTTGTGATCTAAAAAGGTTATGCTGTCTGAAACAGATACTGGACAATTATTCAAATACGTCTAATATTAGGATGCATCAAGTTCTCACAAAAAGATGAACCAGAAACACAGAAGTGTGTAGAGAAACCTTAGCCGAGCACACAGAGAGAAGATAATCAACCCTACTGAGGTGGTATATAGCCAAGGGTGTCTGAAAGAAGGCGGTTACTTAGAAAGGGTATTTAAGTGATCAACATTTTATCCATCTCATGCACTTCTGGATGGCCGTGGGAAAGCTTATTCAAACACTAAGTAGTTAAAACAGACTGGTTTTACTGACAGAAGGTTCTCCAAAAAAAGTTTAACTTCAGGGGGACTTATGTCAATGAGCTCGTATTTCTCTTTTTGGCAAGTTTAAGTCTGTTGATGACCATCTGCTATTCGACTCTATAGTAAACATAATGGAGATAGTTTGACTACGATTTGGTCACAGCAACTTTGAATGTGGCGAGCGTACAGTCACCACAGGGTTATTAACTCAGTCGTGTTGTTCATTGTGATTAACTTAGTACAGTTATTAACAATTTTGTTCACAGACGTTGACAGTATCCAATTGGTGGTCAATCGATTTCTATAATTTCGTCATTTTCCCTTGAATTGAACGTTTTCCGTAAGACAACTGCCGAATATCGTATTCGCGAAAACATTCAGTAAAAAGCTACTGCCGGCTCATTTTTTTATTTATTTCATTTTTTTCAGATTTTTATTAACACGAACAAAAAATTATTCCTCCTTTTAAAATTGGAAGACCTTAATTCTCATTTCAAAAAGTAAGTCATTACACGCAAGTCCTTTTCAAATATCTGGAAAATGATTCACCCCGGTCGTAAATACAGGTTGTAATTAACTGAAAAACTTTTTACCCAAACTTCAGAGTTAACTGTGGTGACTGTAACTCTCTCAGTGATCTACCTGAGAACAGAAGAAAAAGAAACAAAAACAAGCGTCTCTAAAACATGATATACCTCCTGTATATAAAATTCAGAGCCCAGTAGACTCCTTCTTCCATCCACTGAGGGACGAAAAGGCAGCGCAAAACGGCCACGTCCAAAAACGTCGCCAGAGTTGGGTCAGTTAGTGAACTCGGCTTCGCGCCTGCGTTCGATACGCTGCAAAATAAAAAGAAAAAAACAAACTGTAATTTCTCTATAAATAAAAAACAAGCTTATTCTCGTCATAAGACACCTATGAGCAGGGTATCTAATGTTATTTTACAATTATATTCTGCAATTAGTCGTATTTTTTCCAGAAGAATGGGTGATGATTATTTTTGCTCTAGTACATTGCTGAAATGGATCCCAAATGTCACAGGTACAGAGATCCTGTACAGTGCTAAATAGATCTCAGCTGTCACAGGTCAAGAGAAGTTGAACAGTTGCTGAATAGATCGCAGTTGTCACAGTTAAGTAGAATTTGTGAATAACTATTATAAACTGCAAATATATTCACACTTCCACATCACAAAGACACAGGCACAATCATGAAAGACATAAGGTCAAAGTATCTTGCAATGAACGAATAAACAGCAACCCAGACGCTCCCCATCCCCTCCCAAACATTACTGAAGAAAATGCACTATGAAGCATGTATATCTCGCAAGACAAAGCCGCCCCCCCCCCTCCCTCCCCCACAAACCTGACTGACCTGGTCTTGTTGGATGCGTTGACGTCGTTGAGCCTGGGCGTGTGGGAGTCCGTGGGAGTCGAAGCTGCCACCGAGGGAGGCTGGGTGGGGATCGAGGTGTCGCTCACTTCGACGGTGGGCGGCCCGAGGAGCGACGAAGGATGTTCGGCCTGTAGGGCGTTGAGTAGGATCGTATGATCAAAAATCCGGGTTTTTTTTTTTTTTTTTTTTTTTTGTTATTGTGGAATCTATTTGTATAATTTTGAGTGGAACCATCTTGTAGATTTTCATTTCTTTTAATTAATGTAAGTTTTAAAGCGTTGAATTAGTGGCAATGCTTTAATCTAAATTAGATGGTTATGATAATGCAATGTTGTCATGCTTTTATTTTAAATTATTTCAAGTATGTGATCTGCCTTTCCTATTCCAAGCCTTGTATCCTTGAATACTTAATATTGTCCGCTCAATTCTATACGTTGAAACTAATGTACAAAAAACAAATGCACAACCTCGAAGATACACAATAATTGCCTAAATAACATCTGTTCACATATCAACCATTTTCTCCTTTTCCAGTTTTCCCTTATTCTGTTTACTTGATCCTCTGAAAGTTAAATTGTGTAAAATTATGAAAATCAGCAAAGACTACGAAACTCCTCAAAAATTTATTTTTTTGATATGAGATATAAATCAAGAATCAAGAATTAAGAAATTACAAATCAAAGTTTCGTTTGACTACTATAAGTTAAATTGTTTTTATTAATACTTTTCCTGCATGAGCTAAAAAGAGTGAAATGTAAGAAAAAGGAGGAGAAGAATGCACATCAAATTCATGACGAACAAAATTCCAGTTAGAAGATATAAAATTCTATATTCTTTTTATTCAATATTAATTTCTGAACTCAAAGCCCGATCCTTGTGTGAAGCATTCATCACGAGAGATTCTCAAAACTCCTCACCAATTATAGCCCTCATAACCAAGCAAGTGAAAGCTTGCTTAAGAGCATATCAACCTCTTTCATTCCTTTTACTGTACCTCCGTTCATATTCTCTTTTTTTCATCTTACACTCAACCCTCTCCAAACAATTGCTTCGTAGTGCAACTGCGTGGTCTTCCTCCTGTTGCACCTTTGAAACGTTTTTACACTATTTCCCTTTCAGCACTGAATGATCTCAATGGTCCCAGCGTTTGGCGTATAGCCTAAATTCTATATTCCATTTCCATTTCCAAACTCTGATTCCACAACGATATTTCGGCAACTAGCTGGAATTAATCGTTCCTACAAATAAAGAGAACAGCTTTTCCTAACAACTGCTATTCCAGCATGATCTCATTCCAGGATTCGGTCGACTGGCGCCTCATGGACCGTAGGTACTCCGTTAGGATCTTGGGCGAAGGCGTTGCCTCCGTAACGGCTCCTCCCTCTACAAAACGGTAGGCTAAACGAGATGCCACGGACTAGGCCTATTTTTCATCTACCAGAGAAATCACCTTAACTGGGTTTCGCCTAATCACTTCCGCAACTTTTCTTCCTTTTCCAACTATCGTTTCATCCTCATGTACTTCGGGAATATCGAACCGGTTTGGTATGTCAGTATAGACACTTTTCTTAATGCAGTACCCACCGTTCACGGAATCTTGAGCTCTCCAAGTATAATGATATTTTGTTAATCCAGACCTTTATGGGGTCACTTTCCGTTAATCAAGACCTCTCTGGGGGTCTCACTTTCCATTAATCCGGACCTTTTTGGGGTCACTTTCCGTTAATCCGGACCTTTTTGGGGTCTCACTTTCCGTTAATCGGGACCTTTTTGGGGTTTCACTTTCCATTAATCCAGACCTTTTAGGGGGTCTCACTTTCCATTAATCCAGACCCTTTTGGGGGCTCACTTTCCGTTAATCCAGATATTTTTTTCGTCTCCCTTTCTTTTAATCCAGACCTCTTTGCGTCTCATTTTCCATTAATCCAATGGTGTGCCAGTACGGTTCTCACCTTTTCACTTAAACTAAGGAGCGTTTATTCTTTTCATCTGTTTCTTCGGAGCCGTTCCCAATGAGACAAACATTCTATTCACCACACCCCAGTATTTCATTTGTTAGTCCTTGAGGCTAAATAGGACAGATTTGCTCCGCACAGCATGTCTTACATAACATTAATAAAACGCCCAGAAAGGGGCATTATTACTAACGACTTTATTGAAATTGTCTCCTGTGTTTTAAGTAATTTCTCCTTCCACAGGTACTTGTGAGTGACCAAGAACTCCTTTCATCGTTTAATATCTCAGTGGCTTTTACATTTTTCTTGTTTTTGCTCATTCACGCTGCAAGAGAACGGGAGGGTATTTTGTGATTTCTGATGGATGAAATCTGATGAAAAATTAATTTTCTGTCTGTTTCACAGTAAGAAAATACAAGGTAATCTCCACTTTCCTCAATGAAGAAAACATTGTAAAGATTACTTATCTGAGGCAAGAATAACCATGCTGGTCATTGTACATACTATCTCGAGATCAGCTGCCTGACTGCTCATGAAGTTATGGTAGATAAAAAAAAAAGGCACTAACAATCGTACTACGATGGTCACACAGATTAAGTCAAGGTCGACAGGTCTATAGTCATCCACACGAGAAGTCAAGTAAAGTAGGCATACGTCTAAAAGCATTACAGATAGTACATCATAAACCTGTGTATAAAGATATATTGAATCGAGCTCAAATGGACAATAAACACATAAAAGAGACGACACTGTCTCTACGGATCATTTCCTACCTTGTATACACTAGACTCTCGCCCGTCGTTGTCAGGATAGGATCCAAGTCTGAATATAACCTTTGGAGAGAGAAAGATGCAATCAGGGTTGGTTTGCATTTTAGCGTTCCCTCGAGGGAAGGGATATAAATCACCATTTTAGAAGGTATTTGGTATGACAGCAAGGTACTTCTTTACACGAGTAAATAAAAGAGAAAGAAAAAAAACTGCGGTCTATCACAGCGTAAAATTGCAAATCCTGAGATTAACAGGTATCAAGAGGAAAATTAGGGAAACATAACGGTAAGCTCAAGGCAAACACTATCCAAACAAGACGTTACAATTGTAAAGTCACTCATTTGAAACTTAAGAAAGACCTTCGGTCCTAGAACGAGTCTAAAACTCATCTTTTCTCAAACAATACTTCCATTCAGAGATTTACATGAAGACCTCCTCTATCCAAAGATGACTTGACCTATTGTTTCTATCACTACAGTTGCAAGACATCAAGAAGTACCTTGCTTCATACATCTTTCGATCCTTGTTCATAAAACATGCCCTTCAGTATTAACTTCAGGAATTTTTTCTTGCAAGCAAATGCATGATTTTACCTCGACTCTACTTGTGTGTTTTTGCATAAGTTATCAGGGACTGAGTCCGAGCTCCAAACTCAGAGACATGGTTATGAAACAGTCACTAGATTTGATTTATATTAGTACAATTATTATGGAACAGTCACTGGATTTGATTTATATTAGTACTATTATGATGGAACAGCCACTGGATTTGATTTATATTAGTAGTACTATTATCTTCAACGTCATATCCGCTTAATATCTACACTATTTATGAATCCGGTGCTTAGGTAGCTGCTAATTCTATGTGAGTTATTGGAACTTCCAACATGCAATGCCCTAGTTATAACCATTGCGCGTAATGCACACTGTTTTTATCTTGCTACACATGTTTTCTCAATACTGACAATTAAGGGACTAGAGCATCTGTTTTGGGGGGATTTGTGCTTACTGCAACGCCAGTTTCTCTACATAATTCAATTCATCATTCTCCTTTAAACCAACCAAACAAACACAGTGATGATAGCCTCAAATGAGTTAGGATTACTGTCTGTTGTACTAGAAGGGTACTATAAGACCTCGAGTGACCAAGAACAAAATTAATAAGCCTGGGAAGAAATAGTTAGTTACTTGGGGATACCCAGCATCAGGGTGACAGATTTTGATCGATCTACTATAGAAAAAAAACTGGCATTGCAAATATGTCTGGAACAGAGTTGTTTTTTAAGTTCTTTGGATATACGGCTTATTCATACATCAAAGAGTTCGTGTTAGTATATGGGCAGAACAACTGAACAGTAGGATGTAATTTGTGCTTGAGAAGCAGAACAGATTTCTCTTTAGTTCGTACATGTAAACGCATTAGACGATGAAAGGAGTAAGGTGGGAGGGGTTTTCAACAGCAGATGGAATTGATATGAGAATTAATGGAAACTTTTACCAGTAGTTCAGGAAAGAAGCATAAAATGAAACCATAATGGAATTGTCACAACACAACTGCCAAAGGTACGCGATACCAGGATTATCAGACAAAGTAATAGTATTTAGTTATTAGTACAGAGCGGAGTAGACTACAATTGCAACTATTTGGAACCTTTAAGGCTGTCATAACTAGCTTTATCTAAAACCAGACGGCTAGAGCAATTCTTGAAAAGTCAAAAAAACTAAATAAATCATGGTATAGGCAGATGTAAAATAACATATCAATTACAAGAGATTGAGGTGACGATAACCGCTTATTGCTCGTTCTCAAGTAAAAGTGATTAACATCAAAAACGACGACGAAAAATCCGAAATTATTATTCCCTATATTATTTAGTGTGTAAAAACTAGAAGAGGCTTCTTTCTAGCTAACCTACGATTGCCAGCGGGTTGTTTATGCTTCACTTTTAAAATTTTACCCGCAATTATGTTCAGAAAATGAGTTTTTTTAAAAGATATACTAACGGCAGCGCCTTGCTTCATTTCATAAGCTATGTATTGGCCTACGTTTTGAAATACAAAGGTGTGTTATAACTGTAATTAATTGTTTTTTTTTTTCTAAACAATCAGAGTCCTCATCTCATAATAATGTCTACGAGATATTTGTTATAGTGATTTCTTAGCCAAATGTGTAAAGACAGAATGAAATGGAGAGGTCACAGGATAGGAACGTTAAATCAAAACTGAAAAAATCTTAAAACAATGAAATATAAACGTAAAGCGTCATTCTAATATCTAACAATAAATAGTAAAAAGTTGAAATAAAACAAGTTATGTACTTTTCCAGAACAGGCTACAGTCTCATCTGCTAATAATTATCTTGAACTCTTTCTGTCTAAGATGACAAACATTCGAATTAAAAATGAAAATTAAAACATTTCATGCAGATGAAGTCTTGATCTTCATAAAATATTCAAATAAACCATCCTAGCAGTATCAAAGTATATCTGCTGCCTTATCTTTTTAATATCAACAGGTGCATGACTCATGATAAATCACTGGTTTACCATAGCTACTACCATTCACTACTGCCATCTAGTGACAAAGTACGGAAGCTAAAGCGTCATACGTGTGCGTCATTCCACCTACCACATGCTCCTCTTCCGTGCTGGAAGTCTCTTCGGGAATGGTTTCTGGGAACGTGGCCTCGCGGTTACCACTCAGGAGGCGCAGCTGTTCCAGGAGGCAAGCAGATGCAGGGATTGGAGAAGAGACAAATGTTTGGCACAAGTGGGTGGTCTCAGATTCATGACGCGACCCCGATGCAAATGTTGGGGGGTGTTTTGGAAAGGTGTTCACATCACAAATACACAAAATGAAATAAGAAAAATAATAAATGATAATTGACTCCTCCTCTTGAACCATTTTCTATCAGAGAGGGGGAGAGCCGCGGCTCTCGAAAACAGAACCTGACTCTGTAACGACCAGCATGAAATCCTAAGCAAAAATGATGATGTTTCATGATGGTACGTGTCGTCTCTGATACAAGGGGGTTGCAAACAGGAGAACTGCTCTTGTAAACTACAGCATCAGTTATATCTCATCAGAAACTTCTCAGTGCTTAGTTCTCTGGGATAAATAAAGGCATATACTGTAGTCTCTAGCAAAAGACTCAAATGCAGGATATTTCACAAAACTACAAAACCAACTCCGGATATGAGATCTACCATAGATATATATCAAATATTAATTACGTGGGTAATTAGGTTCAATATGCATCAACTTAAAGTAAAGAAAGGAAAAATCTGCAAAGGAAGTCAGAGTCTGAGACAAACAGATTATTGTGAGAGACAAAAGATCAAAGTATAAACAAGGAAGGGTCAGATTAACTTTACTGACAGGGAATAGCAGCCACAGTGAGGTGATTAGTCTTCAAATAAGAGTTTTGGACTTTGAAAAACGAAAAGGTTTTTTTTTAATGTTTTGCACCATAACAACTTTTACTTACCTTTCCAAAGTCCCTCCTCCATAATCATCACTAACAGGTTTTATGTCATCTGTCAAGAGCTCATTAGATTTTACCTAAAATAAAATGCCTAAGTCATGAGCTAAAATTTATGATAGGCCAGTCAACATCTCCCACCGATTACCAGCAGCATCCAGAATGCTGTTATCTGTTGTAATAAGGCTATGAAAAGGATTCCCTCATCTCAAAATGTGATAAATGCAACTGAATATTTTAAACCCCATATTTTAAACCTCATATTTTCCATGTCATGCCTGTCCATAGATTCAAATGATTTTTAGCCAGGGACCCAATCACTTCCTTTCACTCATGAAGCCTGTTCATGTTTTTCTTCACCTGCATTGCACCTGGCTTCACCTGCTTCATGTCCGCAGTTAACTTAGGGTTTTCCTGGCCTTACTTCGTCAGTCCCTATCGACTGTCAATATACATACCTCCTCCTCGAGTTTCGCAGCGTCTGGTACCCTTGAGTCTTGAGTGGAGGATGAAGAAAGGTCGCTGGGAGGAGGGGTCACTGACCTGCTCTTACCGCCATTCAGAAGGAATAAAAGATTATCATCATCGGGAGTTATTCCTGAAAACGGTAGAGGAAATGTTAGACTTCGTCATGGATACGGGGAAGACATTTATCGCCAAAAACAGGCCAAAAAATCTTATAAAAGCAAATTCGTCACGAAATGTGAGACCCTACCTGACCACAAGCTTAGCTTTCAAGTGATTTAAAACTATGGTTTCGTATGCATAGAAATATTCCTTACAAAAACAAGTGCTATTGCTGCAGCGCTTTCTCGCGTAACTTTGAATACTCTGTACCTTCTGAGAGGTATCTACCATCAATAAACAATGTTTCTGAGACACAGATAAGAGATATAAAATTTGTGGCAAGCACTGGGAAAAGAAGTTGCTGTTATATTGGGAAAAGAACGGTTGTTTGACACTCTAGCATTCATGGCAAGGCAACATAAAAATTGACATTGAAAAATACCTTAGTGTGAAAGATAGCGTCGTTCTTTGGTGCAATTTGTCTCTGTTATACCAAATTGTGACTTAGTCCCACTGCACCCTTAGTTACTGCATCATGAATGAATGAAATGCTACAAGAAAAGAAATATATTTTTCTATATCTTGTAGCATTCTCTTCCGTGTTTGGTGCCCAAGCTTTTATTTTTGTAGACATGATTAATTGTAAGAAAGTCCTGCTGTGACTCAAAAAATTTATTTTTCACTTCTTAGTCCATTTTAATAATACCATGTTTTATAAACTTTTTTCTATTGTCTTTATTTTATACTTTTTAGTTTTGGCAGAAATTGTAACCGATTTATGACTGTAGCAAACGCAATTCATGTCCTGTCGAGCCAAAGGATTTGTGAAAAATCCGAGGAGTTTCATACAGACCATGAGATACTGGGAAAGGTCGCTGAAGGGTCACTAGAAGTCACAGCTGACCTACTGATCGTGTAAGGTTGTATCGTCACCGGGGTTGTGTAACCAAGGACGAAGGGAACAGGTCGAAAATTGAGTTACAAGATTTGGCCAAGGCAAACAGACATAAAAAAAAAAAGGCTAAATAAAAGCGTATAATAACATGTCCTGCTTCCTTGAAAAGCATCGCATGTTTTCGAAACTGTTCATGTTTACAAAAAGAGGATCGCATTAATCTTCACGGTTGACTTACAGTTCATTATGACAAAATATCAACCCGAAAGTTGTTATCAACCCCGTTTATACAATTAAATCAATCGATTTACTAATGATTACACAATATCTTACATACTGGATTCTATGTAAATGTGTAAAAGTGTTGTTTATTAAAGCATTTCTGAAATAGTGTGTTCATGATACTCAAGCTTTCTCCCTCTGGCGCCAGAGGATGCCTTCAAACAATCATCTGAGCAAATATATAAACTTATTATCAAATCGTGTTCCATTTCGTAAATCTTGGGAACCTCCTGAGGTCTAACCTAAATATTTTGTTCTTTATGACTCTCACTTCTCATCAAAGAGAAGTTTAGGCTCCCTCTGCTCCTTCCCATCCCAATGGCGTCTCAATTTAAGGGAAGTATCTATCATCAAAATATTTCAGAGGTTGGAAATCTTGAAAAATTTCTCCATTTCGCAGGTCATTGAGTCTGTTTATAACGAAATAAAAGTTCTGTCCTTAATTAAGGAAAAAGGCAATGAACCCCGTGTCTTCATCGTTATATTACCATTTTGGCCTATTTTCCACAGCTTTACCTCTTCCGGATTCTTATTTATTAACAAAGAAGTAAAGCGTTCCTAATTGATTCATTTACAATATACTGTTTGCTATTAGATACGCAGACTATGGTGACTAGCTTGCTAATGGACAACAAACTTTTTAGCTAGCTTGCTAATGGACAACAAACTTTTTAGCTCCTTCAGTAAGAACGCACAGACATTAAGAATATAAATGAAATCAATAATATCTCCCTTTTGCAAGATGCGAGACTAAGTCACAAAACTGGATAATAGACAGAGTTTCCACCAAAGTTACAGGAAGGAAATCAACCAAAATCAGATTAGCAAATAACCAACCAAAGTGGCTGAACAAAGATTTTGGGTCTTTCTTAGATAGCGACCCTAAAGGGTTTTAACCAGATATGTATCCACCTTTAGCACAAGGACGTTGGAGATGACCGTAAAAACATAAACAAAAGACAGTAAATATCATAAAGGTAATGACCCCAAAGAAATATTAGTCCTTTGCTGGGGTGTCACTATCTCAGGAAAGATCCAAAGAGATTTCTCCAGCTACGAATGAATCAAAATGGCATAAAAAGCAAATTAAACAGAGCTGAACAAACACAATCAACCGAATGGATGAAATGACGAACAAAGGCATAATCAAGTAGAGTTGGGAAATAAAGCAAGTCAAAGGAAGATGGACAGAATCAATCTAAATTACACTCAAGAGAAATAAGAAGAGAATAAACTTAGAGTTAAATGAACAGCAAATCCAATACAGAACGACAAAAAGAATCAGAGTTGGATAGAGTCAACTAAGAGTCAACTAAACTGAATAAACAGCAAGATAAAGATAGCTGACAGACAGAATTAACCGAAAAGAGACAAACAGGAAATCAATTAAAACTGGACAGAGAAAGTGACACTTTAAAGTTAGTTAAGCAGCGGATCAAACACAGACGGAGAAACACACTCAACCAAAGTTGGATAAAAAAGACCAACAAAGAAAACTGGATATGAAAGATAATAAAACTGTTAGACATGATAAAAAGTAGATGCACAGGAACCACGCAACTCCAACTGCTGAGGACACAGGGTCCTCAGATTTGACATCACAACACAGAAGAAAATACGAAAATGAAGAGATTCTTGCACTATTATAAGAAGCAGATAAACAGATGACAAACATTTAAAAATAACATTAATACTAGACACCCTGATGTTTCACAGTACTTAAAAGTTAACCTTGGAAATCAATCAATTATTTGGATGCCAAGAGGGGAAGCAATTTATGTTCTATGGATTTCAGGTCATTTAAATTTCACTTTCTTAAAATAATGGAAAAATAAAAAATGAAAGACATTTAGCAATTCTCGAGATTAGCAGGACTACCTATAACCTGAATTCAGCTGATGTATCTATGAATATAATTCACTTAAATTCACTCTGGGATAGCATAGCTTATGCATAACTCTGTAAAATCATCAGTCACAATATTTTAAAAATAGGCAATAAATCTGACTCAACAGCAATTAAAATACAGAATACTGTAGGCCACTATGATCTAATAGTTATAATTATGTAAATACAAATGCCACAAGAAGCTTTTGACTTCCTGGTTTTCAAACGTTTTCTTTTCTGAAAACCTTAAAATCAGAATACGGAATGAATGAGGACACTGAACTATACTGATAACTCTTATGCAAATAACAGTCAACCTTAAAAATTATCAGTGGTTAAAATGTACATTTTCGCTTCAATAAACTTCTCAATTGTGAGCAACATAATGTCATGTACAGTTCTTCAAAATCACAAATTAATTATCAGTGGTTAAAATGTGCATTTTCGCTTCAATAAACTTCTCAATTGTCTGTCAACAGAATTTCATGTACAGTTCTTCAAAATCACTACTGTCGAATCATCACAGAAATTATTGCTGGATTCACACTTTCTGTACCACAATAAAGTTACCTCAACATCTACAGAAACCACTCGGATTTCAACTTACAACAAACTGCATTTTAGTTACTTATTACGCAAGACTGTGCGTGCATGCTTGTGTTATGTACAAGTACCATTAGTGACAAGTTTTCTTGTACAAATCCCACTTGACAAGAGCTGTATCTTGTACCTACTGCTACAGATCAATTATAAGTACCTGTTGTATAACCTACAATCTACGTTTCACTTCATTACTTCAATGGTATGGTCATCTACCTCTATGGATGTGTATATAACCCCTACTCTAACTAAAATACACAAGGAGTGTGTCCTTTAAAATACAATTAGGAATAACAAGTATGATCATTTACATGCACTGGGGGGGGGAAGGGGGGGCCAGGGGATGCACTGGGTTCAGTGAAATTCAAGACGTGCATAAAGAAGGGACAAGATGTGTCGGAATTTCCCGAGAACAGTTTTTGGCGTCCGCAAGCTGAAATATATCGCTAAGGACCCGTATCAATGTAATCTTTTAATCTTAAGCAACCCCTGAGTTGAGGCCCTATTAGCTGAAACCCTTTTCGCTAACAACTTCTTAATCACTGAAGTTTCAATTATTTAAAAGGGACGAACATCTTTCAAAGGTTCCTTCTTTATACATTCTTTGGCAAGTGTCGCAGACAATCCTGCTTGTGAACGCTATCTCTTGACCAAATCTTATGCCGTCCACTGCACTGGAAACCAATTATTTTCAATGCAGCTTCCAGTATGCTGAATTTTTTTACCTCTGCGTGATACTTGCATATACAAGAATGAATTACAAAAACTGAGATTGTTGGTATCAGAACAGAACAATTTTCACCAAATTGGAAAATCAAATACTGAGTTTTGTTTTCATGACAAGTGGCCAAATATTACTTTCTTTTTCACAGTAACATTTAGACAGTTTCAGAGGCAAAATAAAGGAGGTAGTTGGTTTCTTTTTCATATGTAGGAAAAGGGAACCAGACACCCCCAACGTACATCTGCAACAAAAATGATCAGTGGTCAAGATTCCACGTGCAGGTACTTGAGAAAATAGATTGCGAGGGGAGGAATGAACAGCCAAACATTAGTATGCAGTTTTCACTGTCATGTATGAAAATGAGCAACTCCTGAAGGCTTAAAAAGACTAGAGAGTGACATCAGAGGGGAAATGATTAAAGATATTGACCATTTCTTCAACACAATGAAAAGAAATTGACAAATATTCTTCCACCTAAAATATCCAGTGGGTCGTAGTTTGGTAAAGGATGTGTGGAACGGTGTTTATGAAGGCCAGTTGGAAACAAAAATAAAATACGATAAAAGTGTCCGTAAAAACTGTGATAACCAATGTAAAGAACCTTTAATAATTACAAAAATTCAAGAATATATCTGAAAAAATAATATAACATTAAGACTATGTTTTAATATGGCCAGAACGAATATCAACTTAATAAATAAAAACAGTGTACCTACTGTATGGATGAGAATGAGGCAATATACAAGAAATAAATGAAGACGATGACCCTAGTAAGAAAAATATCAGAGGAAAAAACTAATGGACGAATTTGTCACTTAGTGGGTTGACCCAACAGTGAGTGCCACATAAGATCAAGGAAAATCAAGTGTCGAAAATCTCACAGTCAAAAATCTCGTAAAGGAAAATCAAGTGACGAAAATCTCATAAAGGAAAATCAAGTGACGAAAATCTCATAAAGGAAAATCAAGTGTTCATTATCTCATAAAACAAAATCAAGTGTCGAAAATCTGAGTTGGTGACGTGACCAGCAAACAGTGCCACATGAGAGTGATAAAGTGGACGAAACCAAACCATCTGTGTCGCAAATCGCAGTAGATGGGGGTGGGGGTGGGGGAGGTGGGGGGGGGTGGGCGTGATCCAGCAAGCAGTGTCGCAAGGGGTAGAGAGAGACCGAGGACTCGTACGTAGAAGGGTGTGAGAGACAAGGCTCTAGGGAAGGAGGGAGGAGGGAGGGAGGGAGGGTGGGTGGGGGAGAGGGGCGTGTGTTTGTGTGTGTGTGTTGTGTGGTGGGAAGCCAGCATCAAAGCAAGCGTTATTTGAGGAGGCTTATGAGAGGAGGAGGGCAAGCACGTATCACATTATTGATGTTTAAACTGTGGTTTACTTATGGAAGGCGTCAATTTGAAGATCGGCCTACCTAGTCGGGCGGCTGTGTGCAACAAAGGGAAAAGAGAAATTTTTCAACAATACTCAAGTTAGCAGTACATTTGGAACATAATCATCTTAGGGAAGCAAATACAGGGCTTTAATATATCTTATAAATAATGCTCAGAAAACCAGCACAGAGAGAGAAGGAGGGGATTGGGGAGGAGGAGGAAAGGGCTTGGAGAAGGAGGAAAGGAGGGGAAGAAGGAAGAGGAAGGGAGAGAGACGAGAGAGAGAGAGAGAGAGAGAGAGAGAGAGAGAGAGAGATTTAATTCTCACGATGCAGAGCGCAGATTATATCTCCAAACAGCAGGGATAACATGAAATACTTGGCCTCAGAAAGAGGGTAGAAGCAAAGCAATTAGGTATATACAGTTCATGATTCAAAATACTCAAAGCAAAATATCCAAATATATGGGAGTGGACTCCCCACAGTAATCTATGAATACAATCTATGAATGACTCCTTAAAATCACCTATTAATATCTTGTGGGAAGGACCTTTATTCCTCTCCTTAAAAATCTTATAATTTACTCCTTAACAAGACTATGATTCTCACCATAAAATTACTAAAGAATTTCTCATTCAAATCAACCATGAATTGTTCTTATTACATACTAAGTTATTCATGAATTTCTCATATGAGCTATGAATCTTCTTATAATTAATAATTATGATCTGAAAATCTGGGCTGCTGACATATCAGCACATAGGAGTCCAAATCAAAAGATAATATTTGTCACAGTGGTCACGTGACAAGTCTAGAACAACAGGTCAACTGGTGGGAACATGCTGACAACTCTATTAGAGCAGGAAGTATCAAACGGTGCTTTATTAATATGTTGCCAAATCGCTGACAACATTCGACAAGGGGAGTAAGTTAGTTATGATGACGTACCCAGGAAGTCTGCGTCCATGTCGTCAACATTTCTTACGAACTTATAGTGAGGTATGGTGGGTATAGTGTGGGAGAGAGAGAACTACAGAAACCCACTAAACAGGGAAGGGAAAAAGTCAAGATATCTCTGGCGGAATATTATATTCTACGTCATTTCCACTATGCTTTCAAAGGCCTGATAATGATATGTGAATTTTCTACTTCAAGACAAATTAAAATATCAGCTACGTTGTTTTCATTGAAAATATGATGATATAAACACGTAACTAATTATTTCACTCATGAAAAAGAAAAAATACAGTGAAATCTAAGAACAAGTAAAGGTACAAGAAAAAGAAAAAGGAGGCTTTAATCGATCAGCAAGAAGGAAAGTGGATACAATCCTTCTGAATAAAAAAGAATCCAAACTTTTATTATTAATTTCCAAAGAGTGTAAACACTAATAAAAATAGAATCTACGTCTTCAATATGACAGAAAACAGTCTTAAAACAGTAAAAAAAAAAACACTCAAAAGTTTCTATAACACATAAAAAACGCATAAAAAATCTTATGCTTCAGGATGAATGGAAATTATAGAATATAACATTTCAACCGGTTTTAGCAGATCAAAGCAACTATTACCTTTCGACTTCCCCAAAGTTGAAGACAGAATCTTTGGAAACACCTTACCCAAACAGTAATTTAATCTGATAAAAAACCTAAATGAGACGCGCATCAACTCCATAATAACCTGTAGATCTTAAAATTATTCAATACATTCGCTAATCGAGCATCATAGCGACTCCATGGCCAAAATGAAAAGGCATATGGCTACAATGATTCATTTCATATTGTCTGGAAGATCTGTATTCTCTAAATGACCTCGTTAGTTAGTGATATACGTATATAGGTCTACGTTCATATTAAAACTGGGGGGAAAAAATGGCAACCTTACCTCCTCCACCTAAGAAGACATCCCCAAATTGGGTGTTGGAGCGTCGCACCTTCTTGGCCCGGAGAACTTGCCTGGCAGACGAGAGAGTAAACAAATGTCAGAGACAAAAGCGGCAGAAAGATTTGTCATTTTCTGGCCATTTCTGGGTGGCCCAAAATGCATGTATTTCGAAATACGTCAAAGAGATGGGCGAAAATGTAAACAATAAGTACAGTATATCAGTATTAGAGTTTGTCTAATGGCTTGCAAATACTTTGGTAAGGTTAGTATGTTCATCTGGTTCATCTGGGTGTATAATGTGCATACGCAATTTATTTTATTCTCTCTCTCTCTCTCTCTCTCTCTCTCTCTCTCTCTCTCTCTCTCTCTCTCTAAATCTGCCTGTCACCACGAACCCTAGTCTTATTTCTACCTCACACAAAATGAAGACACCAAAGACTGACGTTTCGATCAAAACCAGTAAAAAGTATTGCTATCATTCAATGCAATCTCGACTAAAACTTTATAAAACGCACCAAAATATATCACCTAGCAACATATCTGAGCTCAAAGGAAGCAGAGCTGAAGCTTAAATATCTCTAATAGCTTAAATATCTTTAATAACTCCTCTTCAGTGCAGTATATCCGGCTCATCGAGGGGCTTATTCAGTCTTGCATAACCTCCCAAACAACAGAGACTCATCTAGTCTTCTGAAAAATAATGTTCGCTTTCAGTCCTGCGGTTATACAAGCACTCTGTTCTCTAAAGGTTGACATAGGATGTCATGTCTCTAGATTCTTTCCAGAGAATTTACGTATATTTTAAATAATTATAAATAAGAAATACTTTGCTTTGTTTATCTCAATGCCTGAAGCTATATTATAGATGTGACTGCACTCACATCAGTAATCATTTAGATCCGCGTGTTTTTTCGTTTTCAGTAGAATTTCGGTGCCAATGCACTTTTTTTTGCCCATTCATCAATAGATCTGAGTTTTACAATATATGGGCAAAATATACTCATGTTTATCTTTGTACGCTCCTCTATTAATACAACAAAAGCATTATAGAAATCTAAGTTATCTAAATTAAATTGTCACTCTAACTTTAAAGTTTCCACCGTGATATTGAACAAGAAGCAAACCAATTTTTTCTACTGCTTGCAACCTACTTTTATGACTTTAAATCTACGTATGTCTGTGAAGTTGCTTCAGTGATTAATATTACTCATTGCCTCAATATTTCAATGAATTACTTATGCCTATCATGGTCGTCATATTGTGCACTGAACTCAAGTTCTATCAAAATGCAGAGTTATTTCAAAGATATGTAATTGTCTGTGAATTAAATACTACCTGCATACTTTGCAAAACAAAAACCGTAGGGTGAAAACTAAACCAAAGCTGATGCAAAATCCTGAAAACTTAGCTCCTCCGCCTGGAATAGTAATAACCACCATTCATTATATTTACTGATCATTGAAAAACCAAGATGGCTTCCACCTATCAACTGTGGACCTAGATATCGACTTCCTCTGACTCATTTTTGTGTCTATGCTGAGTTAGAAGCCTTCAGTGCGCAAGCTTGAAGATCAAATCGTTGGCGCAATACTTAACCATCATTCCTAACTTTCGTTTACACAAGCATAATTTCATAGGATACAACATAAAATCAACGAAGCACTGGCCTTTGCTCTGGCGAATCTATGGATTATTCACTTGGAAAACCAACCGAACATCTACACTTTAATTAAAACTCTGTACAAGCCTCTACAAAGAGCATAACACAACCAACACGGAAGCCAAACTGTCTGTTTGAACCTTCCATCTGATTTTCGTCTCTACAGTTATGACCTAGAAGGTGATTGTTTACTCTGTGACATCTGCAAGGGAGTTTAGTGTGAACTGTAGCCTCATAGTACATTCAAAGCGAGTGTGATGGTACAGTGTGATGATACCTGTGGAGTTGTGGATGGAATCGTCTTCCTCGTTTCCCAAAATCAGGTACCCTATGGGATCCGAGAATTATGTTGTTAATTTCAATAATATAGTGGTCCGTCTCCAGAATTACCTAACGCTGCTCTACTAATTAACAGGATTACATTTATTATATTCCGTAGATCAAAATGTTACATGAGCATGGGACATTTCTATACGAACTGACACTATAAAGTAGCTCCTCCCTTGTAAGGAAGAGGTTGACTACTATAAAGTCAGCTTATTCAAATGCCCATGACTGAACAAGAACACATACACAAACGCTGACAAGTAAACAGTTACCTATCCGAAGGCCATCACGTACACACTGTTCCGTCTACGAACAGGTGTGTGCGCTTAAAAAAAGTGATCGTGTCATAAAACCAACAAATGTATCCAAGTTTCTGAAATTCCTTTCATTGGAAATCATTTTCTATTCAGCATCAATTTCTTTCGCACAGTTTCATATTAAATGGCTTTCACTTGCGCCCAAGTGACAAGTTCCTTCTCGTAAATATACAAATACAAGGTAAAGCTAATAATATTTAACGTTTATGTTTATGACATCATTTCAAGAGAGATAATAATATTGAACGTTTATAACATCATTTCAAGAGAGATAATAATATTTAACGTTTATGACATCATTTCAAGAAAGACACTAATATTCAACGTTTATGACATCATTTCAAGAAAGATAATAATATTTAACGTTTATGACATCATTTCAAGAAAGATAATAATATTTAACGTTTATGACATCATTTCAAGAAAGATGATAATATTTAACGTTTATGACATCATTTCAAGAAAGATAATAATATTTAACGTTTATGACATCATTTCATGAAAGCTAATAATATTCAACGTTTACGTTTATGACATCATTTCAAGAAAGCTAATAATATTTAACTTTTAAATTTATAACATCATGTCAAGAAAGCTAATAATATTTCCCGTTGACGTTTATGACATCATCTCCAGACAACGTAAGGTTTATTTTCAACTAAGGGGGACGTCGAGTTCTTTCTGGGGTAACATACCAATAAATATAATATAAGAAATAACTTAACGTAAATATAACAAGAGAACTGGAAAACTTATTAACGTAATTATAACAAGAGACCTGGAAAACTTTTATCACAAAAACTCCAAATCACCTCCAGCAAAAGAAGGTGAACTTTCTGGAATGTCAGGAGTAATGTCGATGGAAAGAACATCTATTCCTATTTACCTCCTTGGACGCACGGCGGTCGTGAACGCTGGAACATCTGGGTGTCGGTACTCCCAGAGCGCTGCCCAAATCTTCAGGCCGTTTTCCAGGCGGAAATTCTGGAAGTCCGATTCCTTGAGTGTGTGTAGCAATGGCGCGAACAAATATACAAATACCTGGAAATGTGATCCAGAAATGTTACACGTTGATGCTTCGGCAGTTTATCGGGATATGTTTTGTTTTTTTCCTTTTTTTGACTAAAGGCCAGGCGCTGGGACCCATGAGGTCATTAAGTGCTGAAAGGGAAATTGAGAGTAAAGGAGGTTTGAAAGGTTCAACAAGAAGAAAACCTCAAGTAGTTGTCCTATGAAACAATTGTTAGAAGAGGGTGGAAAGTAAGATGGAAGGAAAATAACATGAACGGAGGTACAGTAAAAGAAATGAAAGATGAAGCAAGGAAGATGACATGAGCGGAGGCACTGTAAAAG
This sequence comes from Macrobrachium nipponense, assembly GCF_015104395.2. NCBI lineage: Eukaryota > Metazoa > Arthropoda > Malacostraca > Decapoda > Palaemonidae > Macrobrachium > Macrobrachium nipponense. Next base: position 120,046,696 of record NC_061108.1, read on the forward strand.
AAATGAAAGGATTGCGGTTAGGGCCCAAAGGGACGTTGCAAAGAACCTCAAGTAACGCCTACATTGCACTGCATGAGGTGCACTGACGGCACTACCCTCCTACGTGGAGTTTCAGCAGTTTATCGATAAGTTTTGAGGGTGTATATATATATATATATATATATATATATATATATATATATATATATATATATATCCACTATTTGGAAGTTCCTCATGTGTGTTATTTTTTATTGCCAGTGAAGGGCTCTTCGAATATCTAAAGAAGGATTTTCTGATGTAGCTCACATTTGCTATATTTACACACACACACTTATATTATATAAATATATATATAAATATATATATATATATCTATATATATATATATATATATATATTATAATATATATATATATGTATAAGTGTGTGTGAAAATAGCAAATGTGAGCTACATCAGAAAATCCTTCTTTAGATATTCGAAGAGATCTTCACTGGCAATGAGAAATAACACACATGAGAAACTTCCAAATAGTGGATTTTATTATAGCTCTTACGAGATCATTCATAATTTTACTGGCCAATGAGGATAAAAGGAAGAGCTGAAAAATAACACCCAAATACTGAATTTTATTCCTCTTTGGCTTAATTCAATATGCTACTAGCCATCAGGGGAAAATCATGGAACTGAAGTCTCCTCTGTAAAGCGCATTTGTCATTTAAAAGCCAATTACAAAAATATCCTTCCAAACGTGAAAACGTTAGCAATTTCACGGGTCAAATATACCTCTGAGCTATTTCAGTCAAAAGCGATTTCACTGGAATCGGAAAGACTGACGAAGGAACCACAGGGAAAAAATAACTTTTTCTTTTATTGTAAAAAAAATAAACTGCATCATAACCGAATTTTACACATATTTTAAATATATACTCTTATATTTAGAAAAATCGTCAATCTTACATCCTTCGTACACTATATAATTCATACACCTAAACCATTCACAAATGAAGGAAGTACCTTTACTGATACTCAAAACTGGTACAAGACAAAGACAAACAAAACAATAAACCAGAGGGCGCGAGACAGGGACGCACCTGAATGGTCATCACAGAGAAATGGTAGGGCATGTTCGTGCCCTTGTTGATGCCCTTCTCGTGATCTGCGTCAGCGCATTCCTCGGCAGCGTCGAGGACTATCCAGTGCAAGGTATAGAGGAGCTTCGTCTCGGCTGCCCCCAGGTTAACTGCGTCGCGTCTGGTACGTGGATGAGACGAAGTTCAGGAAAAGATGAAGGAAGTGATGACAAAGGTACAAGGTCATTTCATAACTACACTTATAAATCAATAAATACATAACTATATTTGTTTGTTTGTTTGTATGGTGTTGTTACGTTGCATGGAAACAGTGGTTATTCAGCAACGGGACCAACGGCTTTACGTGACTTCCGAACCACGTCGAGAGTGAACTTCTATCACCAGAAATACACATCTCTCACGCCTCAATGGAATGCCCGAGAATCGAACTCGCTGCCACCGAGGTGGCAGGCCAAGACCATACCGATCACGCCACTGAGGGGCTAATAACTGTATTTAAATATATATATTTATATTCCAGGGCCCCTAAAATTTCCCGGAAGTTCATGTTTTTTGTAACTATCCTTTTCATTAAACTACACTTTAAAGTAATAAATAACAATCTTTTGTTTTTTGACAAGTCTCTTTCTACGAATTTTGTTATTAAACATTAACACCATTCTTTAGTAGTATGAAATACAAGAGTGATAATAGGAATATGACATATACCTATATATGCAATGACATTTATAAAAGAAAAGGTCCAGTTTTGGGGAAAATAAAAGCGTCCCCGCCCCATAAAAAACTCTGGGTACGGAGCTGTATTCATATATACTACATATATAATGTGTATATGTATATGATCAGCTATAGGAGGCTCATTTAAAAAACAGCGACCCCGTCTAAGGATTACTGAAGCTCACAAATTATAGTAATTTTTGCAAGAAACTCGAAACAAATACATCTTTGGGAACTTTGTTTAGTCTTTAAAGCATTTGTGACTATTAAACCAATGTCCTTGGGAAGACTGAATGCAAATAAAAAGATTACCTTTCCCTAACAATTAAGCGATTAAGTAATCTTCTCAAATTTGCAGCATTATTTTCACTTAACTAATATTGCATGCGATTTTCATCAGTAGCTGGATCACTGACAAAACGTTATTTCCTCTCCTCTTTAAGAATTCTCTCTCAAGGTAATCTCTGAGCACTTATCAGTCAAGGTCTCATCAACCATTCAACCTCACAATCTGTTCAACTTCTCAGCTTCAAGGAACAAACTCTAATTTACTCAACTTCCTTAGCTGCTGAAAAAGAACTGGACCCTTCTGCAACAACAACTTTTTTCTCTCTTTCTTCCCGCCTGATTCATATGTAGCCTGCTTTCCAGTTGACAAAAGCAATGGTCACTCGCTTTCATTTCTTTATCAGCTGTCCATCAAGGGGCACTAGTTGTCTTGATCTTAAATTCCAGCCAACTTCCTCTGTTCTGCTAACAAAGTGCAAAATACACAGGTCTGGTCTGGATTATCTCCTTGCACAATTCTTAAGGGATTTGCAGACAAAATGGCACCCATGCTCCATGGAAATAATCCTTGATCCAGCCCCATACCACACAGGATGAATATAAACACGCGCACATATAAACAAAGAAACGTTTCCAGTACTGATTCAGGTCAGGTCCCTGGAATAAATCTGGTAAGGCAGAATCGCATGGTTTCTCATCTTACCTGTAAGAATCTCTAGAATAAATCGTAAAATTCCTGCCTTACCTGTAAGAATCTCAGAAATAAATCATCTCGTACAGTTTCCTGCCTTACCTGTGGTACAGAAGAGAAGCAGCACAGTGCATGACGTGAGGCATGGCCGCCTGGATGAGACGCCATCTTGGAATGCTCTTGATGGCGTCGGTGAGCGAAGGAGACAAGCCGAAGAGGATGTTCTGCACCAGGACTTTCTCCAGGGACTGTTGGGTATCGAATCCATGAGAGCAGAGATTAAATGGAGCTAGTGGTGAGTGTGAAGGAAAGTATTCGCCATATTTTTACACCAAGGTGATCCACTGCACGAATAGATAATTATCAATATCAAAATAAGATTATACAAGGCAGATAAGACAGTCCAAAAGAGTGGAGATCTACACGTGCAAAAAAAATCATACCTTGGAAATGTGAAAATTACATTTACCGATATCATAACCTATGAAAATTACATTTATCGATACCATAACCTATGAAGATTACATTCATCGATATCATAACCTATGAAAATTACATTCATCGATATCATAACCTATGAAAATTATATTTATCGATGACATAACCGAAAATTACATTTATTAATATCATAACCATTGAAAATTACATTAATCGATATCAACCTATGAAAATTACATTAATCGATATCATAACCTACGAAAATTACATTCACTGATCTTACAACCTATGAAAATTTAATTTATCGATACCATTACCTATGAAAATTATGCTTATCGGTATTATAACCTATGGAATTACATTTATTGCTAACATAACCTATGAAAATTACATTCATCTATATCATAACCTATGAAAATTACATTTATCTATATCATAACCTATGAAAATTATATTTATCGATATCATCTCCTATGAAAATTACATTTCTCGATATGATCTCCTATGAAAATTACATTTCTCGATATCATAACTTATGAAAATTACATTTATGTATATCCTAGCTAATGAAAATTATATTTATCGATATTTTAACCTCTGAAAACTACATTTATCAATATCATAACCTATGAAAATTACATTTATAGATATCATGACCTATGAAAATTACATTTATCGATATTATAACCTCTAAAAACTACATTTATCGATATCATGACCGATGAAAATTATATTTATCGATATTATAACCTCTGAAAATTACATTTATCGATATTATAACCTCTGAAAATTACAATTACCGATATCATGACCTATAAAATCACATTTGTCGATATCAAAACCTGACTTACGCCACCATGAACTGGCGATGTGAAAATCTACAGTATTTAGACGTGACGTTCTTGAAACAGACACGATACGAAACTTGAGGACAAACTCATTGTGAAATTGCTTTCACTCATTTGCATTATTTCAATGCTCGCCATTGTTAAAGACAAGCGGAGCTTTTATATGGCTGTTTCGCTTACAGTCAGTAGGTACAGCGATTTGCTTCCTTCCAATACAAGGTCAATTTTTTGCCTTTTCTCTTTTCTCCTTGCCGTGCATGAATGACAACTTCAAATTTATAATGTGTGGTCTTAAGTCTAGAGAGAAACATCATTCTTTGTTTTATAAATGCAATTTTTTCAACGCTTTTACGAAAGTGGCCGGAAATGACAGACTATTTCTACAGCAACTTTATGAAGATCACTTGAGTACTCCATATTTACTTGAGCATTTCGGTCATAATTCTACTTTACGCAGCAAAAATACACCTTTTCTTTTTTACAGATAACTCTTGCTAAGCTCTTATATGCCGCGGGAAATATATACATCGATTGACAGCGGTCGAAGGGAAACATGATTTCTAATGTAATCCAATTATTAACACTAAAAATGCAGCATCGTACAAATAAGAACCTAATTCCATTCCTAGATTTTGTTAATTAATCTTCACACGAAACTTTCGTTATACCTTCAATATTTTTACAACCTGTATTTTCTGTGATAAGCTTATGAAATTATAACCAACTGATGACAAGTAATATTGGAATAGAACGATCGGAGGTTATACAATATATAACCAATATAAGCATAGAAACATTCATACATGCATACATACATACATACATACATACATACATACATACATACATACATGTACATTCTAAACAACATACCATGGGCATATCATACATACATACATATACATACATACTACTATCATACGTATATATATATATATACATATATATACATATATACTTTTATATATATATATATATATATATATATATATATATATATATACACATAAATATAATCTTCACAACACGAAGATGAGATACGTCAATATAGTCCCACAAGAGAAAAGAGAGAATAAAAGACTCTAGTAGCTCGATAATTTCGCCTTCCACCAGGCCTCTTCAAGAGCTTTATTTTAACAGTTAAAATGAAGCTCTTGAAGAGGCCTGGTGGAAGACGAAATTATCGAGCTACTAGAGTCTTTTATGCTCTCTTTTCTCCTGTGGGACTATAATGGTTCTGTGTATATATAATAATATATACTATATATAGATATATAATATATAATTTAAATTATTAAATTTTTAAATTTTATATATATATGCACGTACGTATGTGAGGATACCTATCCACAGGAATGTTACTTTTAAGACCATCTGTAGCGCTAGAACCGCCGTCATCCTAATGAGGACACACCCATACTCGATCTACTCCCTCGAGACTCTCTTATTATATGAGGTAATAGCAATTCCACAGGAGCAATGACCTCCGCGGTTATGTACATTCAGACTTCCACAATAAAAAGGGGAAAAAAAGGAAAAAAAAAAGTCTATCAACCGACAGTGAACCGCTTGATCATCGCTTTCTGTTTCTACTCTAAAGTATAATGGTATTGTTTTTTTTTTATATTCTCCATTTTTGTTCTGCCTCAAAGAGGCTGAGAGGGAGTGGCTCAGATTTGTCCTAAATTGAAAATGAAATGATTATCGAGAGGAGCAGTATACATTTTCTTATAGCTCATTGACCATATGTACCAATCTCTCTCTCTCTCTCTCTCTCTCTTATAACTATACAAACACACACACAAACCTGACCTTATACCTACATAAAATACGCACATACATACATACATATGTATATATATATATTTTTTTATGTTATTATATTATATAATATATATAGAGAGAAAAAGATATATTAATATATATATATATTATATAAATATATCTATATATATTATATATAATAAAAATATTAAAATATATAGTATAAATATAAAAAAATATAGTATATATTAAAAAAAAATATATATATTTATTAATCATAAACATATACATATATGTGCGTATATTTATTTATACAGTATGTATAGATTTATATATTTATACATCATATAAACATATACGTATATATATGTGTATATACATACAGGACCTACAGTATATATATATATATATATATATATATATATATATATATATATATATATATATATACACAACATATCTGAACTACTAAAATATAAAAATATTTCCTTTGCCTATTCATACGTCTTTCATGCATAGTATTTGCCCCCTACAAGATGCACAAGAAAGAAAATATAATTTATAAATTCAAAAGAAATATATAAAAACATTATGCCCTTACACAGGCAAAACTTCATCTCTGAAACAAACTTTTACCAGACATCACCAAAAGCACATCAGTTATTAGAAATGACTTATTCCCCGTTGGTCAATAACATTAAAAAACAGCAGCACGTTTTGTAAACACAACCAAGGTACATGTGTACTTGAATCCCTGCCAAATGCTTTGTTGAATCTGAAAGAGATCTTCCTCTAAGATCAAATTATTTAACAGTAAAGTTGCGTGTGCTTTTGGTATGTATACAGGATTATTTTTATTTATTTTTATTTCATTTTTCCTGATACAAAACATATATCAACACAGAACATATTGTATTATGACAACACAGCTACTGAGTTTAAAGGTCATTCAAGTTTTACACAGCGTGTCAACATTCTTCGATACATTTTTTTTCTTGTCCCTATGACTGACGTGGAATGTGTTTATTCATGCAGTGATTTTTCTAACTACAGTTTCCCACAAAAAAAAAAGTCTTACCTTAAACTTCCTAATTATTTTTTTTTTTTTTTTTCAAGATTGCTTAACTCGCGTAACACGCGCCATCATCACTATCGCTCTAAGGCACGACCATTTTTCTGGATTCTACGAAAGCTGTTTGGTGATTGGTAAACATCAAGTCATGCAGGATGCACGATAATACCAATTACAGTTGCTTGACAGTCTTATTTTTTTCCTTTCGTTTTACCTTATATACGTGGATGCCTTTCAAGCCAGTGGTCAGAAAAGACGTTTCCTACTGAGCAGTATACAAAAGACATGCACAACTACATCCAAGAGGATGATAAAACAAGTGACATTCATCTAGAGAGACGACGGCATATGAGAGCCTGTCCTTTTGAGGACTCTCTGCTACAGTACAGAAACACGAGCCTTCATGATTAGCCTACGTTGTATACACTAGCAATACGAAGGGATTTATTACCATCACTTCAATCATCAATGGCAGTTTAGTACGTCGACCAATTTCTATTTATACAGAGTACGATGCTTATCAAAGGAAATCAACCAGTCTACAGATTCATGCAAACAGGTATTTCAGAAGGATATTATATATACCCTTTCCCCGACTGAATTACATACCTTCGAAGCTTCCTTTATCTCCTAAAGTATTGGAACAAATATGGCGGGATTAGTAAATATCTATGATACGTTTAATACATAAGGGATGATCATTTTCTTTCTAACTACTTATTCCCAAAATGGTTTGAGTTTAAAGGTTGTCAGATTTACAACAACGAGATATAACAGTGTTTATGGATATATTTCGATTAGTTGTTTATGTGAAAGTATAAGTTATAAACACACGCATATATATACTATATATATATGTGTGTGTGTGTGTGTGTATGTGTGTGTATGTGTGTGAGTGTGTGTGTGTGTGTGTGTTGAAGCGTGTCCTCAGCGTATGAAATATACTTGTATTTCGACTATATATAGGAAGATGTAAAGAAAGATAGGTAATTATACGATTATAGAGATTTGCATATATATGTTTGTGTGAATGAACACTATAAATTTCTTACCAGTTTATGTATAGACCGTATATTGTACGTAGCTATTTGTAAAAGTATATATAATGGAGAAAATCTCAAATTGGTGAAAATAAAATAAAAATACTTTGGGAAAGTTGTTATCAATTCAGCAATAAATTTCGTGAATTTCACGAATGACAATTAATGAATGACTTACAATATATAATACATTACCTAACTACAGAGAGAGAGAGAGAGAGAGAGAGAGAGAGAGAGAGAGAGAGAGAGAGGAGAGGGGGTGGCGAAATTGGTACAAAAACGTTTACTGAGAGAGAGAGAGAGAGAGAGAGAGAGAGAGAGAGAGAGAGAGAGAGAGAATATTACATGAGAAATTATGTAGGATAGCCCACAAAATTACAAAGAAAATGGAAGAAGTAATGAAAAAAATGACCGATAGAGGTGAGAATGAAAGGTATGCAGTAATAGAAAGTAATATTGAATACTTGATAGGAAAGGTTGACAAAGAGAGAGAGAGAGAGAGAGAGAGAGAGAGAGAGAGAGAGAGAGGCTGACGCACATTAGAAAGATACTTAAAAATAGATCGAAGCAGACGAAGACAATATATTCACAAAAGCTGCCTGAAAGTGAAGCTTTATTCAGACAAGACACCATTTGCATTTCATTGCAGTAGTGTGAAATGACACGACCCTAGACGACTCTGTGTCAACAGTGTCAAGCAACATGGATGTAGACACATATCTTACTTTATTTTTTTAACTATGAAGAAATGACACCAGTAGATTCAAACATAGAGAGCGAAGGTGTTCACATTTCTAACCTACTGCATTTATATGTATACATATATATATACTATATAAATATATATATATATATATATATATATATATATATATATATGTATGTATATATATATACACATATATATATATATGTATATATATATACTATATATATATATATATATATATATATATATATATATATATATATATATATATATATATAGCACCAGGGATATACCGCAAAACTAAAATTCAGTCATAGCAGTTACGAACAAAGATGAAAGTGAAATTTATTTCAAAGTGTTTAAGCCTTACGAAGGAATATAAAGTATCTTTATGTATCAACATTGAGTAATAAGTATATTATGATATACTACTTCAAATTCTGACAAAAAGCTGTTGGAAAAGAGAAATCAAATATATACAGACCGTATATGAAGAGCTTTGCTCTCACAGAGTCAATTGTGAACACTTCTGTAATTAATATGTGGTGTCAAGATGTTATGCAAAATATCAGACAAAATTTATTCTTCAACTGGAATTTTTACGCTATCGTTAGACGTTAGAAGTTATTTTGCAAAGAATTCCTAACAAATGGGGCTAAAAATCTTACAAACTTGAAAAAACGCCAACTGAAGACGTTTTCCAAAATTGTTTCATACATTTATTCCTTAATGTTTTAGTGCATAAAAACAATACCAAGCAAACTGCAACTACAATTAGTATCTAATTAACTACTTCAAAAAATATGTACATCAATAATGTACATTCATAATGTTCTAACAATAATTTGATCATCAAAAACTGAGATAATGATAAAATTAATAGAATGACATCCCGTGCAATGGATGAGATGCAGATGCAAAACAAGTGAGAGTTGGATCTCGATCAAGAAGAAAAAGAAGAAGAGGAAGACGAAGAAGCTAAAGACGAAAGCAGCAGCAAGCAGTTGTGAAGATCACAGAGAGTAGAACGGATGCACTGGCTACGTGAAAGCAAAGCATTGGGACATGTTTGTGAAAAATTGCGTGGTGCAATGCATGAGCAATGGAATGTCAAAAGAATATGGTAGAATGTAAAGATCTCATAACTTTGTATATAATAAAAAAACTATCCATTTTTTGTTATTTTTTAAAACAATCTGCTGGATGTCAACAATTACAGGGTACACGATGCAACGGGACTACAAGGTGAGCATTTGAGACCACTGATAAAAGCCTAGGACAAAGGAAAGAGGTTTCCTTCAGAAACGTCTGGGTGAAACGGAACTTCTTTAAAAGCATAATTGGCTCAAAATTATAATCATTTACTACTTCATAATGTCAGCCTGGCAGCCAATGAAGCTAGCACAGGTTAGACAAGTGCTGAGGAGTAATGTGTCATCTAATTCGAAAATGATTTTTTCCGATACCATAGTGGAGTGACTTAACTGAATGATTTCTGAGAGATAACATCAAACTCATTTGAAGATCCCACGGAATTGACATTAATAGACGTTTCTTAAGGTCCTTTCCCCAGTAAAGAGTAGCTACACAAACAAATTACTCCACAAATAAGTAAAACGTTACAGATAAACAGAGTTGGCACAAGTCACAAAGCATTATATATGAAGGAGAAATTAGATGCCACAAAATCATAGGTATTGAACAGAAGATGGAAAATAGACCAGTTTAGAACAATTTCAGTGAAACTGATTTTGTGGAAGTAGCCGAAAAAAATTGGCATCTAGCACTGATGTTCAAAAGCATTTAAGACAATAGTTTTTATTGAAGAAAAATTATTACTGACTTGCTCATTATGATGGCTTTTTAAATACCAGTTTCAGATAACTAAGAAGAAAAATCTGCAATTAGGGATTTGTCAGTTGGAAAATAAATTATACGAATGTATGCTTGAGTTTTATCATTAGTGATGAGAGGTCTACCAAAGTTGCCATACAGAGCAAATTGCTTTATTAATTATCTATCGCTTAATATAATGAAGAGGAGATTGTAACTTGTGAAGGGTAGTGCATCTGTTACAAAAAAAATAAAAAAATAACAGGGAGATATTTCATCAGAGTTGCTTGTTTTATTTTGATCTGTAATTTGCAACATGGAATC
>NC_061108.1:120059993-120069993 GCF_015104395.2 Macrobrachium nipponense
AGAGAAGATAACGACGAAGAGGGGAACGAGGAGAACCAGTGGCGCAGCAACAGGCAGAGAAGAGAGAGAAAGACAGAAGAATCCCCAGAAGAAGAACAGGTGCAAAAGTGTGGTGTGCGAAGCAATCAAAGACAGTGAAAGTGACAATCAATACTCAGTAAATTTCCCTCGTGCCTATAGACTCGTAATTGCAACAAGTGCCAATTAAGTTTTATCAGTCCAAAGCCCAGTAACTCAGAAGGTGGAAAAACTTTATAAGTACCCCAGCGAAGAATAAACCTATGTTAAGAAAATATCAATCTTCATTTCTCATCCAAAACGATAACCCTTTTTGCTAAATTAATATCATGAGCTTTCAGCAAGGTAAGAAAAATTTATGTAAGTCTAATTCCCCAAAGTACAGCCTCCACGGCGCACGTTACCTTAGATCTGTGCAAAGAAAGTAAGTACCGTCACAGAATAATTGGTGGCAGAGCGGTGGGATACGATGAGATAAAGATTGATATAGTGACAAGATTAATTGATGTCGAACGGTAAGGATAGGAAGAGACAAAAGAGACAGCAAAGAAATGGTGGTTAGCGACGTGATACGAAGACACGAATGACAGTTAAAAACAGCTGCAGCGAAACAGAATCAAAAGTTTAGCGTCGGCATAAGAGATTTCAATCCATTCACGCCACTCGAAAAAGAAAGTTCTCCCCAAAGACAGTTATCAGTGCTTCCCCAAATACAAGGACAGTTAGCGAGTCGTAACAATAAAAGCGCTCCAAAAAAAAAAAGCCACCCACACTCCACGAAGAAAAACTCCACTCCGAAGAACAAGAACAGTCGTTCCACTAGAAGAACAAGATGTCGAAAGCGTGAAGAAAAATATCAAGAGGAAAGAAAACGATCCCGAAAACGCATCCGTCAACGCAATCCTGCTCTGAGAGGAAAGAAGAGAGAGAGAGAGAGGTCCCCTTTTCCGAAGAGAAGAAGAGAGAGAGAGAGGGGGAACCAACACATCATTCAACGCGCTGGTAGGCGAACGCAAGCTGTCAGACGTAAACCCGGGTGTCGAAGACGACGAAGGAAGTTAAGTCCAAAATAAAAATCCCCACACTTACATAACATTAAACTCTATTAAAAGTAAATTACGCGATTAACATTTCAGTTAGATAATTTCTGGTATTTCAAGATTAAAAGATTTTCACTGAACTTTTTTTTTGGCAACGAAACTACGTCATTTCCTCATTTTACTAATTATAACTAATCAGCTACTAAGACCTTTCCCGAACATTTGTATTTACTAACCAATAACTTTAAATTTTAATTCTAATTTTGATTGTGTCATTTTATGTTATTTTTTTGTGATTTTGGTTGTTTTGTGATTTCTTGTACTTTTGTTTTTTTTTGTTTTAGTATTTGCTTTTTACTTGTTACGTCGAATGAATGTTTACTTGTTTTTACTTTGTTTTAACCAGGGTAACTCACGAGAGGTCTCTCGTTAGCGTACACTTTACGGTCAGTTCAGTATCGTTTTACCAGTACTGTTAAGAGGGTTTTTGTTGATGTTTAAGAATCGCTTACAGGTAACGTAAGACTTTGAGAATATTTCTGGGGAAAATTCTTTTATTTTATTTTAGTGATCGAATACTTAAATAAAAACAATTTATTGTCATTATCATTATTTTCTTTTCCGGGATATTACTGTCATAATTTGATACTTTTAATGATACTCAGTACTTAAGAAAATTTCCATTAACGAGTCGATGGTCAAAGGGAGACCGACTCCTTATCAGAACATAAGAACGCCTGTGCTCACGAGAAGTCAAACAAGGAAATTAACCATGCCGGAAGGTACACAGTCCGCGAATTCGAGCGCAGCAGTAATGGGAACACATAAGGGACATGTGATTAATCACATAGCTAAATTTTGCGGAAGAAAGGATGGTCAGTTAGCTTGTAACTTAGAAAACTGGATAGAGCAAGTGGAGACACGCCTAGATAGCATAACGGGGACAGATAGAGAAAAGCTTATTGAAGCCAAGAGTTATCTTGATCTGGAAGCCGGAGGAGACTTAGAGCGATACGTCCACTCCGAGACTTACCGAGATCTTAAGAATTGGGAAGAATTGAAACGGTATTTTAGGAAGGTTTATTCCACAGTTGGTGAAAGAGATCCAGTTACTAGCTTGGCAAGGATAGTGCGTCAATTTAAGTTAGACGAAAGACGTTATCAAGAGTTTAGCTCTCAGTTGTATAACAATATGAATGAATGGGGTAACTTCATGGAATCCACAGGTTGGATAGAGGTAGAAGGAGGCAAGCAAAAAATGCTAATGAGTCACGTTAAAAAAATATTTAGACTAGCAATAATGATTGGAAGCCTGCCAACAGAAGTCATTGCAAGGATGACCCGTAAGTGGGAGACATCCGATGATGTAGCAGAGATTGAAGAGGAGGAAACAAAAATCCTAGGTAGAAGACCTGAAGGGAATCCTATATACAGACCTTTAGTCGCTATAGGACAAAAGGAAAGAGGTCCAAATAGATCTAGGACACCATCTAGAAATCAGAATAAGATGCCAGGTAAATCTTCTCAAGGAGGATTTTCGACAGTCACGTGTTATAACTGTCAGAAGAGAGGACATTATGCCAGTGACTGCCGAGGGATAGCCTTCTGTCCTTTCCATAAGAGAACAGGACATAGTGCCCGAGAATGCAGAAATAAATTTGTTTCAGCTCCTAGAGGTAGATCTCAGTCGAGAGGCAGAAGTAGAAACAATAGTCAATCTCCCCCAGCTAGAGGAAATAGGGATTCCGTCCCAAATAGATATGCTAATCAAACAGCAAGTATAGGGTATCAACCAGTTCAGTCAATGTCAGACGACCCAATGGGAAATTTTCTGCTTACTGGTACAATGAATCTTCCTCTATAACAGAGAGAATGTCCGGAATGTCAAGGCTAAGCCCAGCTACACAGGTTAGCAAAGTTGATGTAGGGAATGAATATAATTATAGACCATTATTTCCAGCACATGTCGGTCTAGAGAAACCTATTGTTACATTCTTTGATACAGGTAGTCCTAAGAATATAATGTCAGAAAAGGTGTATCGATTGTATTTTTCTCACCTAAGTTTGAACCCAGCAGTAGATTGTAGAATCACAGACGTCCAGGGTAATGATATCCACGTAATTGGACAGTTAGATTTTCCATTTAGGCTAGGAAGAATTGCTCTAAGAGAAAATGTTCTGGTAGCCAGAGATATACAATTAACTTTTGCTCATTTGCTGATAGGTTATCCAACTATGGCTAGACAAGGGATAAGCATTGATGCCCCTAGAGAACAACTAGTGATTAACAACGGTCGTGAGATTTCTAGAATACCAATATGCAAGTTAATTAAAAGAACCCAGACTCAAGAGAAACCCACGATGAAAGGTATCTTAAAGAAGGATAAGACAGAGGGAAGATATCCAGAATGCATCACGAGTTCACAACAGATCATTAACCTCTTAGAATCAAATCAATGCACTTATTTAAAGTTAGAAAGGGAATTAAGACTTAAACCAGGAGAAAGTACTTGGGTAGAATGTACGGTAAATCCAATTTTTTGAAAAAGGGGGAAGGAATTCTCACGCTTACTGAAAAGTCGCAAGTAAACGGAATACATTATTCTTCTAGTTTACATGAAGTTAGACAGAGCAAAATAGCTTTACAGATTACCAACAACAGAGGAGGAAAGGTTAAATTAACACCAGGTACAGAGATAGGCCTAGCAGAAGTATACTCAATACCTATCCGAGTTGTAGAAAGGGAAACAGTAGCCGCGATCCGTAAAGGAAATGAAAATTACGCTCAGGACATAAAACTGAGAAGAGCTAAGATAGGATTTCATTTAAAGGACATTAAGGAAAACCATGTTAGAGAAGAATTCATAGACTTACTGTGCGAATATAATGATATAGTCGCTCTAGACGGCGACACCTTGGGAAATACACGCGAAATAACGCACAAGATAGACATTCCATCAAACACCAAGCCAATTTACATACCAGCTTACAGAGTAGCACATTCCCAGAAGGAGATCATTGAAAGAGAAGTACAAAGAATGAATAGGCAAGGAATAATAGAACCATCTAAATCCCCATGGTCTTTTCCACTTTTGCTAGTTCCTAAAAGGGACAAAACTTACAGAATAGTTGTGGATTTCAGAAAATTGAACAAAATTACTGAAAATGATCCTTATCCAATGCCGTCAATGCGAGATCTTATCGACACTATAGGGTCCAAGAGATACTTCACCCCTATAGATTTATTGCAGGGATTCTTGCAAATCCCTCTAGACGAAGAAAGTAAACCTTTGACTGCTTTTTCCACTAGTAACGGCAGATACCAGTATGTAAGAATGCCCTTTGGTCTAAAGTCAAGCCCGGTAACTTTTGTAAGATTAATGGATAAAATTTTGGGCGATTTACTAGGCAAGGACGTACACTGTTACATAGATGATTTGGTAATAGCAACAGACACTATAGAGGAAAATATAGACTTAGTCAGAGAAGTCCTAAAGAGATTAAGAAAAGCCAACCTGAAGCTTAAACTAAAGAAGTGTAACTTCCTTAAAAGGAAAATAGACTACCTTGGTCATACACTAAGTGAAAAGGGCGTAGAAGTAAACGACTTAAAGATTAAGTCAATCAAGGAATATCCTACACCTCAGTGCAAGAAGGACGTAAAGTCATTCTTAGGTTTAGCAGGTTTTTACCGCAAGTTCATAGGGAACTTTGCAGTCATATCAGCTCCACTAACTGAACTTTTAAAGGAACACGTATCATTTGTATGGACATACGAGCAGCAAGAAGCATTCGATGAATTGAAAGAAAGATTAACACATCCCCCAGTACTTAGCTTTCCAGACTTTGGCAAAGAATTCTTTTTAGCCACGGATGCAAGCCACATTGGTATAGGAGCATGTTTAATGCAAAAGCAAGATAATAAGTATAATGCGATAGCTTATTACAGTAGGAAATTGAAGCCCTCAGAAGTGAACTACTCAGTAACAGACCTCGAGTCTCTAGCTATTATAGACGCTTTAAAGCATTTCAGATATATCATTTTTGGTTACAAGATAACCGTGTTTACGGATCATTCAGCTGCAGTAGAAATGTTAAAGAACCCTAATTTTTCTGGACGAAGAGCCCGTTGGTTCATGACAGCCCAAGATTATGATATAGAGGTGAAATATGTCCCTGGGAAGACGAATAAGGTAGCAGATGCATTATCAAGATACGTGTCACAAGATGATAGTATAAATATGATAAGTCAAGAAGAAAAAAAGAAAGAAACAATGTGCAATGACGTAAATGTACTCACCATGCATTATACAGAGGAGCTTTCCCGGCAAAATTTCATAAAAGAACAAGAAAGAGATGAAGATATAAGGGAACTGTTTAAATACGTTAGAAACGAAAGAAAACACAGCCAACAAGAATTAACCGAACTAGGTAGGAAGGTTGGATGTCCCACAGATGCACTAACGGATATAGATGGCGTATTAATTTGGATGTGTCACGAATATGACCCATTTGGTCAATTTCTAGGTGTACTGCACAAAAGGTTAGTACCTAAGAGTCTAAGAAACAAGGTCATTGAGCTAATGCACGACGATGACATGAGAGCTCACCCAGGAAGGGATGAGACAATTAGATTAATCCAAAGAACTTTCCATTGGAAGGGAATTCACAAAGATGTTAGTAATTATGTGAAGAGCTGCAATGCATGCAACAGCTACAAGGGAAGAACAGACAAGGAAGTACCATTAGGGAAATACCCTATCCCACAGACTCCTTTCGAAAGAGTATCTATTGATCTTATCACTAATCTGCATACCACGAGTAAAGGGAATAAGAATATACAAGTATGTATCGACGCGCTCACGAGATATACAGAGTTGGTACCACTAACTAGTAAAAGTGCCAAGGATTGTGCAACCGCTCTCTTCGATAAGATATTTTGCAGATATTCTGCCCCACAGCTCATTATTTCTGATAATGGGACCGAGTTCAACAACTCGTTAGTTCAAGAAATTTGTAACGCCTTTAAGGTAGAAAAGGTAGCGATACAGCCGTATCACCCAGCTAGTAATGGCTTAGTAGAAAGGAATAACAGGAAGGTTTTAGACGTATTACGTCACACAGTAGGACAGGATCCTGACTGGGACGTCAATTTACCTTTAGTCCAATTGTCATTAAATGCAAGGCATCATACGAGTATTCGTGCAACTCCCATAAAAGCTTTGATGGGATATGAACCCAGATTACCTTATGCACGGCTGAATCAGCCAATACAGCTTAATTATTCTGAAGATATCATGAAGATAAGAATCGGAAACTTTAAAGTAATACACAAGCAATTGCACAAGAATTTAGAAGAAGCCCAGCAGAATATGATAGAGAAGCATCAAGAAGGATTAAGGCCTGTAGACTACAAGAAAGGAGATGAAGTCTATATTAAGAAGGAAGTAAGAAGTGGTATTAATTATAAGTTAGCCACAAAATTCACAGGACCATACAAGGTCGTAGAAGTACAAGAAACTAAGATAAAGGTTAAGAAAATGAATAACCAAATGCCTTCCACATATGCTGAATCATTAGAAGAAGAAGAATTTTGGATAAACAAGGACAAGGTCAAGAGAACCAAAGAAGTTGAAGAATCCGAAATGACAGAGACGTCAGAAGAAATTCCAGAAGAAGGAACTAGATATAACCTAAGAAATAGAAGAGTCACTTTTCAGTGAAACAGAAGAACAAACCCATTAATTCATCCCATTATTCCCATGTATTTATTTGATTTCGTTATTGCTAAGTTTACCTTCATCGGTCGACTTAGGAATAATCTTTTATTGTTGCAATTCTTACTTTAATTAGTCGGTTTGTAGCAATTTTTTGGGGTTAAGTGCACTTAACTTCAAATTTATTTTGACTTGAAGGGAAATATTTGGGTATGTAAGAAACAGTTCAAAGCGCAGTATAAGAATTTCAAGACGTATATTAAGCTTAATCGTTCCATGAGAACATTCTTAGAAGTAAAAGAATAAATAAGACGGGTTAAGATAGACATTAAGAGATTTTTAAGATAAGAGAATTCGTTTTAGAAATGATCAAGATTTTGAAGGGGTAATTAATATACTTACTTTGTTCAAATCCATTAGATGTTGATTGATGATAACTTACTAATAAGATATTAATCGATGAAGACTCACTAACAAGAAGTTAATTGATGAAGACTCATTAACAAGATAGTAGTTGTTGAAACTTACTAACAAGATATTGATTGGTGAAAACTTACTAATTGTTGTCACAGTAGAAGAAACCTACAAGTATTAACCACTAATCGGTTCCTTTAACCGAGTTGCCAATTTTGTTTTAGTATCAAGTAGTGAAGTTATATTGTTTAATGTACAAGGTTACTCAGAAATTACAGTAAGAATGTCCAATGAAATTTTGCATAAACACAATACACAATCTCAGTAGGAAGTCAAGGACACCCTCGTTATTGCATACAAATACACACGGATATTTTCTCCCAGGACTTAGTCTCCAAACAACAGGTCGCAGCAAACAAGAAGCCATCAAGTGTCGTCAACAAAGAACGAAATTTATTTTTCCATAAAGAAAGACGATATCCACCTAGATAGAATAGGACTGAGGACTGAACCAATCATATACTGTAAACTTGGATAGTTACCATTATTTTTTGCTTCTACCATGCATTTATATAACTTATGTGACTCAAGGGCTTATGTATGTTTAACTTTCAGTTCTCTTGTTTTTTTGGTGATTTATTCTTTTTTGCATTCAGTTTCATGTTTCTTAATGTGATTTACACATATTTGAATTCAGTTTGATGATTCTTTTAATATTTCTTAATCAAGTATTTGTTCATGTCCATATTCAGTTTTTTTTAATGTTTCTCTGAATGTTACTTACTCAAGAATTTATTCATATTTACATTCAATTTTGATTGTTGCCCTTAACGTTACTTAATCAAGGATTTGCTCATGTTTAAATTCACTTTTGATGTTTTTGAGTTAAAGTTTCAATATGATTTCCAAGAAGCATAAGTTAGGAGTCCTCTTGTAGGTATAATATTTGCTTCAGCTTAGATAACGCTGTCGGAGTCAGCGAGGTAGCGGGCCGAGACTGTAATAGTGTGGCACAGTGTCGTTATTCCAAAAGACAATAACTTAATAATACTTAAGAAAAAGGCACGAAACGGATAATAAGGAAGAAAAGGGAAAGGGAATACGATAATGATTTTTCTTAGCGAAGGGATTTTGTTACTCCAAACATTAGGCTTTTAGCCATTAGACATCTGGTTTTCATCTCCCCCAAAAGGCCTCTGTCCGTACCAGCGATTAGTGACCGACAAGAGATTATAGCCGATGAGGGATATCTACCAGGCATATTCGAGAAATTGGAAACTACTCTCATTAGCGCCTATGACTAATCGCCGTTCCCTTCGTGAACAGGTCAGAGAGAGCCATCTGGCATACGTTAAAAAGGAATTCTATGACCCGTTGTTAGAAAGAGGGAAGTACCAAATTCTTAAAAGCTCTACCCTCCCAAAGGTAGGCCTCTAGTATCGACGAATCAAAAGCCATGAGTGTTGGTCATAAGACAGCCCAAAAGGGGTATCAATGAATGACCTATGAGGTTACCAAGGGATACGCCCCTAAGAAGCCAGGACATGAAGAAGGAGGCGTATACAAATTCAGAGCCTACGAATCATTGTAAAAGACATGACAGGAAGGCGGTCTTGTATAATGTCTGTAGCCACTAACACACAAAAAGTCTTTCAGAAAATGCCACACCCAGTCAAAATCCCAAAATCCAAAGGCGGGGCTAAGGAGATTTCAACCCAACAAAAAGGTCAGACAGAGAGAGAGAGAGCAGAGAAAAAAGGGGAACAGAGAAGTCGAGAGAAGATAACGACGAAGAGGGGAACGAGGAGAACCAGTGGCGCAGCAACAGGCAGAGAAGAGAGAGAAAGACAGAAGAATCCCCAGAAGAAGAACAGGTGCAAAAGTGTGGTGTGCGAAGCAATCAAAGACAGTGAAAGTGACAATCAATACTCAGTAAATTTCCCTCGTGCCTATAGACTCGTAATTGCAACAAGTGCCAATTAAGTTTTATCAGTCCAAAGCCCAGTAACTCAGAAGGTGGAAAAACTTTATAAGTACCCCAGCGAAGAATAAACCTATGTTAAGAAAATATCAATCTTCATTTCTCATCCAAAACGATAACCCTTTTTGCTAAATTAATATCATGAGCTTTCAGCAAGGTAAGAAAAATTTATGTAAGTCTAATTCCCCAAAGTACAGCCTCCACGGCGCACGTTACCTTAGATCTGTGCAAAGAAAGTAAGTACCGTCACATATATATATATATATATATATATATATATATATATATATATATATATATAAACGCTTAAAAAGGCACACAGTACTAAACAGAATAAAGAGAAGAAAATGTGTGATCACTGAAGCTGAGAGATGAGCACTTACAAAGCCAAGACGATTACAAAGGATCATTTGGAGAGAGAGAGAGAGAGAGAGAGAGAGAGAGAGAGAGAGAGGCACAAGAAAAAAAAACTGCTGCCAGGCTCGTTTATTTAACCGTCAGCATTGGTGATCGATATTTGAAGGGCCTCGCCCTTCCTTTTAGATCATCTTCCCCCTTCCCCCCTGCCCCTTCCCCCCAAGCTCAACCCATTTCCTATCTCCCTCCTACACTTCCCTCTTTCCCTTAACAAAGCCACTGGCACGTTATCTTTTCCAAGTCCGTGCCTGTCCCATACCTCTAACACCATCTCTCCCAGCTTACACAAACACACACACATAAATATATATATATATATATATATATATATATATATATATATATATATATATATATATGTATGTATATATATATATATGTGTGTGTGTGTGTATATAATATAATATATATAT
>NC_061108.1:120074993-120087493 GCF_015104395.2 Macrobrachium nipponense
GTAAAAGGAACGGTGGTTGCAGCTAGGGGCCGAAACCGCTTTTGTGTTTCATTATTTCTGCGCTACTTTTCGTAATTGTTATCATTCGTTACCAGTTAAATCTACTTCTGCGCCACTTTGACCCTTTGTGTTTGTTTGTATGGTGTTTTTACGTTGCATGGAACCAGTGGTTATTCAGCAACGGGACCAACGGCTTTACGTGACTCCCGAACAACGTCGAGAGTGAACCTCTATCACCAGAAATACACATCTCTAACATCTCAATGAAATACCCGAGAATCGAACTCGCGGACGCCGAGGTGGCAGGTCAAGACCATACCGATCACGCCACTAGGGCGCGAAGCTTTGACCATTCAGTTTATCATTGCTACAGTTGATATTACTATGTAGTTTTCTCATTATTTACATTTTTTTCACTGCATGCATACATACACATGGTAAAATTGATACGTGTTTAAGATCCACAACTTCGTGAACGAAACTATGGTACTATACAATATTTTTTCTCTCACGGATATGTTTTTCTTTTTATCTTTCATTAGAGAAAATATACAGTTTTTTACCATTTCAATAGTATTACATGCAGAATTTTTTCAAAGCTGACTGAAATTTACCATTTAACAAAAAGTTTATCTTATACATTTTACATATAATCTATGTATTTCAACGTTAGTATTTTCCTGCAGTTACCAATAGAGGATTTTATCAATTTATATCTATATTATCCTTGATTTCATAAACCGTCTTATACCATCGTTTGCATCTTTCATTCCTGCTTTATTGGGGAGCCAATTACAGGCAACTTACTACCATGAGGTTAAAATTTACCTACAAGTTAAAATAGTGGCGGTTTCAGAGGTTAAAATTTACCTACAAGTTAAAATAGTGGCGGTTTCTGGCAATGACGTGGCGCTGCTTATTGCCAGATTCCCCCATATCCGGAAGCTCATAAAACCAAAATTTTTCTTTTAAATCAGGAAATCCCACAGCCGAGAGATGAGTGAAACCACGTTGGTAAACATATCAAGACCCTGCCAATGAACAGGAAAAAAAGCATCTCTTAATAGGATCATTTAACCACACTTGCATGCTTAGAACTGTTAGGAAAAAAAAATCACTTTCTTGTAAACATTTATAATGAGAATGGAAGTCAGGATATATATGAGTTTATTATTCTGATCTTTTCGCAGAATTGTTATAATTCTCTCTGCTTTTTAATGAAACCTCTGGTTTTTATAATATATATATATATATATATTTATATATATATATATATATAATTATTATCATTATAATAAAACTTCTGCTTTCATTATAATTGTAGTGAAACCTGTTTTCATTACAATTATAATGAGGCCTCTGCTTACATAATACTCTTATAATGAAACCTATACTTTCATTATAATCATAATAAAAGCAGGGGGTTTTCATTCTTAATTAAACGTTTTCATTACAATTTGTTTACCTACACATTTACCCAGTTCGTCATTTTTTTTTTCCTTTTTCCTCTCCCTCTACTCTATCTCTATACCCAATTCCTCCTCCTCCTCCTCCTCCTCCTCCTCCTCCTCCTCCTCTCCTCTTCCTCCCCTCCTTTTCCTCATCCTCCTCTTCCTTATCCTCCTACTCCTCCTCCTCCTCCTCCTCCTCCTCCTCCTCCTCCCATCTCCTATGACTCAAACGTAAACAAACACATTCTCTCGGTGAGTGATGACTGAGGAGTTGAAACCGATCATAACATGGCTCCTGGGGACGTGGGAGGTTTATTTCTGGTTTATTTCTGGTTTTTCTCGGCGTTCTGGGGAAGATCGTTTTCACTGCTCTCTTAAACGACCTCCGTTTAATTCATTAGAGAGCTGGACGAGATAAAAATAGCATCCACAAAGAAGGCAGCCGAGCAACTTGCTCCTCGTTCAATACGCGTTAGGGGAATCGATACCGGACTTGAATTTTGCAAGAAAGTTGCCCTGGCTGCTAATGCTGATTTAATTGAGAGAGAGAGAGAGAGAGAGAGAGAGAGAGAGAGAGAGAGAGTTATCTGAACGTACCGAAACGTGGCATAAAAAAAACCTAGTCCTTGCTGTAAAACATAATCTGTTTTTTTAAGTTTTTGAAAAGAGAAAAAAAAAAGCTACGCGCATTCTATTTCTGTCTACATTGATCAGCATTACCTAACACTGACCTCTTTCTCTCTCTCTCTCTCTCTCTCTCTCTCTCTCTCTCTCTCTCTCTCTCTCTCTCTCTCCTCAATTTACATTTTCGAACGATGACGTGAGAGATCTTCGATCTCTTGAGTAGAGCCCGAACCCTCCTTCACAAGGGGACTGAAGAAGGAGACGGGGAGAGAGCTCTTAGTCACAGGTCGCTTTTGTCGCTTTTATCACTTTTATCTTTCCTGGCCAGAGCCTTTTAGTCTCTCTCTCTCTCTCTCTCTCTCTCTCTCTCTCTCTCTCTCTCTCTCTCTCTGCGTGTGTCACCGTTGTCTGCAGTATTCTCTTGCTAGAGTAGCTACGCATTTGTTGAGGTAAAGTCAAAGGCCAGTATCTGGAAGAACTGGGTACGGTCAGGTCTCCAGCTAGTACTTTCCAGGCATAGATGTTGAAGATCAGGTCTCCAGCTACTTTCCAGGCATAGATGTTGAAGGTCAGGTCTCCAGCCACTTTCCAGGCATAGATGTTGAAGGTCAGGTCTCCAGCTACTTTCCAGGCATAGATGTTGAAGACCAGGTCTCCAGCTACTTTCCAGGCATAGATGTTGAAGGTCAGGTCTCCAGCCACTTTCCAGGCATAGATGTTGAAGGTCAGGTCTCCAGCTACTTTCCAGGCATAGATGTTGAAGGTCAGGTCTCCAGCTACTTTCCAGGCATAGATGTTGAAGGTCAGGTTTCCAGCTACTTTCCAGGCATAGATGTTGAAGGTCAGGTCTCCAGCTACTTTCCAGGCATGGATGTTGAATGTCAGGTCTCCAGCTACTTTCCAGGCATGGATGCTGAAGGTCAGGTCTCCAGCTACTTTCCAGGCATGATGTTGAAGGTCAGGTCTCCAGCTACTTTCCAGGCATGGATGTTGAAGGTCAGGTCTCCAGCTACTTTCCAGGCATAGATGGTGAAGCAAATCAACTTCTATCCGGTGGACGTTTTGATGTACTTCATGAAGTTAGGTGTAGGTCTAGCCCACTCAAGGTAAACATAGGTCTACCGCTACTTGGTTGATGTCCTGAGTGTTCGTTCGAACACTGTATCGAAGTGGTCAACTGAAATGATTTCCTACGATGAACTGAATTACGAAGTTTGAGTTCTCTCTCTCTCTCTCTCTCTCTCTCTCTCTCTCTCTCTCTCTCTGTAAGAAGTTCCCGACCGCGGTGGCTACAACACCACCTAGCGAAGCAACTCAAATCAACTTTAATCGCTTGCACACCAATGGCAGAATTCCCAAGCATTGTCAACTCCGTACATCAAACCAGCTGTGGAATTGCTTTCTCAAATCTACCAAAAGGAATTCGCGTGAGTTCCGGCTCTCTCTCTCTCTCTCTCTCTCTCACAGATAACAGGTGGGAGAGGAGAGAGGGAAGTGAGAGGCCGTGAGAGCAGATCAATAAACGAGAAGAACCGACCCAGCTGAGCTCTCTCTCTCTCTCTCTCTCTCTCTCTCTCTCTCTCTCTTCCCCTCCGCTCACATCTCCCCGGTAGGGGGATCCCTATTGGGATGTGGGGGACGGGGGGGGGGGGGGGGTAGGGACTTGGAGGTGGGAGGGGCCCGGAGCCACTGGGTTAGTAGGAGTGGACGAGAAATAGATACCACCCTTGATAGCAACACAGGATTCACGATTTGGAAATGTCAAGTGGAGAATCATCGATGGCAAAAAATAAGAATAAAATTTGAAAATCAGTACTATGCAAATGGTAATATAATATATATCATAAATAAAATAGTATAACAATGAATATAACGAATCTGGTACCGTAAACCAAATTATGAAATGATAAACGGAAATAATACACATGATAAATATTTCATTGGTAATATCCTAACAACATAAAAACTGACTAGATAAATAAAGAAAAATAAAGTTTTGCCGATGACAACAAAAATAAAGGTAAAAATAAACAAAAAATAAAACTAGAAAAATTATAATAAAGTAATATAACAATGCAAAATAGAAGAATGATGAACATGATGATTCTTGTAGTAAAAATAATCCAATTATACATAATAAAAGAAAATAATATACATGATAAACACAAAAGCAGTAAAATGTTGAAAACGATAATTTACTAAATTATTAAAAGCTGAAAAAACAGACGTAATCAAAATAATGACATTACTACAGTATACACACGTTGGTAGTATTAAGGCTGCAGTCTGAATGAAATGCCCAACGGGCCTGGTCACTACCTGAATGGGTAAAAGTTACGTACATCTTAGTTTTACCAAACCACTGAGCTGATTAACAGCTCTCCTAGGGCTGGTCCGACGGATTAGATACTTTTACGTGGCTAGGAACCAATTGGTTGCTAAGCAACGGGACCTACAGCTTTTTGTGGGATCCGAACCACATCGAGAAATGAATTTCTATCACCAGAAATAAATTTCTCTGATTCCTTGTTGGCAGAGCGGGGAATCGAACCCGGATCCTGAGGTCGGTAGTCAAGCACGTAACCGACTCGTCCAACGAGGAACTAATCCTATGGTAACAGCCTCACGTTTGCATAGACATGGACTAACAGCCTCAACCCCCCCCCCCCCCCCCAAGCCCCCAACCAAAACCAAAGCTTCAAACGTAACGGCAACAACTTCAGTACAAAAGAGAAGGATTAAAATTAGGGTATCACTCCCTATAGAATAAAAGTAAGCGTAACTTAGACTTGCAACAGAGCTTAGCAACCTTTTATGTGCAGAAGCGGGAAACAATGAGGCCTGTGAGGCTAATGGAGAATGTGAGTAAGAACTGGCCAAAAAAAAATTATTAGTTTTAAGTTTGACGAACTGTTTTCCGCAACGTTAATCCTTCCCTGAACGAAACATTTGCATTCATGAACTTGAATAATTGCGGATGGAATCCACATCATCGTAAATTGGGATTGAATTGAATTCAATATAGAATTTAGGCCAAAGGTCAAGCACTGGGAGAAATGAGGTCATTCAGCGCTGAAACGGAAATTGACGGTAAAACTTTGAAAGGTGCACTATGAATCAATTGTTAGGAGAAGGTGAAAAGTAAGATGGAAGAAAGCGAATATGAAAGGAGGTAGAGTAAAATGAACGAAAGGGGTTACACGCTGCAAAGAACCTTAAGTAATGTCTACAGTGCACCGCATGAGGTGCAATGGCGGATCTAACCCCTTACGGTGGTACTTTGGGAAAACGTAAAAATCGTTTAGCATTTCCGAATGAAATTTAACTTTGGAATTCCATACTAGATAATGCCTTTAATAGTTTAACCTCTCCTTTATTTACTGGAAGCTGCGTTTTTTTTTTTTTTATTAATAATGCAGAGAAGTTAGTAAAGATACTTTTTTTACCATGACCGAGCTTAAACTGGGCCACTCCAGGTCTCGTCAACATAAAAAGACGGATCCTTTCAAAGTTATTACTCTGACCGATAAACTGAGACAACCAAGTAACTGGCGTCACACAATCAAATTGTTATCGAAGCCATTTATCACGGTTAATGAGCCTATAAACCTCCGCTTTATTATTAATAAATGTCATTCAAGACACTCCTTTGGCGCATACACGAGGCCAAAGTTCCAAAGGTATGTAGTACCAGCTTTGTTTGAGGTAGTAACCACAAGGTACTACTTCAGGAGCCTCGTGCCCTGGTTAGTCTTGTTTTATGCAATGCTAGATGCTATTTTTGTTTTTGTTATTAAATAATTTGCTTATTTCCGTTGTATTTGTTTTAGTCTGTGTTCGAATTTAACCTTGGTTCCAGAACTTGAAAGATATATATATATATATATATATATATATATATATATATATATATATATATATATATATATATACAAATCTCCTTTAATATCCAATTCGCTCTACCTTGGATTTAATATATTTCCATGTGTTAACCGTAGGGGAATTTTTTTATTTGTTAATAATTTCGTCCTCTCGTGGATTCGAACCAGCGCACAGAGGAGAAATCAGGACTTCAGTGACGTTGGCCGAGGCGGTAACTTCACTGAAGGTATAATTTCTCCTCCGTGCGCTGGTTCGAATCCACGAAAGGACGAAATTACTATAGACTAAAAACTTCCCCTTTGTTTAACATATAACATATAAGAAAATATAATAATTGCGACGTAGAGCGAATTGGATATTCAAGGACATCCGTAGCTTAATGCTTGTATTCATTTACAAGCATTAACGTATATATATATATGATGTATATATATATATATATATATATATATATATATATATATATATTTATATACATACATAATATATACATATATATATATTCGTTTCTACTGTCCCTCTAGCTTACTGTAAATTTCTACTACTGTGCATCATTCCTCTGAAAATGTCTTGGATATAAAGACGAAAACGGTCAGGATGTAGGATGTACACCCAGTACTTCATTTTCTCCTGTGATAAAGCTCGAATGTCTGGGTATATAATATACCCATTATAAATACGCACGAAAACGCATGTACATACTTATTGCCATTTTGCGTGTCAGGCGTTAAACCCCATCAGCCCAACCAACTCGCCGATATGGCCGGCATAAATAAGCCATCTAATATTGACTTTCATCTCCCTAGCTACCTCTCTCTCTCTCTCTCTCTCTCTCTCTCTCTCTCTCTCTCTCGCTTCTCCGGATATTCCCGTATTCTCCGGGGGGACTCTCCGTCACGGAAAACAATGACTGTAATTACCGTCGATAATTACGAGACGGCATTTTAATTGAGAATCCTCAGGCGCTCCCCGCCCTGATTTATTGGAACGTCCCGTCTGGACAGAGATAGATACGTGACAAGCGTTTCAAATGCCACGGGTCACCAAGTATTCTTCCTCGTGCCGTTAGTGTACCTCACGTGATGCACTGTAGGCATTACTTTACGGCGCCTGTAGCGCGCCTTCTTGAAGGCCCTCAGCTGCAACCGCTTTTCAGAATGAAGTTGAATATAGAATTTAGGCCAAAGGCCAAACACCGGGACGTATGAGGTCTTCCAGCGCTGAGATGGAAATTGACAGTAAAAGGTTTGAAAGGTGTAACAGGAGGAAAACCTCAAAGCAGTTGCACTATGAATCAAGTGTTAGGAGAGGGTGGAAAGTAAGATGAAGAAAGAGAATACAAAAGAAGGTACAGTAAAGGAACGAAAGTGGTTGCAGTATAGGGGCCGAAGGCACGCTGCTGTTTAAAGAATCTTAAGTAATGCCTAGAGTGCACCGCATGAGGTCCACTGACTGAACTATCCTCTTACGGGGCCACTTTTCAGAACATGTGCTTCCCTTCCCACTTCCCTCCTTCAATATAGCTCGCCAACTCCTTTAACTTTTACTTCTCAGTGTAACTGAGGGATTTTTCCCAGCTCCACCTTTATCTTGCTGTCCAACCTCTCAAATTCCCTCTTTTCACTGTCATGAGCGTTGAATAGCTCAAAGTGCCTCACTAACTGGATTGGCAACCTAAATATCATACAGGGTGTCAATAAAGTCCCAGTATCATTAGAAGTGTTTACTGCCCAGAAGCCATATAACATCAAGTAATGCAGTTTTTTGTAGAATGAAGTTCTCTGAATGTAAACTTCGAGGAAATTTAGAACATTCTACAATAAAATGCATTACTCTATATGTTATATGTTTTCTGAGCAATGAATACTTGTAATGGTGCTGGGACATTATGGACACCCTGTACATTACAAAACTTTACAAATATTATTTTTGATGGGCAGTTTGAGTCTTGACCTTTCTTATGGTCTTCACTTTAAGGAATGTGGAGAGTAACTGTTCGATTGCACTCATCACTAAACCAACAAGGTCAGATACCCAGCTCTGCTTTGCAAGGTCGATGACCTGTTCTTGTTGTACCACAATAACAAAATCTCAACATTATATTTCTATATGGTGGACGTAAAGTTTCAAGTTCTGTAAATAACTTTGCGAATACATTTC
The DNA here is from genome assembly GCF_015104395.2 of Macrobrachium nipponense. Taxonomy (NCBI): domain Eukaryota; kingdom Metazoa; phylum Arthropoda; class Malacostraca; order Decapoda; family Palaemonidae; genus Macrobrachium; species Macrobrachium nipponense. The sequence goes on from NC_061108.1 coordinate 120,083,111, forward strand.
GTCTTTATATACGAGCGACAGTATTACTGTGGATCCTTCTATTGATATATATGGTATATATATATATATATATATATATATATATATATATATATATATATATATATACTAAGAGCAAGCAAACCTAAAAAATTAATATTATTGACGATATACATTGTTTGAAACTTAGAATGAAGCACTGAAGCATAGATTTGGAAGATCGCTTAATAGGTTATGAGGCAGAAAATGAGTTAGATACATTTACGGAAAAACAACGACGAGAGATCTTTTGTGAACGATTGAAAAAAAAAACATGATTTTATACATATTACTAGTTTCATTAGTGACTTTCTTTTTACTTTTATTTAAAGCAAGCCACAATGCAGTAAAATGAAGGAGAGAAAATTCCTTAGAGTTTTACTTATATTTCACGTCTATGATAAGCTATACAAGTAATGTTTGAAAAAACTAATAACTATTAAGCGTACGAACAATTCACCCCCATTTAAGGTCATTTTTCACAGTGTACGTATCATGGACGATAGGCTTATGGACTATGGGTCTACAAACCATTATTCAGCGGAAGAGAATCAACGCTCAATCCCAGAAAGGAAATCAGATACACGAAATCAAAAATAAGAGTGAATAACATAGGAAGGTAACAGATAAATAGAGATAAAAGAACAAACAATAATATGTGAATAAGGAAAGCAGCACATAATAAAAGCAGGAGGTACGGTTAGTTTGATGATAATACAGATAAAAAAATGAAAAAAAAAATTGTATTCACAGCTGAAGAAAAACATTTAAAAAAATGTTTAGCTATATTAAGCACGAAGTGAAGTATTTACTAAGCGAACAATAAAAAATGTTTACTCTACTGAACAGACTTATCTTATAAATACAAAATCATAAAACATACATAAATTTTTTTATGACAGGGAAGAGAATCCCTCTCGATCGCTCTTTCCAACCGGTTAACGCGGACTGTATGCCAGAAAAACGATTTGGACCATTTTCAAAAACATTCAGTCAAATACGTTCAATTCCAAAGGCTTCCTACGGAACCGAACAATGACGAACAAAGATTTCTGAAAAATCGAAGGCCTCGGGGAGATGACTACTCCTACGCTAATTCTGCCAAAGGTGGCAATCGCTTTGATAGAGCGGATTCCAAAATCTTTTGGACTACTGTTGGAAAGACCTTCTCTCTCTCTCTCTCTCTCTCTCTCTCTCTCTCTCTCTCTCTCTCTCTCTCTCTCTCTCTCTCTCTCTCTCTCTCTCTCTCTCCGTTACTAAGCTGTAGATATAAAACGCAAAATATTAATGATGTATTGAGTCGGAGAGGCAGCTCGTGGTCATGAAAGGTCGAATATATAATAAAAGTATTTTCGAATTTCTCCAGATCTAAATCTGCACTTGCCTCAAATGCAATGCAAGTCTGTTTGGTTCCTTGTTCAACCAGTGAATTTTAAATATTTGTCAAGTTATTAAGAACGCCGTTCCATACCATGGCTAATATTTTTTCGTTACTGAAGCGGACTGCATATCACTGAAATAGGCTACAACGCCAGTACAGAAAAACAAACCTCTCATTACACATACGCACATACGCATGTATAAATGTGTATATGTATGTATATATATATATATATATATATATATATATATATATATATATATATATATCTGACTCATATCAGGATTATCGAACCCAGGTCTTTCAGTTGAAAAGCAAGGCCGCTGCCAACTAAGCCACACAAAGTCAGAGAAATATATTTCTGTTCCACGCGTGACTGCGTGCTGATTATATATATATATATATATATATATATATATATATATATATATATATATATATATATATATTGACCGCTAAGTACGTAGTTAGGTGTGTGTGTGTGTCGTCATACAAATTAGTGTCACCCTGAGAATCCGCCAACCCGACTGATTATGCTCAAGTTGAAACCACGAAATTCAATAGTTACTGATAGGTTCTTCAGCAAGGTAAATTGAACCCAATGGCCGGGAGCAATAAGAACCATTATTACTCCTCATCGGCCTGAGCCATAAATGGTTATCAGTTCAAATACGACCAACTCAGAGAGCCAAGTTGTGTGGACAGGGAAACGCTCTTTAAACTTTAGTGACTTTTGGGTCTTTTGAATATCTGGGACTTTATTTATCTATTTTTTTTAAATGTGTTTCATCGGCAATTCCTTTAGCAAATACAAAAAAAAAAATACAGAGAAGGAAAAGATGCAAAGAAACCGAATATTAAGAGTATTGAGAGTAATCAAGATAAATAAGAATGAATTTCACAATAATACCGTTGTCAAGAGAGATTTGGACATCAATCTCAGCTCTCGCTATGGATTCCAATATGTTTAATAAATTGACAGACCTCAATATATTTGATAATTTGTAGATTTTAATATATTTAAAATGCCAAAATTATCGTGGATATTGATCTTCATTACAGGGGTCGTGATTACCAGAATTTACAATAATAATATCGAGTTGAATATAGAATTTAGGACAAAGGCCAAGCACTGGGACCTAAGAGGTCATCCGGTGCTGAAACGGAAATTGACAGTAAAAGGTTTGAAAGGTGTAACAGAAGGAAAACCTCGCAGTTCCACTATGAATCAAGTGTTAGGAGAGGGTGGAAAGTAAGATGGAAAAAAGAGAATATGAAAGGAGGTACAGTAAAAGGAACTAAAGTGGTTGAAGCTAGGTGTCGAAGGCATGCTACAAAGAACCGTGAGCAATGCCTACAGTGCACCGCATGAGGTCCACTGACGGCACTTCCCCCCCAACGGGGATAGAGGTTAAAAGCAACCAAAATAATAATAGTAATAATATTAATAAATTTTAATGGGAAGACAAAAAAAAAAATGAACTTATCGATCTCCATAAGCTTTCTTGATACGCTTGTTTCTGTAAGCAATGAACCTTAATATCAAATATATGACAAAAGACTCAGTTATCCAGGTAGGATTCGAACCCACGTATTTTAGGTTCGAACCCACGTATTTTAGGTTCGGGTGAGGTTACCCTACCACACTGAGTGAAGGTTAGCGATGTGCCCCCATAACCTACATTGTAACAAAGGCGGGGCATTGTGGGTTAAAGCAACCTCGCTCTAACTTATCTAGAGTGGGTTCGAATCCCACTAGGAAAGGTAAGTTTCTTCATGTGTTTCCTATTGGGATTCAGCGCTTACAGAAAGAAGTAAGAGTATCCTGAACTATAGTAGATTCACATCAACCGTGCATTTGATGTCTAGGCCAGTCCCGTACGACGCTCCTGATTAGCTGTTGATAAGCCAGTCACAGGGCTGGAAAATCTGTCTCTCTCGAGAGTTCACATGGGTAGGATCTATGTTCCATCCCTCCTGAGGTATACGTCTTTCAGGAGGGGTGGAACATACATCCTGCCTATGAGAACTCTCGAGAGAGACTAAAGGCGCTGTCACACTAGCGAAATTTCCGTCGACTTTTTCTGAGATTGTCGTCGACTTTCCAAAGAAGTCGACGTCATTCCGTACTCTGGTTGTCACACATACCAGAGTACGGTTCTTCATACCGTGGTTGTCGTCGTCAAAATGTAAACAAACCATCTGAACTGTGACTTCCGGAATGCTAAAACAACTATGATTTATAACACAAAGCAATTAGTGGATCGTGCTTACATGTGTTTAATGATGCTGCGTAGAATTAAAAAAAAAAGTCTTTGGGTTCGGTCCTGGTTAAAAAGATGTGAAAGGTTTTGTTTAAAAAAATAAGCTAGGCCTAGTCTAGATAGGCTATTCGTAACCTTTTTACACAACCACAGTCAGACTGTATTATAAATTAAGCTAGAGAAACACTGGAAAAGTTTTAAAGATTTTTGTTTATACTATGCTAATGCAAAAAAAAAAAAAAAAAAAAAAAAAACAATGAGAGCAGACCTAGGCTATATAACAATCTGACTGATATTCACGATATAGCATGCTTATATGTATAAAGATCAGCAAGTTCAGGAAAATTTTTCCCGAGTCGCAAGGTAATTTTTTCATTTAAGACCCTTTTTCATAAAACTAAGATGCTTATGGTCCCATAAGCATAATCTCTCCCCCATATCTTCGACCAAAAACTGTTCTGGCAATCTTGTCCACTGTACCAAGAACTCCATCTTGCATCTGATGATTTGAAATGCGCGCTCTCCGAGATATACACAAACAAAAAGTCGACGGTAGCGATGGGTTGAATTCGATCGGTACCGTTTTCAAAATTCGTGACGACTACACCAGTAAGTCGTCGTCAAAACATGAAAAGTCGCCGTCAAAACATGAAAAGTCGCCGTCAAAATCAAAAGTCAACGGAAATTTCGCTAGTGTGACAGCGCCTTTAGTTTCCAGCT
>NC_061108.1:120092493-120107493 GCF_015104395.2 Macrobrachium nipponense
TCATCAGCTGTGCTGTCAATAATCTCTAGCAATTATCGGTTTATTCTCCATCTACTTTGCTCTTCCCATTTCGTTTTCTGCATTTTTTCCTACTCAGTGACATCTGTTGATTTTCAAATGACAAATTTGCTCTGAATAATTACACTTGCCACAAAGGAAGAAAAATATCACTAACTTCATACACTGCTAATAATAAGTATGTTTGTTTATGGTCATATCCTAGTCACTATAAAGAGATTTTCATTCAAATTAAGAAAACTTTCTCTTGGCAAAACAAGACAAACAAACTTCTACCAAATAATCTGAAATAGAAAAAAAAAATTCTGCGTTCAATCATTTCTTGCAATGATGACTTACAAATCCCTCACTTCAGATTAGCAAAATTTACCTACATATTTAGGAACGAACTTTGAATACAAAACATGAAAAAAACCAAATTCGACACTGTATTTACGAAAAATTTGCTTTAAAAATATCTAAAAGATTTGCGTCAGATGACATCAGATAAAGGTAGATTTACGAGGAATTAAAGCTTCTTCGTTGCATCGTATTATAATAATAATAATAATAATAATAATAATAATAATAATAATAATAATAATAATAATAATAATAATAATAATAATAATAATAATAATCATAGTTGCATGAGTCTTAAAATGGAGAAACAAATCCACAGCTATATAGCTGTAACATATATATTTATTTAAAAATAAAACTGTAAAGGTAGCTTTCGGGAATCTGATCGGTTCCCGAAAGCTGTACAGTTTTACCTTTAAATATATGTACAATTACATAACTAGAGTTGTTTCTCCAATAACAATAATAATAATAATGTGTGATGAGAGACCAAGTGAGTCACAAATTAGTGGAACCAGCAAATTAGCAACGAGTGTAAAAGACGGGGAGAAGAGTTGGAGTGACTATGGAAGCTAATGTTGGTACAAGTGACTAAGGAAACAAATGTGGGTGAATGTGTAAAAAAAAATGTTGAAATAAGCCCTGTATATGTTTGTTTGTTTGTTTGCATGGTGTTTTAACGTTGCATGGAACCAGTGGTTATTCAGCAACGGGACCAACGGCTTTACGTGACTTCCGAACCACGTCGAGAATGAATTTCTATCACCAGAAATACACATCTCTCACTCCTCACCGTATATGAGAATGAAACGTGAATTTTGAATGTGAATAAAAAAAATGGCTAAAGCTGTTCAACGGAAATGAGTGCTTAGTATTTGTGACAAGGAGTTTTCAGATGGTCTGAAAATGTGGGAAGAACGGAAGGCCACAGGATTGTGGAGAATACATAATTCATTAGTGTTAGTAAGGAAGAAGACAGAAACTGTTATACGATTTTTGCAACATTTCGTTGAGTTTCCGTGTCCATCCTTTGATAAGGAGAATTCTTTTTTATTTAAATATTATTGCAGGACAGTGGTATTTAATAATAATAATAATAATAATAATAATAATAATTAATAATAATAATAATAATAATAATATATGCAGAGACTCAAGGCGATACTCAAGTCAAAACTCAACGCCGGAAATATGATAAAAGCCATAAACACATGGGCAGTGCCAGTAATCAGATACAGCGCAGGAATAGTCGAATGGACGAAGGCAGAACTCCGCACCATAGATCAGAAAACCAGGAAACATATGACAATACACAAAGCACTACACCCAAGAGCAAATACGGACAGACTATACATAACACGAAAGGAAGGAGGGAGAGGACTACTAAGTATAGAGGACTGCGTCAACATCGTGAACAGAGCACTGGGGCAATATCTGAAAACCAGTGAAGACGAGTGGCTAAAGAGTGCATGGGAAGAACGACTAATAAAAGTAGACGAAGACCCAGAAATATACAGAGACAGGAGAATGACAGACAGAACAGAGGACTGGCACAACAAACCAATGCACGGACAATACATGAGACAGACTAAAGAACTAGCCAGCGATGACACATGGCAATGGCTACAGAGGGGAGAGCTAAAGAAGGAAACTGAAGGAATGATAACAGCGGCACAAGATCAGGCCCTAAGAACCAGATATGTTCAAAGAACGATAGACGGAAATAACATCTCTCCCATATGTAGGAAGTGCAATACGAAAAATGAAACCATAAACCACCTAGCAAGCGAATGCCCGGCACTTGCACAGAACCAGTACAAAAAGAGGCATGATTCAGTGGCAAAAGCCCTCCACTGGAGGCTGTGCAAGAAACATCAGCTACCTTGCAGTAATAAGTGGTACGAGCACCAACCTGAGGGAGTGATAGAAAACGATCACGCAAAGATCCTCTGGGACTATGGTATCAGAACGGATAGGGTGATACGTGCAAACAGACCAGACGTGACGTTGATTGACAAAGTCAAGAAGAAAGTATCGCTCATTGATGTCGCAATACCATGGGACACCAGAGTTGAAGAGAAAGAGAGGGAAAAAATGGATAAGTATCAAGATCTGAAAATAGAAATAAGAAAGATATGGGATATGCTAGTGGAAATCGTACCCATAATCATAGGAGCACTAGGCACGATCCCAAGATCCCTGAAAAGGAATCTAGAAAAACTAGAGGCTGAAGTAGCTCCAGGACTCATGCAGAAGAGTGTGATCCTAGAAACGGCGCACATAATAAGAAAAGTGATGGACTCCTAAGGAGGCAGGATGCAACCCGGAACCCCACACTATAAATACCACCCAGACGAATTGGAGGACTGTGATAGAGCAAAAAAAAAAATAAATAAATAAATAAATAATAATAATAATAATAATAATAATAATAACGAGTCACAATGTCGTGAGTAAATTGTCTATGAAAAATGCACAGTAATTCCAACATTTTGTATTGATGGTCAAATGTTACTGGCAGTAACTTTCGAGTACCTGTTTAGTGTTGTTCACCAAATTACTATGTATTACTATTATTACCATTATTACTATCATTATTGTTATTATTATTATTAGCATTATTTTTATTATTTTTTATTAGTATTGTTTTTTTATTATTGTTCGTTATATGCATACATTTAAGTGCAAGTTTACCATTCTTTACCGGATTCTCTTGAAATTCTCATTCATTTATAAGTCAAGACCATCTAGGCTTGTTCCTTGTAAATGTTTGCTCACATTAAATAACAGAAATAATAAAACAAAACGGACAACCACATGTTAAAGGAAAATTTCTTAGAGAAAACCCATATGCCAAACAGATTAAAGTCTTAAGTCACAGGAAATGCTGTAAAATGCAGATAAAATATGTCAGAAAGTCCAATAAACAACAAAGCGGTATATTGACATATTACATAATCTACAGTCCAACTGTGTTCCTGGATGTGCTTCTGGAAACCCATACATGTAAAGAGGTCAACAGGTTAACAGATATTTAGAATTCCATAGATTAGATGCGCACCAGTCATAAGAGTATCAAATGGAGTTCCAGGACTTGGTCGGAGAAATCCACCTCAATGCTAAATGGTCGAGACCCAGTGCATAAATGATAATAATTCGGTGAATAACAACATAGGTATATTGGATCCTCTTTCAAAAATTTCAAAGCCAAAATTATATGATTACTAACAAGTTGATAAATTAAAAAAAAAAATTTCAGTTTTCTTCTGAAGATTGAAAAAGAAACCCACAAAATCACTGTGTATAACGTGTTTACTTATAAGTATTTACATTTTATTTTACTCAACGCCCGAGTACTTTAAGGCCCTATCTGTGGCCCATGTGTAGGTTGTCAGTGATTTTGTGGGTTTCTTTTTCAAAGTTGATTAATGTGATTTCAAAGACTTGATGATTAAGCCCTACTGCTTAGGAGAGGGAAAAGTTGTAAAAGTGGAAACTTATTAATAAAGGTAAATAAAAATGCAAACTAGGGACATCGCAATGGCGAAGTGACTGGTACGAATGACAAAACATCTCCAGTCTTGGGAATAAGAAGCCCAGATACATATTGACATCACTCAAGAACATAATCTTAATAATCGGCTTGTTTGACATCAATGACGGACATCAAAAGAACTTATTCAGGGCGTCTGATATGTTCTTGTGACCTACCCATGCACTGACCTGACCTAATTTTGCTTTACTTGACCGACCGGCCAGCGGTATCCCAAAACTCACCCACACATTCAAGCACCCTTTCTCTCTCTCTCTCTCTGTAGAAGAGTTTTTAAAAGAAAGCTAGACAAAATCATTAGGACACTGTGAATGCACAGTAAAACCTGCTCCTACAGATAAGTGAGCACACGATGTCTCCTCGGATGGACTAACAAGTCTTTGAGAGATCATAATCCTTGTAACTCTCACCCAAGAGAGGAGAGCAGCCAAACTTATCCAGAAGGGAATTGTATTTGCTGAACCAAGATTTAAATCACTGTTGCTATGGATGCCTCGTTGTAGGAACTGACGTTGTCTTTATGGTTGTTGCAAGTATTGCACAGCAAAAGCAATTGATTTCGAGTTCAGAGATTTGGAACACTTTTAGCGATTTCTTAAGTACTTTAAAAAGGACATTTCCTCTATATTCATGACGATGAGACCGAGATGACCATAAACGACAAAAATTAAACTTTTTCTCTGTAAAGAAGATGGGTGTGTGAATACATATCTCATCTTAAAGAAGACGAAACTGCTTATAAAATAAAAGGAAGATTAAATTATTAAAGAAATACCCAGCAAGCAGCGAGTCTCAACATAGATGAAGATAACAATTCTAAAACTGTAATTAACGAAATAAAAAAATGTATACAGAAATTAACGACAGTTGAGAGATTGCTGGAATACTGTTAAATTATTCAAATAACTTATTCGGGCTATAAAAGCACTCATTTTTCCACTTCAGAATGTTAAAACCTTAAATAAAAAATCTGAACATATATATATATATATATATATATATATATATGTATTGTGTGTGTGTGTGTGTGTGTAATATATATATATATATATATATATATATATATATATATATACATACATATATATATATATATATATATATATATATTTATATATGTGTGTGTATATATATATATATATATATATCTATATATGTGTACATATGTGTGTAAATGTATTCATACATACATACGTACTCTCATACACACACACACACATATATATATATATATATATATATATATATATATGTGTGTGTGTGTGTGTGTGTGTGTGTGTACATATATACACTATATAAAATACATACATATATGTGTGTGTGTTTGTGTATGAGAGAGAGAGAGAGAGAGAGAGAGAGAGAGAGAGAGAGAAGAGAGAGAGAGGTTCATGAATTTCGCAACACTGCTGGCGGCGGGTCGATCAAGTAAAGCAGCATTGGGCCAGGTCAGTAATTGGGTAGATCACAAGAAAATACCAGTGAAGCTCTAGAGCTTCATAATGCCCTTCTTCTTCTTCCCCACCCACAAACCCCAACTCCTCCACACCCAATCAAGATAATAAGTTCACATAAAAAATAGGAAAAAATTTGCTGGCAACTGTCAGGCTGAAAACTTGCAGAGTCACCTCCTAGTGGAAAATATCCAAAGTAGATAGATATATATATATATATATAATATATATATATATATATATATATAGTATATATATATATATATATATATATATATATATATATATATATATATATATAATATGATATATATATATACATATATATATATATATGATATATATATATATACTATATAAATATATGATATATATATATATATATATATATATATATAATTCATATATATATATATATATATATATACATAAATTGTTATGTACACACACACACACACACATATATATAATATATATATATATAATATCATATATATATATATATATATATATACATACATAAAATTGTATAGTACACACACACACACACACACACACGCACACATATATATATATATAATTCATATATATATATATATATATATATATATATATATATACATACATAAAATTGTATAGTCACACACACACACACACACACACACACACACACATATATATATATATATATATATATATATATATATATAAATCACCAATAAATGGGTTTAGTCCATCAATTTACGTGTTTTCGGACAATGCCGTGACCATTTTCGCCCTTCTCGTACGTCGAAACCCTAAACTGCCGATAAGCTTCGAGAAGGGAACGAAGAGACTAATGGTAAATTACATCAATAAAAGAGGAAGCAGGCGAAGGGCTCATTTCCATAGTTATTTTCTTGTTGTATTAATTTCCTTTTTGCATAAATACGATGCACGATAACTTGGGGAAATTTTTATTTGCACGAAAATTTTTGGTATCATCTGATACATTCTATTCACTTTTACAGGCAGGAGCTCAGCGCCATAAATTTTCATGGATTTATCTGAAATTGTATCTCAAATTACATTTGCTTCTTTCATGTTTCATGGCTCATATCTGAGAATAAAATATCAAATACATTCGTTCCACCGGTGCTTATTAAAGCTATCTAACATAAATTTTCAAGAATTAGTCAGCAATTCGACATCAAATTGCTCCTCTTTTTCACATTCACGTAACTGCAAATATTTGCGGATTACAGATCACAGTGCGCTTCGATTACTCATAAGACATCCCTTTTGCCATTCTGGTTGAGGATTATTTATGTAGTATATAACAGCTTTTCCCCAGATGTAGTAGCATGAGGAAGGTAAATTAGCACCGTGGGCTGACCTCTAGAACCCCACACAAGACCGATAAGTCACTGATTTCTCTCTCACCTCGGATGCTGGCCCCAGGCTCCCTTATCCCGGCGACCAGCTGTTTGGAAAGGCTAAGTCTCACGGATCTTGACATGCTTGAAGCTCCTTAAAAGTCATCAATCCCTACAGAATTTCAGCTAAACAACCAAATGCTGGATACAATTCTCACTACGATATTAAAATGTTCTCTGACCATCCAAGTTCTTAAAAAAGACGTTCCCAGGTCCGTGAGATTTAGGAAAGGAGGATTACACCTGCACACGCGCCGACCGTTAGCAAAGGTGCCTGATGTATAACACCCCGAGAGGTATACGATATCGGGGCCCTTCTTTTTTTCAGTTTCTTTCTTTTTATGAAGTTTCTTATGGAGTATTTTTAAGAGACTCCACTCTGAGACTTTTTTATACGATGAGACCGTGCAACATTATGCAAAAACAAGAATGAACAGGAATGAACACGCCGATGAAAAATTACTCTGGATAAGTACCCATTTGAAGATCTCTCGATTAGGCCTATACTCCAAAAAAAAAACTACACAGCTATGTTTAGTCACTGAATCGCAAACTTTAGACCACTGGAATTGCATTTGGCATATTTTGCAATGATAATATTATGCAATTGTAGCGTTACGCCATCTACTGTGTGCTTCTATGCACATGAACAATGCGTTTGCAAAGTGCCGTACAAAGAATAGCTCCAGCAAGACTCCCTAGTTTATATACTATATATATATATATATATATATATATATATATATATATATAATATATATAGTATATATATAGTATATTATGTGAATCATCCCACGTTAGCATAAGGGAAAGCAATAATCTTGAGAAAATAAAAATAAAAAATTTGCATCGAACTCCATCTAGTGTCTTTCCTGAATATTTTATTGTCCTGAACCTGATTAATTACGGTAACACTATTCATTATTGCTATAGTTACTTATTGTGCGCATGAGAGAGAGAGAGAGAGAGAGAGAGAGAGAGAGAGAGAGAGAGAGAGAGAGAGAAAGAGCTAGTAGTTTGAGTTGAGAAGCGGAAAGGAGAAAAGAGCTGATTTAGTGGAGCAAATGTATGTGCCAAAGATTATGGATTTCAACTCTAAACTTGCGATGTTTTTGTTTACATTCGATGTTGCCACGAGTCGGCACCAATCTGGGTGACGATACTCTTGAGTGTGTGGGAAAGATTACAAATACTGTAGGTGAGAGGAACGCCGGGAGTGGGGAGAGGAAAGAAGGAGTGGGAAGGGAAAAATTAAGTGTAGATAGATGAGAGAGCACGAACAGATGACAGGATGAAAGAGCAGACAGATGACTAAAGGAGGAAATGACTAAAGGAGGGATTGATGGCTACGAAAGTACAACGAGAAAAGGGAAAACCTAGAAAAAAAGATAGAGCAAAAAAAAAAAAAGTGAATATTGGAGCGAAACCTAATACGATGAGTAAGGACAGTTGCCGAGAAAAGGATTACTCTTGCCTTGGTCATGCATTAATCATATTAAACATCCCTGCGATGTTTTGATTTTGCTAAGAATTTGGTGGCAATCACCCCTGCTGCGCCACTTCTTTCCCAGCTGCATGTTGAAAAGCATTATTTTTCCAACAAGGTTAGAGGAATCTTAAATCTATGGTCATGCGACTAATTTCTGTATTCAATATTGACGTAATAGACGATTTTCTTTGCTCATTATTGACTCATTCAACTATTTCTTCGTTAAATACAAACTCACTAACATCATTGCCCTATATGTTATCAGTCATCACCAAAAATTACATTTTGATTGTCGCACACCTCTTGAGCTGTGCCACTCTCCCAGCACACCACCCTCCCACACAACTGTAAATGGGTATCTGCAAAATACAGTTCAAGGTAGAGTCCCATGCGTATTTTATACTAGGCTACCTTAGAACCCTAGCATAACCTTGCAATTTAGCATGCTACCCTACGCACATACGTTTAACCTATAGAGTAATAATAATGAATAAAGAAAACTATATTAATGTATATGTGTATGAGAAAATGGCGATTGTAATATTTCATAGCCTAGGCCATCCTTACCAAAAATTTATACCATATTACACCATTGTATAGTTTAAGAGGTAGTTCATCCAATGTGGATGTGCCCAATGCTCTGCTGGGGAACATGTTTGTCTGTTATGACGTTTTGCGTGTACATAAAAGCATAGTTGGCAAGTGTTTTTCTATGCCACTTCTTGCAGTCTCGCCAGTCAGCTTTGATAGCCACTCACTCAATTATTACAATGAATATTTAAAAGCAAAATTAATTACATTAGTAGCAATGAGTTTACAAAGATGTTCATTCAATAGGCTAGAAAGTTACAAAGATGTTCATTCAATAGGTTAGAAAGTTGAGTGGAAATAGTGTTCAGTAAAACATCCGCTATGCTATCTCATACAACAGTTTCTCTTATGTAGAAAAACGTTCACAGAAAACAAGGTTACACAATATTATACAGTTAGGGGCAGTCTAAATACTCATTTATCTTTTATGATAAAGTCTTTTCCAGTTTTACTTAATATCCATACATAGCCTACATATGGATCACCTACCTCTGGTGAAAACTGGTTTCATCATCAGTCTGCTCTGTAGTTTGGGTAGGCTAGTCTGTCATAACAAAGGACTCAAGTGAAAAATATTGTTGTCTAAAATGTTACAATGATGTGTATGATTCAAAATTAAGATCTGCACTTTCAAAATTTCACATTGCAAATGCTTTTCTAATTTTTACAGGTCTCATGTTTTAATTCCTTTTGTGTGAGGTCTTGCAGGTTATGCAAGGTTAGATTAGGTTAGGCTTTAGTGTACCACTAGGCTACAATACTACTACATTTTATTCTCACTAATGATGGAATAATAATGGTGTAATTGTACTTCTCTCACTAGACCAGTCTAGTTTCGCTCGGGTTACTTAAGCTTTGGAATGTTTCCTCGCAGGCTAGGCTAGCCTTATAGTACTAGGCCTATGGGCGGTGAAAGGTGAATTCAGGTAAGGGAAAGTCATATAAGAGGTGTATTACTACACATTATGTATATATATATATATATATAATATATATCATATATATATATATAGTATAGTCATATATATATATACATATATACACACACATAATTTTCCTTATGCCAGGTAGGCCAAGTCCACAGTCCTTGCCTCATCACCGTTTACTTAGCCTACGGAATCAAAGATGACCAATGTGACATTCTCCTGCAGCACTCACTTAAGTATTGTTTACTCTCCCATCCTGGATATTATGGCCCCTCCGTCCTAGTCCCTCTTCCCTTTCCGAAAAAGTTTCCGGCGTTTCCTTTTTCCACCAAGCGGCAGACTAGGTCACCAAGCTTGGATTCATTGACCTCCAAATTCCTTACTCCATAGTACCGTTTGTTGGCATTTTCGCAGTATTCTTACTCCATATATTTTATGACAATCATTTTTGTCAATAGCTTTATCCTTATTCTTCTTTTTTTCCGCAATAATCAGTCGCACTTCGCCACTTAAGGCAGATGGCGATAATAAAGATTTCAAGTTTGAATGTTTGTTTATGTCTAAACTCGAAACCCGTCCTTGCGAAGGCCGTAACCACTCCCCTTCTTCTCTAAGTTCTTGTCACATCCAGAGCTCTCACAAACGATTTTCGTAAATTCCTTAGACTATGAGAAAAATTACCTTAGTTAAAAGCATTTTGCCTCAGATTATCATTGAAATTGCTCCAGAATTACCTCAGATGCATTAAGGGTTTATTTTCTTTATTCTCTTTATGTTGGATATTTATATATTCAGATATTGCGATGATTGTCTAGGAGATATTACACTAAACAGAAAGCAATTAAGTTAAAAACACGTCTGAAAATGGAACAATTTAATTTTGCAATTTATGAGTACATGGCAAATACATCTTTAAAGAAATGGGAAAATAAATAAAGACCTTCTGATGAGGAAACAAATATTTTTGTGTGCTGGGAGATTCTTGAAAAACAAAAATAAAGATTACGTAATTAAGAATGAGTATATCAAGTGAAACTAAGCAATAATATATACTTTATATTTTATATAGTTCAGCAAGTTTCTGCTGACATTTCTTTCCTGTTTGTTGCATGACTGTCAACTTTAGTAAATTGCATCTCTTTGGTCCTTCTCCATGGCAAGCCGATGTGCACTACTCTGTTTTTTCCATCTGTCCATCCGCCTGTGGTGTTTTAGCATGGTAACACTCCGTCCCGAGCTTTAGATAGTTACATTTAGCTTACATTCAACAATAATTTCGAATTTTAATGGTGTAATTCGCATACTGTAAATATTTAAAACACTTTAAAGTTCCAAATGTACACCCAGATATCCTTTTATTTACCTAAAACTTATGCATAGCGTAACTATCTAAAGCCCTGGACGCAGTGTTACCATACGTAAACAACACAGGCAGTGGACAGATGGTAAAAACAGAGTACAGTTCCATAACCCAGTTTATTGAAGAAAAAAACTTCAATTCTTGAAAATTATACATCGACTGTTGCCACAGCAACATGTAACTGACTCCTGATGGGAAGGTGGGATTTTAGAGCAATATAAGAATCATGTTTTTTACTTCATAATCAAACCAAAATAGCAGGATTTAGTTAGCTTAGACTTGTAACAATGGAAGAAGGTTATTTAATTCGCTCTACCTCGAATGATTTATTTGAATCACGGTAATGTGATAAGTATTCATAACAAGGCTGCGTGGGTCAAACACTCGAATCGGCTAGCATGGTTGAGGGGGTTTCATATCAATTCTAATTACGAATACACCGAGATCGGCGGTGATTTGTAATGGTCAGAATCTATATAAACTTATAGCCTCTCTACTAGTAGACTCGGTAGCGTCACTGTCTGTTCCTGATTTTGTTCCCCGTCCAACTGGACGGTGGTTCGATCCCATGGGGGGACGAAATTATTATCAACTAAAAACCCCCCCTCGGTACATATATGAAAATATATCAATTCCGAGGTAGAGCGAATTAGATATTAAAGGACATTTGTAGCTCGAATGATTTATATGAATCACGGTGATGTGATAAGTATTCATAACAAGGCTGCGTGGGTCAAACGCTCGAATCGGCTAGCATGGTTGAGGGGGTTGCATATCAATTCTAATTACGAATACACCGAGATTGGCGGTGATTTGTAATGGTCAGAATCGATATAAACTTATAGCCTCTCTGCTAGCAGACTTGGTAGCGTCACTGTCCGTTCCTGATTTCGTTCCCCGTCCAACTGGACGGTGGTTTGATCCCATGGGGGGACGAAATTATTATCAACTAAAATCTCCCCCTCGGTACATATATGAAAATATATCAATTCCGAGGTAGAGCAAATTAGATATTAAAGGACATTTGTAGCTCGAATGATTTATATGAATCACAGTGATGTGATAAGTATTCATAACAAGGCTGCGTGGGTCAAACGCTCGAATCGGCTAGCATGGTTGAGTGGGTTTCATATCAATTCTAATTACGAATACACCGATATCGGCGGTGATTTGTAATGGTCAGAATTGATATAAACTTATAGCCTCTCTACTAGCAGACTCGGTAGCGTCACAGTCCGTTCCTGATTTCGTTCCCCGTCCAACTGGACGGTGGTTTGATCCCATGGGGGGACGAAATTATTATCAACTAGAAATTCCCCCTCGGTACATATATGAAAATATATCAATTCCGAGGTAGAGCGAATTAGATATTAAAGGACATTTGTAGCTCGAATGATATATATATATATATATATATATATATATATATATATATGTATGATGTATATTTTTCGCTCATAAGCACACACACACATATAGTTTGGTACAAAGTCAACATAAGTTCTGTGTTACATCCTGGTATTTTAAGCAGTTTTTAAATCGTTTTTATGACTACCCTTGTAATGGATTTCAAGTTTCTAAAGGCAGTCAGTCAGTCACCATAAATGTTCCTGCCTCTCCTCCACCACACTTGCTCTGGAAATCATCTCGGTCTATTTCGTTCCAGTGATCTAGGCTTAACTATCAGTCAGCCGCTGTAAACTATAAAGCGTCCTCTAACTCCACTATGCCCGAGCGTTCTAATAATCTTCGTAGCTCTCAAGCATATTAGATCATTCGTGGGAAAGGATGAATTTCGCTAAATCGGGAAGTATGCCTACAAACTGCTTTGTTGGCTTTGTTGTTCTTGTTCTTGTTGCTTTTGTTGCTCTTGCTGTTGTTGTTCTTGTTGGGTGGTAAGAAAGCACTATTGAAGAGCCTAAAAGGGTCTGAAAAAGGCGTTTAGTGTTGAGTTAAAGATCCAGAAATTTCAGGATAAGATCTTTATGGTTTATTTACTAGAATGAAAATGTAAAAAAATAAATAATGTGCATGTTAAACAGTGCAGAATAAATATTTCTTAATCAATATAGCGTATTTACCTTAATTTTCGTTAGTAAAACAACGCACAGTTTGACTGTAGATTTTAGCATGCTCCCCCGAGCTAGCTCGAGATCGGATCACGCCTTGTTAACGTGTACGGAAATTAGTCCGCTAATCCTGATCCAATTGTCTTATTGGATACTATTAGAAATGGGGCTGTGTATCTTTTAATAGAGATATTTTGAGATGTAACTCAATTTTTTCCTCATGCTTATCGTTAATGTTGTTTGAGATTAAGCAGGCCTTATGTCAGCACGGGCTCTCGCTCATAGAGCAGCCCGTAGAAAATTCGATAAGCTTCACAATTTGTTCTCTAACAAGCCATGATCAGACCTCCAGCTTACTCCGGGCGCGTGCTATAATCTACGGTCAAGTAGAGCATTGTTTCACCTGCGGAAATTAAAAATAATACGCTATATTTTAAAAGAAATCCTTTTTCTGTACTGTTTAACATGCCCATTATATATTTTTTGCATTTTCGTTCTAATAAATAAATCATGAATATCCTATCCTAATATTCTGTTGTATCTTTAACTCAACGCGAAACACCGTTTTCAGATCTATTTAGACTTTTCCATAAGGGTTTCCTACACCAGCAAGAACAACATCTACAAAGTAGTGTGTAGACTTATCCTCCATGCAAGCGAAAATGAAATTATTCCTGCGTGGCCAGTATCGTAAGAACTTTCTCCTCGTTCATGTACAGTAAGGCATTATTACAATGAACATAATTCTCAGAAACCCAGGTGTTGGATGAAGACTCCAAGGTCGCTCCAAGTTCCCTCTACTCACCTTCGTTCTGATGCTCATTGTAACTTTAACACGTAGTATATATGAAGTATTGTCTTGCCTTTCAAAGATAAGCAATTCAAACAGCTATTCAACAAGACGCAACAATTACCTGGGCAGTTTTTTTGTTAGCTGGCATTAAATGTCAGCAGCCGATTTGATTAGAGCTAACTGTGATATTAACTTTAAAAAAGGAGGTTGGGGGGAAGGGGTTGAGGGAGACTAAAGTCAATTTAAATTTAAGCTTGTGGTGCGTAGGACAACGCTTCAGTTCCATGCAAAACAGAAGCTCTGAAGCAGCGCAGAGATCCCACAGCCTCTCTCTCTCTCTCTCTCTCTCTCTCTCTCTCTCTCTCTCTCTAGAGACGGTCTAACTTCTGAGAACAACCAGTTTTTGTTTTTCTTTATTTAATTTCCCTCTTGTTTTCTTAGGAGAGGCATAGTTTTCAAGATATTCTCTCTCTCTCTCTCTCTCTCTCTCTCTCTCTCTCTCTCTCTCACACACACACACACACACAAATAACTGGTTGGCTAGCCAGATTCTTTTATGAATTGACAGACTGCTTATCAAAGCAATCTAGCGTCCTCTCTCATGAATAAATCTTCTTATCAATTTTTTTTCATTCCTGGCAGAACCACAATCCATTGCTTGTGACAGCGAGGTAAATGATGGTTAAATCAGTATCAAGTAAATATTATTATAGATATTATAAAATATTTTTTACTCTTTACTTTCGATGCTCGCAACCAGCTTTTTATTTTTATGGTATTTTGGTGATCATCACAAAAACTCAGTCCTTAGTTTATTTTTTGTACTTTCATATTTGCTGACGGATTATGTAATATGTAGTCTTAGTTGCTGTAGAATGAAGGGGGTCATATGCCAAGCACAGGATCTTGCTCGTACATCAGCCAGGAATAGTTGAGTCTGCCTCTTTGTGATTAAATTTATTTGGAATTAGTGGGTAAGTATCTCTTAGAAAA
>NC_061108.1:120112493-120117493 GCF_015104395.2 Macrobrachium nipponense
AATAATAAGAATCAAACAAAAACTTCTTTCACTTTTCTTTTGAAGATTGAAAAAGAACCCCACAAAACTACTGTGTATAACGTGTTTACTTATAAGTATTTACATTTCATTTTACTCAGCACTCGAGTGCTTCAGGCTCTATCTCTGAAAGTACTCGAATTTAGAGTAAAATAAAATGTTAATACTTGTAAGTAAACACGTTATACACAGTAATTTTGTGGGTTTCTTTTTCAATCTTCAGAAGAAAACTGAAAGAAGTTTTTGTTTTATTTATTATTGCTGAGAAATTCACCTTCTCGTTAAAAACAGTCTGTGTAATGAAAATCGACAATCTAAAGAGTAATTTTGTGGGTTTCTTTTTCAATAATAAGAATAAAAACTGAATCATGAACAGAAATAAAGCAACCAATGGACGTCCCCCACCAGCATCTTTTGAATAGTCGAAGTGACTGACCATCCTTTTGGAGACAAAACACAAGACGACAGACCACACTCTCGAAACACATTATATTTGCCTGCCGGTTCTCGAGCTCTGCCCACACTTGACCATATCAGTATGTTTGTGCAAAAGGAGTCTCTCTCTCTCTCTCTCTCTCTCTCTCTCTCTCTCTCTCTCAGAGGTTTCCAATGCATAGCTATACGGAATATTTACACGCATGCGCGTCGCGGATGTTTGTCTCCAGATGACGTTTCTGGATGTGGGTGCTCGCTCAGAAGAGCTGGATGATTTTGAGCTGAGAGGGAAAGTTAAGTAATTGGTTTTTGACAGTTTGAACTGGCTATTATTATGAAATGACCTGCCAATATACCTTCAAGAATAACATAGGCGTTATTAACAGGGCAAGAAGCATGAAGTAGTTAAAATATTTTACAATAGCGGATCAAGAGGAAAAATTAAATAGTTAATTCTTAGTTTGGAGTGGCTATTATCGGAAATGCCCGTAGGTGGGTACTGCCGTCAGAGCACCTCACGCGGTGCACCGTAAGCATTACATAAGGTTCTTTGCAACATCCCTTCGGCCCCAGCTGCAACCCCTTTCATTCCTTTTACTGTACCTCCAGTCATATTCTCTCGCTTCCATCTTTTTGTCCACCTTCTCCTAACAATTGTTTCACAGTGCAGCTGCTTTCAGGTTTTCCTCCTGTTACACCTCTCAAACCTTCCTATCGTCGAATGTGGAATTTAGGCCAAAGGCCAAGCACTGGGACCTATGCGGTCATTCATCGCTGAAATGAAAATTGACAGTAAAAGGTTTGAAATGTGTAACAGAAGGAAAACCTCAGAGCTGAATGACCTCATAGGTTCCAGTGCTGGATTTTTGGCTTAAATTGTATATTTCATCCGGTTTCATTATCTTAAATGACCTCCCATATGCCTTCAAGAATCGCGTAGGAGTTATTAACAGGTCAGGAGTATTATAATAGACACTGAAGATTCCGTTACACACTTTGGGCCCCTTAGCCAGCAACCAGAAAAAAAAAATTAGTTTTACAATATATAGTATTAATAAAGTATGTACGTACATATACAACTCCAATTCGGACACTAGCCGGTAAAAATTCTTACCAGATTCCGCTGTACATTAGGAACCATGTCCTTGACGAGGGGACACCATTATTAAAGACATTTCAGATTCCCCGAAGAACATAGGGGCCGGTCGCCCTGTTGGGTAATACACGTATCGCTGACCACTTGGGTCTCGCAGCTTCTCGTTTTATGCGATGATGCATCGCGAGATAACGGAGACTCGAACATTTTCGGCCCTCATATGTAACTTGACAAATGGTGCGGGGGTAATGGGCGGTTTAGTCTCTCTCTCTCTCTCTCTCTCTCTCTCTCTCTCTTCTCTCTCTCTTTGAAAATGATGTCCAGTTCTCTCTCTCTCTCTCTCTTCTAAAAAGAATGTTCAGGTCTCTCTCTCTCTCTCTCTCTCTCTCTCTCTCTCTGTATATGTTCCGGTCACATTCTCTTTGAAAATGGTCTCTCTCTCTCTCTCTCTCTCTCTCTCTCTCTCTCTCTCTTTGAAAAATATGTCCAGTTCTCTCTCTTTCTCTTTCTCTCTCTCTCTCTCTCTCATTTACAAACACGCGCGCGCACACCCTAACAAGGATTGCATAAGGTGTCAAGTTCTCTGACTCTCTTTAGCTCTTGAGCACATACACACACACACACAAACGCACACATTCATCCACATATTCTCGTGGGAGCTATGACAAAAACCTGTGAGGATTAATTTCAAAACTACTGTATTCTGTAAAGAGAAAACTACTATGTCCTCTCTCTCTCTCTCTCTCTCTCTCTCTCTCTCTCTCTCTCTCTCTCTCTCTCTCTCTCTCTCTCTCTCTCTCTCTCTCTCTCTCTCTCTCTCTCTCTGTGACAGGTGATCATTAAAATTAATGTCAGTCGCACTCTGTAAAAAGACTTAAGAAATGTAAAGGATAAAACTAACGAATACAATTAAAGTAGCAGAGATGAAAATCTAGAAGAGAAACAGTGAAGGAGAATAAAGAAAATTTAGCGAAGAAAATAACTGAGACCGAAGGAATAACGAGAATAAATTGTCAAGTCAACAAGAGAAAATACGAAGAACAGGGCAGACGAAAACGGCAAACCACAGAGAAGACAATACAAATGATAAAACGAATCAAGAAGTAATGAAAGAATAATGAACACGAAAAATAATGTGAGAAAAAAACGAGACGTTAACCAAAAGAAAATACGAGGAATAACTACAGACGACAAAGAAGAGAATGAAATTCATAAAGTGAACCAAGAAAGCTTGAAAAATAATGAAGGAAAGAAAACGAAGGATGAAAACAGGACACTCAAGGGACACTTTCCCTCACTGCCATCTGCCAATTCCTGTCCAGTCCCTACTTACCTGCAAATTCATTAGCATCAGCTTGCTCCATTGGCCCTGTGTGGGTGTGTCACAGGTGAAGTCGTTTCTCTGGAGTCGATGGGCACCTGTAGGCGTTTAAAACCAGGTGAACGACAATTTAAGTTTTTTTTTTTTTTAGTTTTTTTTTTTTTTTTTTTTTTTGTAAGAGAGGGATGCTTCTTTTTTTTTTAAGAGGGATCCTTCTTTGTTATCACAGTCTTGGAAGTAAATTATTTTATTTTCTTTTAGGATGGATCACTCTGGGAGATTTTTTTAAAGAGGTATCCTTCTTTATTATCACATTGTTGGAAGAAAAATATTTTTTATTTTTCTCAGGGAGGGAGAATCTTCTCTATTGTAGTGAAGGAATAGTTTATTTCTTTTGATAACAAGCAGAATATAATATTCGACGGGAGAGGAAATTGTTCTCGTATTTTGTATTTATGGGAAATTGAATTTGGGTAAAAATAAATTTTTTTTTTATTCCAAGAGATAGTTTATTATTTCTAATTTATGTATATATATATATATATCATAATTATATATGTATATATTTATATATATATATATATATATATATATGTATATAATATATATACTATATATTATATATATATATATATATATATATATATATATATATACATATATATAATATATATATATATATATATATATATATTTAAATGACGCTGGCTTTTTAGAGGATTGCTGCCTTTGCGGTTAGAGGAACTTCCTTTTTCGTTTTGTGGAAATTTTGTTTTTCTTTATCATTGAAGGTAAGAATTCCTCCCTCTTAAAATGAAAAAAGAGAGAGTTGTTTTGGGGCGGGGGCGGGCGTTGGATTTTTGTTTGAAATGAGTGGGGGACCCAAATCCCATTTTTTTATTTCTTTATTTTATTTTATATATATATTAAGTAATATATATATATATATATATATATAACTATATATATATATATATATATAGAGGGAAAAGTACACTTGACTGCCTGGAAAATGGAAGACTTACAATTGTAGGGAAACTTCTATATTTTGATGGAAAGGAAAACTTTGAGGATTTTCTTCTTTATGGAGGTGAGATTTTATTAATTTGTTTATTTTTCATTTTCCTTGGGGAGGGAAGTATATAAGCGATGCAGAGCCAGGAACCGCATAATGGGAAAAAACTCGCTCCAGGATTGAAGAGGACAACAACATAGCAGTGAAATAATGCAAGAGGTCTAGTCTCCTTTCCCTTCTTTCCGGCAAACACTCGCCAACCATATCCTCTCTCTCTCTCTCTCTCTCTCTCTCTCTCTCTCTCTCTCTCTCTCTCTCTCTCTCTCGTAGGAAAAACTGATTAACTTCAGTTACTTTATAGCTGAATAAGTATGAATTTTGGATTTAATTATATTATATAGCCAATAGTCTTGAAAAAACAGGATAAAAATAAGAGGCCAAGAAAGTAGTGACGCAATTATAAAGATGATGATGATGATAATGAATTGACGAAATGATCATGATGATTATTATGATGATGATTATGATGACAGCAAGGACAATGATGACAACAACGGCACCGTCCTAAAGCCGAAAGTAGGAACGAGGGAAAGGGCGGGATCCCCCCTCAGCGAAAGGAGAACTCAGGGAAGGAGAAGGAGAAGAAGCAGGTTTTCTCACCTGTGCCAAGGGAAGATGATATAGGCGAAGAAGGGTGATATAAGAAGCGACCGACTGAGGACTTCGCCGCCAGCAATAATCCACACAGGTGAACAAGACGCATTTAGTGGCACAGGTAAAAGAAGTTGGACCAAGGTTCCATGCTAGACATAGACGCACACACATACATACACACACAGACACACACACACACACAAGAGCAACAACAGGGGTATGGCAGGATTAGTCTGGCAGTCTCTGGGCAGCTGGGTATAACAGCGCACGTGTGTGTTGTGGGCTCCGTCGTCCGAGATCTATACCCGCGTTGAGAGGTTCGGTCCGCCGAGAGGACCTGCCGTCCTATACGATTACGAGCAAGAAGATCCTAGATAGAAAAAAAAAAAAAAAATTCAAAAGACCGGTGGGCGAATATCGAGTCATGCCGCCCCCAGGGGAGATTCGTCCCCCGTGGAACT
>NC_061108.1:120122493-120149993 GCF_015104395.2 Macrobrachium nipponense
TCCCTGTGATTGGCTTATCAGGAGCATTGCAAGGCGTGAATATACTATAGCAGATGTTGCGCCTTCAACAAAAATAGTTGATAAACAGTTAGATGTTTGGAAATAGCCTTGCAGAGGGGAAAAGCGCTTGAGTAACAGACTTATACCAAACTATTAAATGCATTGATGGCAACGACAAAGGACATTTCCCGAAGTCCCTCGAGTAAGACGACCAAGAATCAGTGAGAGCGCCTCAGTGGCGTGATCGGTATGGTCTTGGCCTGCCACCTCGGTGGTCGTGAGTTCGATTTTCGGGCATTCCATTGAGGAATTAGAGATGTGTATTCCTGGTGATAGAAGTTCACCATCGACGTTGTTTTGTTCGGAAGTCACGTGAAGCCGTTTGTCCCGTTGCTGAATAACCACTGGTTCCATGCAACGTAAAAACGCCATTCAAACAAACAATATCACGGTCGACGTAGGACTGGATAAGGGTAAATGAAGTATGTGACGATACGTGATTTTTTTCACTTGGAGAATAACCCACAAAGATGAGGGAAGCTAGACTGGTAGAAGTTCATAAGTAGTTATTGGCAAAGGATAACAGTTTTATAGCATATATATATATATATATATATATATTTATATACATTTTATTTTTTAATAAGTTTACAAGTATTTCATATATCTGTATTCGGCAAACACATATAGTTTTGTATGTTCTTTCAATACCTTTATTAGAATATAGTTAAATCAGAATATTCTACTATACTCTTTTATTAAAGTCCAGTGTTGGATTAAATTTACGATTATCGGAGGTTACCGATTGAAATTTTTTCGGAAGAAGCAATAATTACAAGTGTTTGCGATTAACATACAGGGTGTTGGATTAAATTTACGATTATCGGAGGTTACCGATTGAAATTTTTTCGGAAGAAGCAATAATTACAAGTGTTTGCGATTAACATACAGGGTGTCCATAAAGTCCCAGTACCATTATGAGTATTTAATGCTTGTAAAGGTACTTGGAATTTATGGATACCCTGTATAATGGGCAATCTGGGAAAGCTTTGATAACCAATGGAAAACGTTAAGTATATCTTAGTTTAACTAGACCACTGAGCTGATTAACAGTTCTCCTATGGCTGGCCCGAAGGATTAGATACTTTAACGTGGCTAGGAACTAATTGATTACCTAGCAACGGGACCTCCAACTTATTGTGGGATCCGAACCACATTATATCGAGAAAATAATTTCCAATCCCCAGAAATACATTCCTCTGATTCCACGTTGGCAGAGCGGGGAATCTAACGATAACCAATAGAATGAGGTTATTGGCGAAGAAACACGATAATCCGAACGAGGTGGATTTTTAATTACCAGTGATCTATTTGCAATGATTATTAGCAAGGATTCACTATAGCCACTCCAGAGATAGCACACATGCCTAAAGAGATATCTGTCCTTTACAGCATTCCAAATATCGTTAGAGCGCCACAATGGCATGGTCGGTATGGTGTTGGCCTGTCACCTCGGTGACCGGTAGTTCGATTCTCGGGCATTCCACTGGCGAGTGAGAGATGTGTACTTCTGGTGATAGAAGTTCACTCTCGAGGTTGTTCGGAAGTCACGTAAAGCCGTTGGTCCCGTTGCTGAATAACCACTGGTTCCATGCAACGTAAAAACACCATATAAACAAACAAATATCGTTAGTTTTGGTAGCTAACTTTTCGATTTATCGAGACAAATTAACTTCGAGTAGGTGAAAAAAAAAATGGTAAAAAGGTTCTTCACTTTAAGATTTGGAAAAGGGAAATTAATACCACTAGAAAGTTAAAGGGTAATGAGTTTTATCGGTAACTGGACTACGGTTTAACACCAATAAATATCAGACAGTATTACCTTCGCTACAAGGCTGGTATCTCGATCAGTGAACCTTGAGCATCACTGGGCGTGGTCGATGCAGGGATGGGTAACCACTGATGAATGCCATTTACTGTAGTCGCATAATTTCCTATCTCTGTAACCAAAAGTTCCGACGTAGTTTAAGAGACTAGTGGGAGCAATGTGGGTCACAGTAAAGGACATTGCATAATTAATAAAGCAAGATCTTTGAATTTGTGTTCATAATACAAAGTCGAAGTCGATTGTAGTTGCTGGCCTTGGCTGACGTAGCCTTAGTAACTTGGTCACATGTATAAAAAAAATAATGCATGGTAATAAACGTGTTTAGCACGTGTTTTATCTCTCAAGGACCACACCGGTATCGGTTTGGAACAGGTATGCAACCGCGACCAAGTTGTCAGCTTTTGCCGATAAGCATTTGACTCTCAAGAGTGAATGTGTCGTTTATCACTCGAGTCCTGTTTACTCTGCTACGAACTCGTGTTTACCTGGACAGTAATCGCAGCTGGATCTTTTTTCTTTTTTTAAATTTAAAGCTGATTATTTGTATATGTAAAACGTGGGCTGTATAAACGTTTGCATGCCAGATTATTATTATTGAATTAGAGAAACACATCCACAGTTCTGTAAATGTACATTTATTTTAATTTAAAACTTTAAGGATAGATTTCGGGAATCTGTTCGGTTCCCCTTTTCTCTCTCTCTCCCTCTCTCTCTCTCTCTCTCTCTCTCTCTCTCTCTCTCTCTATATATATATATATATATATATATATTTATATATATATATATATATAAAAGCGGAACAGAACAGATTCCCGAAAGCTATCCTCAAAATTTTAAATTTAAATACCTGTACATTTACAGAACTGTGGATTTGTTTCTCCATTTGAAGACTAGTGCTACTTTTAGGATTTTATTATTATTATTATTATTATTATTATTATTATTATTATTATTATTATTATTATTATTATTATTATTATTATTATTATTATTATTATTATTATTCATGATAATCACCCATTTGAATGGTTCTCAAGAAAAGAGTCAATAAGAGACCTTCATCAGGATATTATGTCTAATCGTAAAAGTAAATATTTAGCGTCACGTAATGTAAAATACATGACATGATAACTTTGGTGTCCTTTGGTGAATTTATTTTACAGCAAAATTTGATGAGACTAAATTACCATAGAAAATAGAGTAATATAACAATTACAAAAAGATAATCAAACAAATAAACACTCTATGTGTCTATGTGCCTATCTATAAAACTAGAAGGATTTATACAAATATAACCAAAAATAAAAAGTAGACCTTAACATTAAGTTTGACGTTTCACACCCGTAGACTATTGTATCATACTTTGGGACATACTATTAGGAGGTTCTTAACCTTTTTATACCCATTTTGCGTAAAGTCCACTTAAGTCTTAATTTGTTGACAATATAACATATAGGAATAGAACATACAAGAAATTCAAAAGCATTTTTTGTTTTAAACAGTCATTCATTGACAAAATGTATCCATGTATATATTGACACATTAAAATGAAATATATACACATCTAGAGATCAAGTCCCATAGCCCCAGCATGTCGTTTTCATGCTTTAGGATTTCTTAGGCTAACAAATAATGTACAGTGTATCGCCATTGGTATTTAGTGAAGTCAAAATTAAGAACACAATAATCAGGAATATTTCATCGTACTCAGATTGAGCTGAATTCATTTACATGGGAACCTTCGCATTCTAAATTTCCTTAAAATTGTTGAATGTCAGGAGGCTCGAAAGAGGGCGTTAATTCGTTTTTGGCAGATTTTGTCTGTGTGTTTTTTTTTTAGATTTGAGTATTTTTTTGGCGGAAACCTGTATTAAGACTTTTTATAATTAACAATGATAATAATTATTGGAGGTTTTCCCTGTCTTTCTGATAATAAACTTTCCTAAAGTCTCTCTCTCTCTCTCTCTCTCTCTCTCTCTCTCTCTCTCTCTCTCTCTCTCTCTGCTCCTTTCTCCATACGTCTATTATGATTTCTCTCCTCTCTCTCCTCCTCTCTCTCTCTCTTCATCTTTATGATTTTCTCTGTATCTCTCTTCTCTCTCTATCCTCTCTTCTTCTCTTTCCTACGTACTAGATTTCTCTCTCTCTCTCTCTCTCTCTCTCTCTCTCTTCACCAAGTATACTTTATGATTTCTCTCTCTCTCTTCTCTCTCTCTCTCTCTCTCTCTCTCTCTGTCCTACACAAACGATCTTTGCCGATACCTGGCAAGTACGAATTTACGGGTTGTCAATCCTGCATACAAATTGCTCCCCAGATGTTCATCAAGAGAGAGAGAGAGAGAGAGAGCGAGAGAGAGAGAGAGAGAGAGAGAGAGAGAGAGAGAGAATAATATATAGCTGAGTCAAATCATAGATAGATAGATAGGTACAAAAAATCCACAATAGTTGAAACTTAACAAATTACTTGCCCCTCCTCCTTCTTCTGTTCTTCTTCTTCTTCTTCTTCTTCTTCTTCTTCTTCTTCTTCTTACTATTTGACTTTTTCTTCCTTCGTCAAGCTGATAATTGCTGTCTTGGATAAGACTCATTACTCTCATTACTTTTTGTCCTTAGTCGATTACAAAGAGGTAATGGTATTACGTGTTATCATTCGCAGAATACAGATGTCCTCACTTTGTCTATATTATTTGTTTATAAATGTATATTATATTATAGTGTGTATGTTATATATATATATATATATAATATATATATATATATATATATATGTATGTATGATGATGTATATATTATGTATGTATGTATGATGTATTGCATGTATGTATGTATGTATTGTATTTAGTATTGTATGTATGTATGTATGTATGTATGTAGGTATGTATGTATGTATGTATTGGTATGTATGTATGTTTAGGATAACTGGATCCCGAAAGTTTGGAACGTGATAAATGCATAAATAAAGGTATAAGCCACAAAGGAAAGATAAACACTGGGTAGCTGCTAGATCTTTCGACTCACGTCCTTTACTTAGCAAAGTAAAGGACGTGAGTCGAAAGATCTTGTAGCTACTCCAGTGTTTATCTTTCCCTCCTCTGGCTTATACCTTTATTATGTATGATTGTATGTATGTATGTATATTATATACGAGTTTAGATATATTGGGTTAAGTGGTAAGCTATTTCTTATAGAGGTTCAAAGGCTTGGGCCCTTGGGTAATAAAAGCATCCCAAAAGTGTGAAGGAACCGAGAGGCCTAAAAAGCAATACGTCTTTTTTCCTATTCAGGTCCTGCTTCCAAACACAGGTGTCATGGGCTTTAATGGAACATCTTTTGTCCTGGAATCGACCCTTGGTGTTTTTGGCTAGTGTGGCATATATAATAAATATATATATATATTATATATAATATATAAATATAAAAATTTAAAAAAATTTTTAAATAATATAATTTATAAATAAGCACATCTAGGTATATAGAATTAATATATATATAATATAAAATTATCTTATATATATAAGCTATATTATGTTATATAGGATATAAATAAATAATATAAATAAATTATAATATATTATATATTCCTCTATATATTATATCTATATATATAAATAATATATATATAATATATAAATAAATAATTATATATATATATATACTATATATAACATATCTATTATATATATATATGATTAGATATATAGATATACTATATATATAATATATGCCAATGCCATATATATTATAAATATATATATTATATTATTAATATATATATATATATATAATATCCTGCCAAATAAATTTTGAAATATCATGTGTCCTCAACAGTTTTCATCGGATGCAATAAACCTCAATAATATTAAAAATTTCGTGTGGAAATAGTAAAATTAGTGCTAGGGCTATTGCATGAACGAAGGAATAAGTTAGCGTATGAGCAAAAACGAGTAACATACTCACAAACCCATCCTGTACTTGTGCCAAATGTATATGCAGGTGACTCACCCACGTCAGAAATATCACAAAGATTGGAAACTCGTTTGGAGACTTGTAACTCACTTCTTTTGTCTTTTTTATTCCTTTTTTTTTTCGAGAAACGCTCGAGAGACGGGGCTGGTCTTTATATGAGACGACGACGCGGAATACAAATCCAATTTAAAGCCAATCGAGACAGAATAATTATACAACGCGAAGGACGTAAATTCAACTGGTGTAGGAACTGGGTCTATACAGGTGTTGTTTGATTTGGTTACAGGTGTTAGTACATTTGATTATACAGTTATGCTCATTTATTTTTCCATTTTCACAATATCCGCCGTTTATTTTTAGAGCAAGTGCTAATTTTAAGACAGGGGCTAAACTCGAAACTCTATTCATTTGTTACTTTATGCATTTCATTTGTAACACTAATGCATGAAAAATCCTTCATTAATATTATGAAGACTGTTACTTAACGTTAACATACAAAGTATGAAAGCTTACTTTACTTACCTGGGAGGAAGTGTTACTAGATTTTCCACCCGTCCGGCCATTCAAAGAATAATTTTGGTTCCAATTATGAATATTAAACTAAAAAAAAAAAAAAAAAACTTTATAAAGGCAGGAATGATTGCAAAAATTTAGAGACAACAAGTGAGCATAATGTAGATTTTATACTCACTTGTTGTCCCTAAATTTTTCTTAAGTTTAATATTCATAATTAAAATCTATTTTCCTTTTTTGGGGGGTGGGGGGAGGGGTGGTGGCTGGGGTGAGGCCGATGGGAAAGGGCATTATGGGAAATGAAAAGTACCTCAGTGACATCATTTTCCGTAGTGTGATGTCGATCTACGTTTAGCAGACGAAGTTCCGTCGAAATTCAGCTGTGTGTTCTCGAAGCAATCCCAGGGACACAGCAGAGCTTTTTCATGAAGCCTTCAATGGCGCCTCAGTGGCGTGGTTGGTATGGTGTTGGCGTCCCACCTCGGTGGTCGCGGATTCGATTCTCTGCCATTCTATTGAGGAGTGAGAGATGTGTATTTCTGGTGATAGAAGTTCACTCTCGACGTGGTTCGGAAGTCCCGTAAAGCCGTTTGTCCCGTTGCTGAATCACCACTGGTTCCATGCAACGTAAAAGCACCATACAAACAAACAATGAAGCCTTCAAGAGTAAACATTCTTGATATACTACCCCCTTTTGATGCCTTGCATCCTGAACCCCTTCTAACCAAATTTGCTTTTCGATCAAGAGACATAAAATATGAAAGAGGTCTTACATATCAAAGACGATTGGATTATAGATCATTCTGTTTTACGCTTTCGTTAGTTTGGCCGAGTCCAGAGGTCCACGTCAAGTTATTTATGCCCTCTAACACCTTACCAAGGGCCCGTACAAGTACAAAGCCGGTCAGTCTTAACCAACCAACATTCAGTTTTTAATTTATTTTTTTAAATAATATAATATAACCTTCTCTTTTGAACTCGGTGTATTGTATTGTGTTTTGTTTTCTGTAATAATTTTTTGTTTGTTGAACAGAAATTATACAATCCCGCATCTGCTCCAAATAGTTGTCTAATACTTTATGGCAGAGAAAGTTTTACTCAAATCTAATTCTTGCGTCCCTTCGGCCCTTAAGTGCAATCACTTTCATTCATTTTACTATACCTCCATTCTTATTCCCTTTCTTCCATCGTACTTTCCACCCTCTCCTAACAAGTGTTTCATAGTGCAATTGCGAAGTTTCCCTCCTGTTAAACATTCAAAACCTTTTACTGTCAATTTCCTTTCCAGTGCGGAATGGCCTCATAGGTCCCGGCGCTTAGCGTTTGGACCAAATTCTATATTCCATGCTACGTATTCTAAATCATGTAGCGCTATCGTCTTGTCTTGAATAGATGATGTTCAGCCCCTTGAATAAGTAGCTGCTGTCTGATTCATTCTGATTGATTTCAGTCCTGCTCTTAACAAGATTAGCCACACTTTTTCTAATGAACTTTGGTACTTGGAGTATCAGATTCTATTGACCCTTAATAAATGACTAGCAAAAGATAGTCGCTGATGGTCTTTTAGTGATCTCAGATCTATCTTGAATGGTATTCCGTGGCATAGTGGTTGAGGACCTATAAACTTTTTCGTTGTTAACAGTGGTATAATTGTTATCCCTGAAAATCATTATTAATATAGTTTTCAGCAAAGATAATCAATCATCTTAAAATGAAAGATATGCGCTTGCTGATGTGTGACAGGGAAACTTTGCCAGCACTCCCTTTTTTTTTTTTTTTTTTTTAATATGTGTGTAGAAGTTACATCAGAAATATGACTGTCAGTAGTTTGTTGTATTTGCTGTTCTTTGTAAATTTTTTTATATCCATCGTCACACGATTTTTCCGAGAAACACTTCTAAATAGTCTTACATTTGTAATATTAATTTTGCAGATATCAATCGAAAGTTGTGAGAGTTAAAACTCCTTTAGGCGTTCAACCACTGGTTTGGCTTCTTATAGTCACTGTGACACTATCCCTCATATTATATCCCTAAAGTCTATATAATCAATAACCTAATGAAATTGTCATGGAACCTAATGTCCCAGCGACATCAGGAGTTCGTTTGCGGTCAACTTTCCAAGTATTAACCAAACCCAGGTCTGCTTAACTTCACTTAAGTTCACGTGGTGCACTGTAGGCATTTGCAGCGTCCCATTGGCCCCTAGCTGCACATAGTTACTGGCCTTTTATTTTACTTTCATTCTCACTTCCTTTCTTCGGATTTGCTGTCCAGCCTCTCTGATCATTAGTTCTCAGTGCACTTAGGGGTTTTCTCGCAGTTCCACCCTTAATGCCCTGTACTTCATCTCCTTTATATTCTTGGTTTCCGTGTCTTGCTACTTAAGCAACCACACCAACTTCCTTGTTTTACCGAGTTCCTCGTTGGACGAGTGGGTTAGGTGCACTGTTCACCTACCGATTTGGTAGTCCGATTTTGCTTCCCTGCTCTGCCGACAAGGAATCAGAGGAATTTATTTCTGGTGATTAGAAATGCATTTCTCGATTTAATGTGGTTCGAATCCCACAATAAGCTGTAGGTCCTGTTGCTAAGTAACCAGTTGGTTCCTAGCCACGTAAATATATCTAATCCTTCGGGACACCCCTAGGAGAGTTGTTAATCAGCTCAGTGGTCTGGTTAAACTAAGATGTACTTAACCCTATTTTTACTGTAATTGAGCGCTGAATGGCTGAAAGTGCCACAGTGCTTGGCTTGACAGCCTCAATTTCATGAAATATGTGAATAATTGATAGAACAATGAGTTATGAGTTGAGATTTAGGTAAATCTAAATGAATCAAACTACTGCCTGAAATACTTCAGAAGATAAATTGGCCAAATGACAACAGTAAACGACCTGAACTGAGTCTAGACGTAGTAGACTCCGTTTCCGATTGTAGAGTATGTAATCAGTTAGGGGTTATCTGGCGTCGTGAGCGACTGGGTCATTGGCTCCCCTTCAGATGTCGAATTCTCACCCTTCCTTTATATTCCCAGAATCACGTGCCTTTGTTATTCAGCCTCCTTGATTTTTGCGAAAATGGTCGTCCAGGTAGAAACGAAGTTAGATTTCTAGTATTTTTTACGAAACGGTCTCTATGATTCCTTTGTTGTATATTCAAGATTTAAGGAAACCACATTATCATTCTCAGCAGGATCTAAACCAGGAAAAAAACGCATAAAAGCGAATTTATCAAATCATTTGACAGAACGCCTCTGGGGGCGTTCACTTAAGGCCCATCTTAGCTCCGCCCTTCGAGGTCTTTTCTGGGGCCAGCCAAATTTGGGAGCAGAGGGAGTAACTAAGATAATGTGAGAATATTCATAGGATTTTTTTTTTCTCTCCAAAATGCTGCGAGAGCAAAGCGTCGGCAGTGACCATGGTGGTTGTGACGCCAGAATATTTTCATAACCAGTCAGTTAATCTTTGGAGTTTGAAAACCTCCTTCGAAAATTGTTTGAGGTAGCCATAAGATATTTGCTTATCATGATCATTCATGGTGATAATAATAATCACTTCCTATTTATAAGATTATCGTGCGCATTTCAAGTAAAGATACATAAAACCACGAAAAAAACAATTTAACGTATGGGACTACTACGTCAAAAGCAGTTCATTTCAAGAATGATTTCAGTAAATTCAAATTCATTCCCTGCCATCCCATCAGAGCAAGATCTTTCAATTTTCTGTGAGATCCATTACTTCAGGATCTCTCATATCGTATCTCGTATGACAACTTCCCTTGCACCCTCCCCAAAAAAAATCAGGAGCTACTCATCCCCGTGTCGTCGTCTGTCCTTTGCCTGTAATCTTCAATGAGTTCTTACTACCTCTGAATCCTATAATCAAATAACCATCAGGAGCTTAGTATATGGCATCCTCCGGGGGTATCGTTCCTCGTTGGACGAGTGGTTAACGTGCTCGCCTACCAATTCGGTAGTCCGGAGGTTCGATTCCCCGCTCTGCCAACGTGGAATCAGAGGAATTTATTTCTGGTGATTAGAAATTTATTTCTCCACATAATGTGGTTCGGATCCTAGCCAAGTAGAAATGTCTAGTCCTTCGGGCCAGCCCTAGGAGAGCTGTTAATCAGCTCAGTGGTCTGGTTAAACTAATATATACGTACTTCCTCCTGGGCTATGTCTTACTAAGCTTCTATTAATTTTCTTGTTTTTTTTTACGAACAGGCTGAGTAAGAATAGTAGGTTACTATATAATTAATGTTTATAATAGGAAAAAGCAAACAAAATTAATAGGGCGATTGAATTACTTATCGGCTCCTTAAGGATTTTGCCAAGAACTTATCCCTGCTAATTTTGCTTCATTTCTCACCCTTGGCTGTATTCTTTTGCGTAGCTTTTTTTCTAGTAAGACCTATGAGTCTCCGCATACTACCTAGATGATATCTCAGTAACTAGAATTGAAGTATTGCCATTTTTACCCCGGCATAAAAGTTGAAGAAGATACGTTTTTTATTCGGTTTATTTACCATTTTGTTGTTCTGTCTGTTAGTGTAGGACTACGTTAATGTTGATTATGGTAAGATTTTACATAAATCTTACCAAAGCTGATTCTCGTGCCTGTCTCCAAATGATTAGGTCTGGTGAGAGACCTGAATCTAGGGATGGGACCCCCGCTGGCGAGAGGTTTTGGTTTGCTCAGCCTTGGCGGAGATTTGCGTCTCTAAACGCGTTTCTTATTTGATAGTGTGTCTGGAACTCTGGCGTATATAATCATTGCCGTTG
Source organism: Macrobrachium nipponense (assembly GCF_015104395.2). Classification (NCBI taxonomy): domain Eukaryota; kingdom Metazoa; phylum Arthropoda; class Malacostraca; order Decapoda; family Palaemonidae; genus Macrobrachium; species Macrobrachium nipponense. The sequence goes on from NC_061108.1 coordinate 120,133,646, forward strand.
ATTTTCTTTTTCTCACTAATAGTGATGTGGCCCACTTCTGCTCTGTAAACGCAGTCTGCTTGTAGCTGGGAATTATCATCGCCAAGATGTCATTTAAATCTTTATGTGAATATCTTTAAGTTCATTCTGTATTATTTTGCTAAGTCGTATTTTTCCGCATGTCAATAATTCAAATCTATATTTAATAAATAAGTATGTATGTGTTTATATATATAAATATATATATATACATATATAATTTATATAAAAACACTATAATTGTAATTGCCGTAATAACCTCTTATTGATATAAGCTTCCGCTGAGGACCTGATATCCAAAAGAGGAAATTAGTAATAAAAAAGAAAAAACTCACACATTCTCAAATCCTGGATAGGTTCAACTTCCATTTGGAATCATTTCCCGAGTATGAGATCGAGACAACATATACACACAAGGTATGTATAGGTGCGCGAGTGTGTTCGCTCATACTCATACATAAGAGTGAAGTATGAACCCCTCACGTTATCAAATCCACGCTCCTCGCGATTCCTGAAGTCTATCCATCTATCTCTATTTGCTCAAGTTGTCCGTGATAGCTGTTATCTACGACGCGTCTTGTTTACACACCCAGACACAACGGGAAGTCACTCAGTGTCCCCGATTGTGATTTATTCACGACACGTAGGGCCTCGGCTTTTGGCCCTACCGCCCCCAGCCCCCAAACCCCCCCATCTTCTCCCGTCCCCACCTCTTCACCCGAAATATGACTACTACCCCGTCCATAGCCCACACCTCCCAGATTAGCCTTCAGACACAATTCAACGTCACCCGAGCGTTTATGACCCTTCAGATCACATCTCTCTCTCTCTCTCTCTCTCTCTCTCTCTCTCTCTCTCTCTCCTCCTTGACGCCCCCCGGCTGTTTATCAGCGACGGAGAGAGTCGCCGCGAATAGGAGTCGTCAGGATTTGAGGTAATTTAAGCACCCACCGGGAGGACCTCATCCAACGGGGATTGTCAGGAGCTCGAGAATTTATTATGCAATAGACTCGAAGCATAAAACGGGCAGCCGTGTGGTGTCTTCTTCCTCTTCCCCCACCCCCTACCCCAATCACATGGCCCTCTCCGGTAGCGGCGTTGCCGAGATCAAGGTCCTCGGACGAGATGGTGTTTGGAGATAGCGCCTCGCAGGAAGAGCAGGTCCTTCCTTCGGGAGTCAAAGGGGATCCTAAATGCTTACTTACGATTTACGGTCTGTTCCGAAGGGCGAGCGCTCGGCCTGGCGTAAGACGAGCTTAATACACCAACAATAAAAGTGACAGTAACAATGGATCTTTTTTTCGTTGTGGGAAATTGACCGAAAAGCGCCTCAGTGGCGTGGTTGGTATGGTCTTTGCTTGCCACTTCGATGACCGCGATTTCGGTTCTCGGGCATTCCATTGAGGTGTGAGAGATGTGTATTTCTGGTGATAGAAGTTCACTCTCGACGTGGTTTGGAAGTCAAGTAAAGTCGTTGGTCCCGTTGCTGAATAACCACTGGTTCCATGCAACGTAAAATCACTATACAAACAAAAAACAAAAAGAAAAGGCTTGAATGCCCAGGTTAAGCTAGGTCACAACTTGAGTGTGTGAAGTCAGTTTCAAAGTGGGTAAATCACCGAATTATCAGTTATCATTTATTTATCTATTTCATTTTTTTATTTATTTATCTTTTTTTTTTACTTTTCACATTTAAGAGCATCGATCGCTTTGATCTCCCGAGACTTCATATTCCAGACAAGGCCGGTTTTGCCTTGTCTGTATGAACATGTACATGTTTTGAATAATAATAATAATAATAATAATAATAATAATAATAATAATAATAATAATAATAATAATAATAAAGATAATAATAATTCCTACTTGATCCAATGAGACTTCTTACTTTCACTGCGATCAGCTCCCTCGCTTAGACAACAAATATAACCTTCCATCCCTTTTATTTTCATTCTATCTTATATTTATTCATATGTTTTTTCTTTTTTGTGGCGTTTTGGTTTGGTCGTTTCGCGGGAGAGATTAAAGTCAGGCCGTAAAGCCTTATCTACTTTTTACTGTCTGGTAGTGTAAGACAGCAAATAGCCACGGTAGCTACAAATCTCGCCTTAATTAACAACACATCGGCGGACATGACGCGCCATTGGTCAGGTGTTGGCCGGCTTCTGATGCGCTGATTGGTCATCTACAAAATGGGTTTAATGGGTCCCGCCCAATCACAGATAAGGATTAGATGCGCTTGGATGTCTCGTAGTAATTTAAGTATTAGATTAAGACACCAAGGATACGCTCTTAGGGGAAGCTTGGAAGTCTTGAGAGAGAGAGAGAGAGAGAGAGAGGAAAATGAATTGAGATATAAGAGATAAAATGATGGAAAATGATAAAGAAAATGTAAATCGTATAGTGAGAGAAATTAAATATATTTAAGAGAGAGAGAGAGAGAGAGATGTGAAAAATAAGGCAAACAAATTAAAGAGAGGAGAAAGACAGGAATGAAGTGAAACTGATAAACATAGAGTTAAAACTAGGAAAAAAAGGTTTCATGAGAAAAAAAAAATGGAAGAGAGAGAGAGAGAGAGAGAGAGAGAGAGAGAGAGAGAGAGAGAACAAATAAAAAAAAGAGAGATAAGCCAGTTAATTAGTACCTATCCATTATGATGGGTAAGATAGGTGGTGGTTAACGTTCCTTCATACGCTTTTGAAGTTGACCACAATTCATTTTTTTCTGACGCATCTCAACTGCTGTGTGTTTACAGGTGTATTTATTCGCCAGCCTGTTTCTTTTATCTTTAATTCTCTTTCGTGGAGTTGTGTTCTCATTCTCTCTTTATGGCATTATTCTATTGTTTCTCACGTTACTTTTTTTTTCTGCGTTTTATCGCCGTTTACTTAATTCTCCTTTTTATCTTTATTTGTTTGCTATTTTTCTGCATCTCACCACATAGGTATTCTGTTGATTCCGAGTTCCTTACTCTCCTTGACAAAAAAAAACAAAAAAAAAAGTAAATTTTTTAAAGGATAATGAGATAAGAATAAGTAGTATACCTGTAAGGTGAGATGCTGAAAAAAAGTAAGCAATAAAATAACGATTAAGATAACAAGGTCGAGAACCATATCAAAATGGAGTTGAAAGTAATGTCAATAAAATGAAGAAATTGCCCAATAAGGCGAGAATTGGATTAAAATACTCATGAAAAAAAACATAAATCAATCCTGATTTCACTGAAGTTTCCCCCACATGTGATTCCCCAGTCTCTTGACAAACTAGAGTTATTTTTAGTAGAAAGATAACAGCAACGATACATAATAAATATTATTAATATCGAAATTAAAAAGAACCACGTAGCAAATTATGTTTTCGTTTGGTAAAAGAGACAACAACAACAACAATAATGATAATAATAATAATATCTTATTTAACAGTAATGGCAGTTTTCAACGAATTACACAGGGACTTTTCAATTCTTCTGATAATTCGTTTCTCTGACTCAGCTAGGTTGGTGAGTAGAATTCCAGTATTAGGGTATTCGTCGAAAATATTTTATCACAAATATTTTATTATTTTGACGAATATCCTAATTTAGACAAAATTAATAGTGGAATTCTACTCAGCAACTTAGCTGAGTCAGGAACACGAATTATCAGAAGAATTGAAAAGACTGGTGTAAGATTAATTCGCTGAAAAATACCGTTATTTTCAACAAGACATGAATCAATGATAATAATAATAATATTATTATTATTATTAATAATAATATTAATAATATTATTATTAATAATAATAATAATTATTATTATTAATAATAATAATGTAATTAATATTATTAATTAATAATAATAATTAATTAATTATAATAATAATAATAATTATTATTATTATTATTATTATTAATATTATTATTATTATAATTAATAATAATAATAATAATAATAATAATAATAATAATAATAATAATAATCAATAATAATAATAATAATAATAATAATAATAATAATAAAACAGAAGCATTAAAAATAAAAAGAACCTGTATAAGATTAATTCGATGAAAACTGCCATTATTTCAACAAGACACGAATCAATGAAGGTGTGCTCCTTGCAGATATAATAATAATAATAATAATAATAATAATAATAATAATAATAATAATAATAATAATAATAATAATAATATAATATTCGAAGAGGTTCCCCCTACCTGGGGAACTGTTCCACCGTATGTGGAACGCAAGAATGCCAATCGTCCCTATAACCTCGACTAGAGAGAGAGAGAGAGAGACCCACTTCGTAATGGCGTGCTGTGGGGTTGATTACAGGGGTCCCTCTCGCCCTCTCTCACTTCTCTATTTTGTGTCGGGGGGGGGGGGGGGGTGGGGGCGGAGAGTGGGGATGAGTCGCCCTCCTCCTACTAGTCGGTTTCTTTTCCTCCTACTATAGTCCTTTTAGGGCCGATATGACGGCAGGATCATAAGGGAGGAGGGGAGGGAGGGAGAGGAAGGGGGAGGGAGAAGGAGGAGGGGTAGGAAAATAAGGAGGAAGAGGGGAAGAGGCCAGGGACCAGGATGTGGAGAGGAAAAAGAGGAGGAGGAAGAGGAAGAGGAGAGAAAAAGGAAAGAAGAGGCAAAAGAATGAAGAAGTAGGAAGAGGAGGAGGAGGAAGAAGAAAAGGAGGAGAGACGAAGAGGCAGAAGAATGAAGAAGTAGGAGGAGGAAGAGAAAGAGGAGAGAAAAAGGAAAGAAGAGGCAGAAAAATGAAAAAGTAGGAAGAGGAGGAGGAGGAAGAAGAGAAGGAGGAGAGACGAAGAGGCAGAAGAATGAAGAAGTAGGAGGAGGAAGAGGAAGAGGAGAGAAAAAGGAAAGAAGAGGTAGAAATATGAATAAGTAGGAGGAGGCGGAGGAGGAGGAAGAAGAGGAGAGACGAAGAGGCAGAAGAATGAAGAAGTAGGAGGAGGAAGATGAAGAGGAGAGAAAAAAGAAAGAAGAGGTAGAAGAATGAATAACTAGGAGGAGGCGAAGGAGGAGGAAGAAGAGGAGAGACGAAAAGGCGGAAGAATGAAGAAGTAGGAGGAGGAAGAGGAAGAGGAGAGAAAAAAGAAAGAGGAGGTAGAAGAATGAATAACTAGGAGGAGGCGAAGGAGGAGGAAGAAGAGGAGAGACGAAGAGGCAGAAGAAGGAAGAAGTAGGAGGAAGAGGATCGGTTAGGAAGAAGAAGAAGAAGAAGAGGGAGAAGACATAGAATAAGAGTAAGAGGAGGAGAAGGAGGAAGACCGGTCAGGTCCAGCAGCACTACTGGAGGAGGAGGAGGAGGAGGAGGAGGAGGAACGGTCCCTGGGAGGAGGGAGGAGCCACAGCTCTTCATTTTCGGCAGCAGGCGTTCTCCCCGAGGGGCCATCGTCGACCGGTCATGTTCTAGGGAATGAGTGACCGCCGGCATAGGTGTATACATAACCGGCCGACGTCTTCAGTCCGTATTTCTCCGTCTCGTTCAGGCGTTATGCTGCCATTACGATCCGTTATCTACATTTTGTTTGTTATTTTCAGTCTCTCTGTTTTCAGGGAGGTTTTTTTTTTTTTTTTTTTTTTTTGTTTTTTTTTTTGTCCGTGGAATTTTTTTTTTCATATGAACCTTGGTATCCACTTCGATATTTCCCGCATTTATATATAGTTAATATATAATATATATTATGATATAATTATATATATTATATATATATAATATAATATATGTATCTATATATTATATATTATTTATTTTTTTAATTTATATATGTATTTAATATATAATATATATATATACCTAAATGTGTATATAATATATATATATATTATATATATAATATTATGGGTAATTTAATATATATATTTACCGTGAATACCGTCGTTCCCGTTCTAGTTTTAAATCTTTAATAGATTTTTATATAATTTATATATACTATATATATATAATCTAATATATATCTAATACTATATGTGTGTGTGTGTGTGTGTGTGTGTATACATGTACATATACGTATGTGTTGTTCTAATATCTTTATTAAGTTAATATTTTGTCTATTTTTAGTCGTAGGTCTCTTTTTCTTAATGTTCCGTTTACCTCTTTCACATGATTATTCTGTTTCATAAATACTTACGGATATGTACATTTATGCCACAATGTCAAACCAACCGCATTCTTAAAAGGAAATCATTAGAGCATTCTTATTTGCGAGATGTTGCGAGAATTCGCGAGATAGAATGACAGATTCCATAGCATGGCGGCAATAAAGTGAAACCGACAAAATCCCTACAAAATAAGAAACATACTTGAGTGTATTGTTGAATCCATTTCGAATTGTAAACCTCAAAAATTTTGGTTGATATGACGGATGAAGTCGCTTGAAAAAAAAAAGAAAAAGAAAAAAAAAAGGGAAATTCCTTAATGTTGTAAGTTATCGAACTTTCTTCTCAAGCGATGCACCATTTCTTGTGACTTTTCTCTCTGAAGAGATATGACTGTATCCTGTTTTCCAACCTTCTTACAAAATGAGAGAGTGCAATGACCCTGAAGTCAACAATGACAGGAGTACAGGCAGCTTTGTAGCCTACCTACGGAATGTAGAAAGATCCTGGGACCTACAAGAAACAGGAGTTTGTCGACCTATTACAGAATGTAGATTATAGGACCCTGAGGCATAGGAACCATACACGAAGTCCGTTGGCCTACCAGCAACAGATTTGTTATAGTGGCCTGAGAAATAAGGTAGATACTGGATGAGTACGAAGTGGTTTAGTAGGAATGAAGGATCCAAATTACTTAATTGATTTTAAGTTCAAATTTCAACTCTCCAATACCCAGCATTTTTCAACAATGAGTCTTGAGATTGGCTGTTGTTCATTTGAACCTTATATTTTGTTAACAAAAATTTTATTTATTATGAATAATGGCACCCTCTTGGGTCCCTAGAAGGAAATGTATTAGATATTGCAGGACACTCCTAAGCTGAATAGTGACAACTGTTAATCTTTATTTAATTTTTTTTTTCTGTTCCTTATATCAAGGCTTTTGGATACATTTGTGATTTATTGCTTCTTGCACGATATCACCAAAGGTTTTTTGCAAGATTCGATAACTTTCTTTTACTTTATTTTTTTCTTATACGAAAAGGGTTCCAAAGATCACTCAGGAAGACAGTCAGAAGAAACGCTATTCAGTTCAGACAAAGGAACAAAATATTGTATTCATTTTTTCACTGGCCGTCCTCTAAATAAATTGAAAAAGGTGAACTTGAGACTAAGAAGTTCATTATGCACTGTATTAGGATTTTTGTTTTGTTTTCCTGTTTTACTTATCTCGAATTATTGTTCGGTTTCCTTTCCGACTTGTCTCCTTTGGTTTTTCGTGTCCTGTCCTCTCGTTCGCCACTGCGAATTTTTCCGTAACTTATCACACTTCTTAACCTTGCTGTTTTCCTTCGAAGTTTTCACTTCCAACATCTCATGGCACTTCTATCACCTAGCTTCTCTTTGTGAACTCCAAATCCTGCTTATTCTTCTTCTTTTTCTTCTTCCTGTTTGCTTCTTGCGTTCTTTCGTTCTTCCCGTTGTTGCTTTTCTTCGTCCTTCTTCTTCTTCTTCTTCTTCCTCCTCTTCTTCTTCTTCTTCTTTCGCACCACTCACTTAGCATCTCTTTGTGAGCTCCAAATCCTTCTTCTTCTTCTTCTTCCTCTTTTTCTTCTTCTTCTCCTTCTTCCTCTTCTTCTTCTTCTTCTTCCTCTTCTTTCGCGCCACTCACTTAGCATCTCTTTGTGAGCTCCAAATCCTTCTTCGTCTTCTTCCTCTTCTTCTTCTTCTTCTTCTTTTGCGCCACTCGTGTTAGACCAGGACGGCGTGAGCCAATCGGGGCCGAAGCTGCAACAAAGCTGGCAATCACTTCGTCACACGCAACGTCTGGTTCCTGGATGTCCAGCTAAGTTACCTGTATAGATTCAAGATCCGGATCAACCACTTCTTTTCTTAATTGGCCTTATTATTCTCTTCTCCTCCTGCTCCTCCTTCTCCTCCTACTCCTACTCCTGCTCCTGCTCCTCCTCCTGCTCCTCCTGTTCCTCTTCATCCTCCTACTCCTCCTGTTCCTCTTCATCCTCCTACTCCTCCTGTTCCTCCTCCTCCTATTCTTCCTCCTACTCCTATTCTTTTTCCTCCTCCTCCTCCTCCTCCTCCTCCTCCTCCTCCTCCTCCTCCTCTTCTTCCTCCTCCTCCTCCTCCTTGCTAATACTCACCTCACAGAGAGTATGCATTATCATTACTCTCTAGTCCTTGCAAATATTTAATATCTTGCAATATTTGTAATTCTCTCCTCTTACTTCTTCTTCTTCTTCTTCTTCTTCTTCTTCTTCTTCTTCTTCTTCTTCTTCTTCTCCTCCTTCCTAATACTCACCTCACAGTGAGTTTTCATTATCATTAATCTCTCGTCCTTGCAAATATTTTAATATTCTTGAAACATTTGTTTTTTGTTATTCCTCTTCCTTTTGCTTGCTGTGCTTTCTTCTTCCTTCTTTCTTTTTCTTGCTATTATTCAATCATTATCATTACTCTCTTGTCATTGCAAATATGTAATCATTTATTATCATTACTTTTATCGTGATCTTAAATGTTTAATATCTTAAATATTTGTTTTATTTTTACTATTGTCTCCTCTGGCCCTTTCTTCTTCTTCTTCTTCTTCTTCTTCTTCTTCTTCTTCTTCTTCTTCTTCTTCTTCCTAATACACACTTCACAGCGAGTTTTCATTGACATTACTCTCTAGTCCTTGTAAATATTTAATATCTTACAGTGCTTGTTTTATTTTTATTATTCTCTCTTCTTGCTTCTTCTCCATCTTCTTACTGATACCCACTTCACAGCAGGTTTGCATTATCATTACTCTCTAGTCTTTGCAGATATTATTTAATATCTTCTAATGTTTGTTTTATTATCACTTGCATTTTCTTATAGGTCTTTCTTCCAACTCTTGACTTTTAATATCTGCTTGTTTTTCCCATTATCATTTTCTCCTATTGTTTTGTCATCGTATTTTTCCCGTTATCTTCGTCTCTGCTTTTGCTACACCTCTCTCTCTCTCTCTCTCTCTCTCTCTCTCTCTCTCTCTCTGTCTTATTGCTTTATCATCTTATTTTTCCAGTTATCTTCGTCTCTGTTTTTGCTATAATACCTCTCTCTCTCTCTCTCTCTCTCTTTCTCTCTCTCTCTCTCTCTCTTTTCCTGTTAATGTTTACTTCCAGGGCCGTTCTTCCTTTTGTTTTTATTTACTTCATTGATCGTATCCTAAGCACTTCAAGTTCTCGTTTGCTAATCTTGTATTATTTTTACTTGCTGTTGTTTGCTAAACTTTTTTAAAATGTTCTTATTGTTGTCGTTGTTGTTGTTTGAGATTAAGCTGGCTTTGTACCAGCACAGGCTCTTGCTCATGGAGCAGCACGTAGAATTTGTTGTTCCCTGTCTTTTCTCATCTCCTGCAGTTGCTCTACCTTTCGTTTTCCTGCAACTTCCCCCTACCCACTTGTTACTTTTCTTTCTTGCCTAATACCCCTAGTTCCTCCTCCTCCCCTCCCCCCTCCTCCTCCTCCCTTCCTCCCCTCCTCCTCCCTCCTCCCCTCCTCCTCCTCCCAGCCTAATGCTCGTCCTCCATTGCATCCTCAGCTTCCTTGATTCTTCTCCTCAACCTTTCAGCCTAAAACTCCTCCATTGCAGCCTCAGCCTCCTACCTCGCATCCTCCACCTTTCAGCTAATGTTCCTCCTCCATTGCATCCTCCTCCTCTTCCTCTTCCTCAGCCTTTCAGCTTAATTCTCTTCCTAAGTTGTCTCTCCCTCCTGTTGCTTCTTCTCCTCCACCTTTCGGCCTAGTGATTCCTCTCCATTGCCTCCTCTTCCTCCTTAATGTCTCTTCCCCCACCTCCTTCTCTTCCTCCTCCTCCTCCTCCTCCTCTTCCTCCTCCTCCTCCTGTCCGATAACGCATTCGGCCCAACTGGAAGGGGCGACTGGTATGGGACTGGAAGGATGATTCCAGGCCACCCAAGCGGTTTCAAACTATAAGCTCCTTTAACCCCGGCCTCCTCATAAGTTAGGGAATTATCCCATGAGTCTCTCTCTCTCTCTCTCTCTCTCTCTCTCTCTTCTCTCTCTCTCTCTGTCTATGGTAATGGCACCATTAATCTACCATGCAATACACCTCTACTTAGGGGTTACCCGTATGTATACCTCTATACCTACTTAAGCTTCGGGGCCAGCTTAGGTCTGGCCCCTCTCGTAGACTACAGCAATTGTATTTATGGAAATGGCGTCTTTTAGTGTTGCTTGACCTTCGGGTAATTTCTTCTCTCTCTCTCTCTCTCTCTCTCTCTCTCGTCTCCCTTTATTCCCTATTGTTCGTTTATTGCGCTCTGTTCATTCCGTGTTGATTTTTTTTCTTTATTTTTCTTCTCTGGGGGAGAGGGGGCGACCCGTTCTAAAGAGTTTTTTTCCCATTCTTTCTTGTTTGATTTTTCCTGCCCTTCAGTTGTTTATTAGTCTCCCTTTTATTCTTACTTGCTTATTTGGTTTCGCGAATAATATAACTGTTACTGTTTGTCAGCTTGTGTTTTCCAGTACCTAAAACTATCATAATTCACCGAGGGAAAAGTCCTTTCACATTTAACCTCTCTCTCTCTCTCTCCTCTCTTCTCCTCTTCTCTCCTCTCTCTTCTCTCTCTCTCTCTCTCTCTCTCTCTCTCCTCCCATTGTCACCGTCACTTTACACTCCGTAAGTATGATAAACTTGATGAAGTAACAGTAAGATTAGTCTTCCTTTTGCCTTGTAATTATGAATATACATGTTCAATCACTCATCATAAATATGTCTAGTTTTCAGCTAAACGGGACATATATGACCACTGAAAATTGTCCTCGTTATTGCCAACTATTTTCATGCCAGTAGACACTTACTTGCTTTTATCAGCTTTCCTTTTTGTCCATCTTCCAATGGCTATTTTTCAGTAGGGAAGGTCAACTGTTCCCTGGAGCGCCTTCACCTTACTTGACCTTACTTGACCTTTCTGACCTATTTCTTAACCATATTTACTTATGCTTTAGGTTTTTTTTAGTATTTTGTATTCTCATTTTTGATGTTTTAATCTCTAATTTCGTTAATACCTCTCTCTCTCTCTCTCCTCTTCTCCATCCTTTCATCTTTCTCTCTCTTCTGCTCATCTCTCTCTCTCTCTGATATATATATAAGTATATAGTATAATTCTATATTACAAAGATACATTCTGGTTTTGTGGAAGGTAGATGATAGTCTTTGTTGACATAAAACTCTCATTTTACAATTGCCGTCGTCTAGCCCTAGACCAGGTTTTATCATCATGGGGCTTTATATATTACCTTCACTTTTTATAATAATAATAATCAATAATAATAATAAATAATAATAATAAGAATAAATAATAAAAAATAATAATAATTAATAATAATAATAATAAATCCTTCAAGTCTTTTTAAATCATCTAATATATTTACAAAATTTATTAAATGCCGATATTTTTCATGTTTTGTCAAAATAGCACCTAAAATTACGTTCCCAACAACGCCAATTTAAGTTTTATAAAGCCGAGATATTTGGTAAACACTCTTGACTTCCCCTGCCACCCCCTCCCCACCCTTAATCGTCCGAACTTTTAAAATGGCATCAAAGACCCATTGAAATCAACAGTCCATTGAAATTCCTCCAATAACAGCCTTTGTATTCCCTGACGCGTTCGCACATCGGCGTATATGTCTGTTCTGCTCCGCGGATTCGCTGATACGTTTGTACAGTCAATTGAAATACGCCCGCCGTTTAAAATGTTCCCCCCCGGTACCCCCTTTTAAAGAAAATGTTTCTCCTGACTTCGTATTATTTGGGGTGGATACGTCGTTTTCCCATTCATATCTATTTGGTATCGCCTTGCCTCTGTTTACACTTCTTCACAAACGCTCTTCTATAGGCTCCTTCCAAATGGATATCGTATTGTTTTGGATAATGATGCTAATTAATTGGTCTCCTTCATCTTTTTTTTTTTTAAGGCCGAAAATTGGCCCTAAACCCCCTCCGTCTCTCTCCAGTTCATTATTCGCCATGATTCTGCGACTCGACCAAGAATTTCAGACATTTGCGTCAACGAAGCGACAATCAGGAGAGAGAAAGAGAAGCTTTTCTTGTGTAGGACATAATCGCCTGTTCCTCCTGGTTTTGGTGTGTGTATGAGGAAGAGGAGAGAGGACCGATGATAAAGAGATGAGAGAGAGAGAGGATATGAGAGAGAGGGTGAGGGAGGGAGAGAATGCCAGTGTTTTGAATTAACAATGGGGAAGGTGACCGCTGGATTACAATGGAGCATTACCTAATTAAGGGAATATTTCCATAACATGAGCACGCGCACGCAAGCAAACGCGCACACTCACACACTGACTCAGTCTTAAGATATATATAATATATCTTATATTATATTATATATATATATATATATAATATATATATATCAATTATAGTAATGTATTAGGCTATCTTGAAGACTGAGTCAGTGTGTGAGTAGTAGTAGTGTATAGTAAGTAGTCGTAGTGTAAGTAGTAAGTAGTTAACTACTCTACTACTATACTACTACTTACTCTACTTAACTACTTACTACTACTACAACATCTACAATTAGTATTGCAATTCAATTTAGATTAAAATGTTTGCTATAAAACTTGATTTGTAATTGATTAAATTGTTTAATGCTGAGAGAGAATATGACGTATCAGTTCGAAAGAAGCGTTCAATCAAGGGATCAAAAGGGGGCCCAATGTTTAAAGGTTTTCTAATGGCATAGGGGCAATGGGGCAAACACATCACCCCCTGACGTTCCCCCCCCCCGTTGGGCATGAAAGAAGGTGAGGGGGCCTCCCCGCTAACAGGGCCAGCGAATTGGGGTCAAAATGACATGATGATTTGTGGAGTTACTTCACCTTCACCTGTTCATGAACAGGTAAGACAAGGTTGGTTGCAGTAAGCTGAACAAGGGAGGTAGAGAGGAGAACAAACCATCTATGAGCGCAACTATAGGTAGGGAAAGAGACAGATTTAGTACCATGAACAACAATAGAAACAAAGAGTTGCCCAGAACCAGGAATTAAACGGTGATTTACAGCGCTGGAGTGGAAGCCTTAGCTAAGGAGCGTGGCTGGAAAGGCCACACGCTAGAACTATACAATATGTAATGATTTGATTTAGGAAATTTAGGCTGTCAAGCCCAGCGCTGGGGCAATTTTGGCCATTCAGTGGTTAAGACAATGAGAAGAGGAGGGAGTGGGAGTGGTTGGACAGCAAGACTGAAAAAAAGGAGCAGCTAGGAGCAGAGGGACGCTGGAAACACCCTTCAGTAATGCCTACGGTACACCACCAGCAGCACACTTACGGCACTACTCAGCTTCGGGGTTAAAAATGTAACTGAACAGTAAATCAAGTTGCAAAAAAAATAATAATAATAATAATAATAATAACTAATAATAATAATAACTTAATAATAATAATAATAATAATTCTAATTAATAAAGAAAGTGAATTAAGAGTACTGGGTTTTACGGGTATTTTGGGCATCAGGAGACAAAGTCCAAAACAAGAAATTATTTTATTTTCCTGTTTGGGACATAACAGCTAAGGCGTTCGGTTCGTGTGATGTGATATGAATTACACTGAATGAACCAGCATAACTGACCAATACTATATCTATATGAATAGTAGACTTATATATTATATATATTATATAATATATAATATTATATATATTATATTATATATATAGTATATATATTATATATATTAATATATATATATATTATATAAATATTATATATATATCAAATAATAATATGTATATGATATATATTGCATTATATATATAATATATTATATATAATATATTTGATATATAATATGATGTGATATGAATTTACACTGGATGGAAACAGCATAACTGACAATATATATATATATATATATATAATCTATTATATATAATATATATATATTATATATATCTAATATATATCTTAGTATAATAATAATATATAATATTAATAATATGATTATATATTGTCAGTTTATGCTGTTCATCAGTGAATTCAAGTAAATCACATCCACAACGAACCAGAACGCCTTAAGCTGTTATGTCCCAAACAGGAAAATAATATTCTTGTTTGACTTTGTCTCTTGTGCCAAAATACCCGTAAACCAGTATCTTAATTCAACTTTTAGTTATTATTATTTTATTGTTATTATTATTATTAATTATTATTAGTTATTATTATTATTATTCTTATTTATTATTATTATTAATTATTATTATTATTTTTGCAAACTTGGAGTTTACTGTTCAGTTACATTTTTAACCCTGAAGCTGAGTAGTTGCCGTAAAAGTGTTGCTGCTGGTGGGTGTACCGGTTTTAGGCCCCAAATTTACTAAGGGTGTTTCCAGCGTCCCTCTGCTCCTAGCTGCTCCTTTTTTTCAGTCTTGCTGTCCAACCCCATCCCCCCTCCCACTCCCTCCTCTTCTCATTGTCTTAACCACTGAATGGCCAAAATTGCCCCAGCGCTGGGCTTGACAGCCTAAATTTCCTAAATCAAATCATTACATATTGTATAGTTCTAGCGTGTGGCCTTTCCAGCCACGCTCCTTAGCTAAGGCTTCACTCCAGCGCTGTAAAATCACGTTTAATTCCTGGTCGGGCAACTCTTGTTTCTATTGTTGTTCATGGTACTAAATCTGTCTCTTTCCCTACCTATAGTTGGCGTCTCATAATGCTGGTTTTGTTTCTCCTCCTCACCTCCCGCTTAGGTTGTCAGCTTTACTGGCCAACCAACCTTGTCTTACCTGTTCATGAACAGGTGAAGGTGAAGTAACTCCACAAATCATCATCTTTTGAATCCCTTGCATCGCTTCTTTCGAACTGATACGTCATATTCTCCTCATCATTAAAATATCTAGATTGACATCAAGTTATAGCAAACAATTTAATCTATAAATGATAGCAATAATAATTGTAGATGTTGTAGTAGTAGTAGTAGTAGTAGTAGTAGTAGTAGTAGTAGTAGTAGTAGTATTATATCAGATAGTTTCATTATTGTGAAAATATGGTGTAATTAACCTAATCTCTTCAAAAATTTCTATCGAATCTTATGTCTTTTTTTACACTGGAAATAATTGCCACTTCATTTAGCAAATCAGTTTACAGTTATCAAGTCAAAGGTTTTATCGCCATCCCCTGAGCAATTCAAGTTAAATGTGGTCATCACTGTCGCATTGTAGTCTTAACACTTCCTCATAAACTGGTATCACAATGGTATAATGAACGTCACCAATTTTATCATTCTGTAAAGCTATACGTTCTCTTTGGCATTAAGATGCAGATGGTATAAACGTTCCTTTCATCGCTGTGGTTAGTATTTTATACGTTCCCAATATCGTTGTAGATGCAGGCTGTTACGTTCAATTTCTGGAAGATATAGTTTCTGAAGGTCCATTGTATTTGTATGCCAACAGCAGATACAGTTGGCATATGCTTTATGTATTGATTCAGTAAAATTGATAAATTTATCGTTTTTTCATTATGATACAGCTAGTATTGGTTCCCTTTCTCTTCATTTTACAATTGGTATAGGGTCTCTTGAACATAATTTGAAAGTTGGTCCAATAATGATAACGGCGTCTCCTTTAATTCCTGCTATTAGTAATGCTTCGTTTATAGCCAAAGTTCACTTACTTCCTTTTTTGTCACAGTTAATATAAGTTCCTTTTATGTCTAAGCTACAGTTACAAGAATTTGTTACAAATTAAATTTGTTTGCAAGTGAATGAAAGGCATAAAAAGACAGTAACTGAATTTTTACGTTCAGGGTATATAGAATTACTTATGCGTATAACTCGCGTTCTTCATTTTCAGAATTTTCAACTAATGCTTCTTGTTCTTAACTACTTTTAATAATGGGGATAAAATATGACTGGGGATGAGTGAGATTAAAACTAGTACGTAACGTCTCTTCCTTGCAATTAACGTAAAAAAAATGTTTTAAATACTTCTAGACACTTTTGTTGTTGTAGCAGCCAGTGTTGATTCCAGTGTTTAATTTATCTCTCTCTCTCTCTCTCTCTCTCTCTCTCTCTCTCTCTCTCTCTCTCTCTCTCTCTCTCTCTCGATTAAAACTAACATGAGACATTTCTGTTACTTACAATTAACGAAAAATAAAAAAATAAAGAGAAGTGTTTTGAATACTCCTGGACACTTTTGCTGATGTAGCAGCCA
>NC_061108.1:120154993-120162493 GCF_015104395.2 Macrobrachium nipponense
ACCCAGTCGAATTGGAGGACTGTGATAGAGCAAAAAAAAAAAAATAATAATAATAATAATAATAATAATTGCCTTAGTCAATTTTCTTACCTTTGTACGTCATATAATTAAACATTAGACATTCATAGGATAAAAAAAAAAAAAAAGGGCATCCCATTTTGCGTTTAATCTTTGAGAATATTAGTCTTCTAAAGGAGCCGTTGCCTTCCCAGGAGGACTAAGTGGCCTTGGCGGTATGGATCCTACTCGCCTTTCCTTCCTCTCTCTCTCTCTCTCTCTCCTCTCTCTCTCTCTCTCTCTCTCTCTCTCATTTTTTATGTTCCCTTTCTCTCTTTCTCTGGTTTACATCCATGTTATTATTTTTATAATTTCAATACCATCATTCTCTCTCTCTCTCTCTCTCTCTCTCTCTCTCTCTCTCTCTCTCTCTCTCACACACACACACACATTGTTTATTTACAACATTCCATGTGTCTTTACAGTTTATATCCATTTTGCTATTTTCATAATGTCTTCACTAGCCTTTCCTTTCTTTGTCTCTCTCCCTGTGTCTCTCGTTCGTTCATATAAATTTCATTATTTGTGTAATTTTATCAACAATCTCTCTCTCTCTCTCTCTCTCTCTCTCTCTCTCTCTCTCTCTCATATCATTTTATTATTTGTGTAATTTTATCAACAATCTCTCTCTCTCTCTCTCTCTCTCTCTCTCTCTCTCTCTCTCTCTCTCTCTCTCATATCCTATTATTTGTGTAATTTTTATCAACCTCTCTCTCTCTCTCTCTCTCTCTCTCTCTCTCTCTCTCTCTCTCTCTCTCTCTCTCTCTAGCCTTTAAATGAACTCATGAATATATGAGAAAAACACTGAAGGAAAAACTCGCATCCTTAAGCAGGATCTAATTGACATTTGTTTAGGTTCTAGCTGACGTCCCTTACGCAAATAATGGAAGAGATATTATGTGTAATTACTTAATACAATAAGTATGAAGACTTTTGGTTGTCTCAATATAACTTGATAGTGATTCCCTTTTTAGTTCAGTTTATAGAATTGTTTTTTGGTATCTAAATAAAAAAAACTTTTTCCAGCAGATGCACGACAGATGTTTTCATCCCGATATTCAGCAGATGTTTACTTGAGATATTTAACGTTCCTAGTTGCAAATGTTTGGTAGCGGTTTCTTCGTTTACTTAGCCAATGTTTCCTTCAAAAATTCAAATATTGTCACGATTTAATATCCAACTAATTCTTTTTACTAGTCAATGTTTTGATCAGACGTTTCCTTTCAATATTCTGCAGATGCTTCAAACTTTTATGCATACATACATTTATCAAGTATTCACATTTGTGTTCCCCCGAAATATCTAGCAGATGTTGCCTTCAAATATTTAAAAGGTGTTTTTCCCAATTTTTTTCTTTTTTTTTTTATTTCCTCAAATATTAAGCAAATGCTTTCTCTAAATCCTTACGAAATAATCCCGCAAAAAATTCGTGTACTTCGCTAATGTTTTCTTAAAATGTTCTGAAGATATTTCCTTAGTATTTCTGGAATATTTTCTTGAAATACTCTACAGATATTTTCCTTCGATTATTCCGCAGATATCTCTCGAGTATTTCGCGAATATTCCCCTGAAACATTTCCTCCAAATACTCAGCAGATATCTCCACTGTACGATGGAGGTCTCTGACGGTCCTCCCTTCATAAACTTGAGCGTTGAACAAATCCATGGGTGTCAACTCAATTTTATCGTGGATTACGTCACTTTCCAGTCAGAGACGTAAAATTCCGTCGATGACGAAAAAAAAAAAAAAAAAGATAATAATAAAAAAATGCTGCGAAGTTTTCGGCGCAATCGAGTTTTCGGGACAGCGTATAATCAAGGCCACCGGGGAAATAGATCTATCTTCCGGTGGTCTCGATATAATGCTGTATGTGCCGCGGACCATGAATAATCTCAGCCGGGCGTGGTGGCCTGTGTTGTTGCGATGCCAGAAGTACGGTCATGGCTAGCTTTAACCTTACATAAGAACTACTGAGGCTAGAGGGCTGCAATTTGGTATGTTTGATGATTGGAGGGTGAATGATCAACATCATTTGCAGCCCTCTAGCCTCAGAAAAAAAAGTGAGGACGGACAAACAAATCCTTATCAGTATTTTTCTTTTGCAGAAAACTAAAAATCAACCTTGCAATAATAGAGTGAATGTCAGCTTCGTGCTCTAAACATTTGTTGAAAAGTTAACAGTTAAATAATTACTATAGTAGATTCACATCAACTGCGCATTTGATGTCTAGGCCCGTCCCTTTCGACGCTCCTGATTGGTTGTTGATAAGCCAACCACAGGGCTGGAAAATCTCAGTCTCTCTCGAGGGCTCACATGGGCAGGATGTATGTTCCACCTCTCCTGAGGTATACGTTTGAAAGACGTATCCCTCAGGAGAGGTGAAATATACTTCCTACCTATGTGAACTCTCTCCAGAGACTGAGAGTTTCAAGCCCTGCCGTTGATGTGCATCTACTATAGCACTTCTAGACAGACAAGTTTTTCGCCATAAGCGCGGCTGATTCCTCAACAAGATTGATCCCTCAGTGGATTTATTTTAATTCTTAAAAAGAAAAATAATGAAATAAAAAGACTCTCGTATGATGTATATGGTATATGATGTGGATGTAAAGCAGAATATTTATTTAAATATTGCAGATAACTAATTTGCCTCACATTCACGAAAGCATTAAGGCCCGTGGCTAGTAACTACTCATCAAAATAATAGTGGAACCAACTAACATTAATAGATTTACGTCATTAGAAAAAAAAACAGTCTTCAGTAAGCTTAGATTTGAAAAAAGGAAAAAGGAAAAGCATCTTACGATAGACTAGCTATCTATCAATTTTTCCAAAGACTACGTTATTGCTTATAGAAGGTTTCTGTAGAACCAAATCTGCTTTACTATAGAAAACAAACTCTGCTTTACATAATATTTTGTAGATTTGCTGCTGCACCGTTGTAGAATGGAGGATCTCAGTTGCTAAAGATTCTATTTACCGTAATATAATATCTCCTCCTTTGTATAAGTGTATATGTCTGCCTGAAATGCTTTGTGTAGGATACGTCAGGCATTCTAGATAAGGAAGAATTATTTACGATAATATCACTTTCACCGTACGATAGCAAAATGCCTCAAAGTCTTATTGCAAGATAACGTGCATTCTTCTTGTAGCAATTCTACAAAACGAAAGTTAGCAGTTAGCAATGGACTAACTTAAGAATCCGCACGTAACAGGTGCTTACGTAAAATTCTATAGGTACATACGTATTATACACGCACGAGCGCGCTTGCGCACAGCACACACAAACACACACACACACACACACACACATACACCTTCTCCTCAAAGGAGTTTAAGACTAGAAGGCTGCTCTCCCAAAAGCACGTGCCTGCCTTAGATATATATATATATATATATATATATATATATATATATATATATATATATATATATATATAGTATATATATGTGTGTGTGTGTATATATATATGATGATAACTAACTTATCATCATCATCATTAAATTTCATTATTATGTCATTAAGAATAACAATAGTATCTGTATCATCATCACTGTTAATGTCAAATTTCTTGTGACTCTCATTGTTCTAAATATTATCTTCATCATCACATGAAGATGAAATGAAAAATCTGGAATCGTTTACCAAAGACCAATGCATATTTTATATGGCTATCATTATTATCTTCATCAACGTCATTATAATCAACCCCACTTCGTCTCTCTCTCTCTCTCTCTCTCTCTCTCTCTCTCTCTCTCTCTCTCTGTGCGTGCGAGCGCGACGCGCATAGCTTCGTAAACACACAGCCAAGAAGAAGAATGCCACAGGAAATGAACTATTATGCAAGTGTCGCCACGGAATGGCAAGCAATAAATCAAGAAGCCCTTGGGTTGTAGCTACAGAATAGCTCAGGTATTAAAGAAAAAAAATGTTATCTTGAGGGACAAAATGAGAATCCAGGATGATGATGAATGGGAGAATCGTGGATAATCTTGATAAACATTCAAAATACTTGTTATTGTGTCGCCAGTTCGTATTCTGTTCCTCCTCCTGTTAAAGCTTTGTTTTTATAGCTTTGTTTTTGTTATACTGATGTGGAGTTTCACTTATTCTGTTTTGCGTTCCTTATTACAGTTTTATTGTGCGGAGTGTCCATAAAGTCGCAGTACCACTCTGAGCAGAAATACTTGTAATGATACTGGGACTTTATGGACACCCTGTATTATTGCACTGTAGAACTTCACTACTTCTACTTTGCGCTCTTGTGTTTCTTCTTATTTTTCCAATACGAGGGAAATGTCATATAGTCTTATACTAGTAATTATTTTATTCCTTTACATCGAATCTTTGTTTCCATTTATGAACTGATGTCTTTATCATCTTAGCGTCCATTTGTAAAATGTTTATTTTGTTTTCTTTTCACTGACTTTAAACCGAGGTCCTGCTTGGTGTTTTGGCCATAGAATATTTTTATAGTCTAAAATAAATTCTAGCCTTATGTTAGGTTTGGGGAAGGATTGAACTATTTCAAATAAAGAGATTTCACAAGTGTTTTTTTTTTTAAAGGGCGATATCTATCTTGCTGGAACAGTAACTTCTTTTTTAAGGTTTGTTTATATTATATATATTATATATATATATATATATAATAATATATATAATATATAATATATATATATTAGATACTATGTTGTAATATAATATATTTATTATATATATATATAATATATATATATATATATATATAATATATATATAATATATAATATATGTATATATATATATATATATATATATATATATAGATATATAATATACTATATGTTATAGATAATATTATATATTAAAATATTATATATATATATAGAGAGATAGATATAGATAGATAGATAGATAGAGGATAGATAGAGAGATATAGTAGATAGATATAGATAAATATGTATATATACATGTGTGTGCGTATAGTGCTCCCTTCTCTCTCTCTCTCTCTCTCTCTCTCTCTCTCTCCTTCTTCCTCTCTCTCTTGGTGGTATTCTGGCATCGCATCTCCGATAACAAATGCCTTACGATTATGATTATTAAGGCAGCGATGTTTCTCCAGAATGATTTCAAATTTTTCTTCCCCGGAATCTCCCGTCGAGGTCACGTGCCGTACGCCCACAGCGCACCTTTCCCCGTCCCTTCACCCGCCCACGACAAATCACCTTGCTGCGAAATTGGCGGCTTCACCATGCTTACTAATATCCTTTGCATCCTCCTCCTCCTCTCTCTCTCTCTCTCCTCTCTCTCTCTCTCTTTACAGCGGCAATAGACTAGATGTTGTGACGCCAAGTTAAGTCACCATAAAATTCTCTCTTCTCTCTCTCTCTCTCTCTCTCTCTCTGAAAGTTAATGTAAGACGTGAACTAAATCGTTACCAGTTTGATATCTAGTATTGCATAACTTCAGTGATTTGATACAAAAGCTCATAATTATGTATTTTTATAGGTATTTTTATGCGTACATGTGTGCAACTTTAATATACAGAGCTTCTGTTATTTCCAAAGACATTCATAAATACATACAAATATTCATACTATACATTTAATTCAGTGTTAGTGGAAGAATGTTTGACACTGTTATACTACGACCACTGGAATGATTTCAAAGATTTTAGGCTTAAATTTTCCAGGAATTTAAAAATTCATTACAACGAATTTCTCCTTCATGGTTCATTTCATGGACAACTCTTTTCGGGGTCAGACTTTGGTTCGTCCTTTTTGAAGGTTCGCCATAATTTGTTGCCTTCAAATATATTTGTTCAGTTTCCCCGACAAATGAAGTCTATACTCTCTCGTACAGCATTTTAAAAACATCTTATAAATACACATTAAAGATTGTTTAGGGGGTGGTTGATTTTTTAACAAATTTTGAAAGCCTCCTTGGGTTCTTTTCGTTTGGGATATTCGTATCAGATTCTAGCTAGAACAATCCTATCTTCATGTTTAGTGCACCATTCGTTTAACTTAGTCCAGTCTTTCATATGAAGTTTCTATAATATCAACGAATGAAAGATTTGAAATGTATCTTTCGTATTGTCTCTAATATCCAGTTTATAATATACAACTTTCATTGTTTCATGATTCAATCTGCGATATCCACTTTACATAATTCTTATGATATTTATTTTTACAGTATTCATAAAGGGTTTGTGTGTGTGTGTGTGTTTTTTATTTTATTTTATTTTTCCATTTATTTATTTACTTTTTTTTTGCTTTTTTATTGGGTGGAGTCTTCGAATTGGCTGAAATCCCTCATTTTCAGAAAAAAATTTTCATTCTGTTTGTTGATTTCAAATTTTGCAGCCATTTCTTTCCATGCCATTGTTTTGAAACGTAAAGCTAACTAATTCCTTCAAGATAACTTTAGACTTGATAGAGTTGGAAGGTTTTAGCTAAATCTCTTTTAGTTATTCTTGTAGCTGGTATTTCAATAAAAGCGCAGAGTTCTGGACTTTAGAGGATCACTTTCAACGTAACGTAGAGAGAGAAGGATACTATAATTCACGGCATCCTACAGGAGCTATCGTGATCAACATTTTTTTAAAAATGGAAAGTGAGGAGGCATATTCCAAAGGACCCAGAACCATTCACTAGGCATTTCCCTATTATATATATACGTATGTATATATATATATTATATATATATATATATATATCTTTCTATATATATAATATATATATTATTAGATATCTATATATTATTTATATTATATTAACATATATATATTATATTATATATATATATATATATATTATATATATCTATATATATATATATAGAATAGATATATATATATATAGAAATATATAGATATATATATATATATATATATGAATATATATATATTTTTTTTCTCATCTATATATATAATATTATAGATATATATATATATATATATATCATATTATATATATATATATATATATATATGTATATATATACTATATATATAATCTATATATATATGGGACATGCACTGAAATGAAGATAAGGGGTTTCAGCATCCGAAGCCAGCAGCTTTACTTAGTGGAACTGAAGCAGAGGTTACTGAATATCAGCCTTCATAACATTTGAATAATAAGAGTGTTAGACACGTTGAATGTGGAAATATGATGCAAGAATGTTGGCTTAGAGGTTATAATAGATCGCTATGTTGAAAAGTGCTATACTAGCTGAGAGAGAATAAGAAGTTAGTTGTGCCAGAATGATGTTTATTTTGGAAGCTTTGCAAATGGTTGGTTGAAGCCCCAAATTTCAGGATGGAAGTATGTAAATATCCTGAAAGTGTAAGAAATGTATGTAAATGGGTGTTAATAGCACTGTCTGTGCAATGAAGACTAGGAGATTGTGTAGTGAGGATTAGCAAGTTGCGGTAGTGCCTTTTGTATAGGAGTG
>NC_061108.1:120164993-120182493 GCF_015104395.2 Macrobrachium nipponense
GGAAGTACCATTAAGGAGTGGAACAGGAAAATATACTTTTCTGTAAAATGGAATCAGCTGAGACCCTACGGCCACCAAGACATACAGACAGACAGACTGACAAACAGAGTCGGCTGTAGAAATAAATAAATAAGTAAATAAATAAACGCACAATGTATAAACGAATAAATAAAGTATTCTAAAAAACGGAATCAGCTGAGACCCTAAAGCCGCCCAGACATATAAACAGACAGACAGACAGAACCCAGACGGGCACACAGATAGAGTCAGCTGCGAACAGACACTTATAAACACACACACACACACATACATAAACCCGGGCTGGCGGAGTTTTGTGTCTTCAGCGGCCATGTGAAAAAGCTCCCCAAAACCTGTTCTTTTAACCACCACGTTTCTGATCCTCCGAGAAGATTAGGGGACCCAATAAGAAGTCCCTTTTAGCATCCTCCTCCCCCCTCCCCCAACCTTCCCTCCCCCCTTCCAAGACATATTGAGTAACGAAAACCTTCCAGCTGATTAGAGGCTGCATCGAGGATTAGCCGAAATAAATAGGAGGGAAAACGCTCTGGATCTGAAATATTGATATCGATCTGAAGCTCTCTCTCTCTCTCTCTCTCTCTCTCTCTCTCTCTCTCTCATCTCTTAGAAAATTATTGCTTTAACGAGGACCTCTCTCTCTCTCTCTCTCTTTCTCTCAGAAAATCGAGCAGTGTTGAAAGAAATCCATTTCTCTCACTCTCTCTCTCAGAAAGACTGAATAGTGCTTGAACGAGATACATGTTTCTCTCTCTCTCTCTCTCTATCTATCTATCTATCTTAGTAAATCAAACGTTGCTTGAAGGAAGGCCATCTCTCTCTCCTTCTTCTTCTTCTTTTTCTTCTTCTTCTTCTTCCCCTTCTTCTTCTTTTTCGTGATGCTGTAAGAGCATTCTGCATTGCGAAGTTCATCCGGACCTTCTCCCCTCGAGAATATCAATTGCAATGCAAGTATGCAGTTTGCCATTTCTCTCTTCTTACCGGGTGAGATTGTTTGCAGGGATTAAGAAGAGCGCTCGTGGAACCGAGACGAAGCAGGAGACGCGGACTGAATACCTGATGAAGAAGGGAGCTGCCTCCTCCTCCGTCAGGCAGTACTACCGCGAGGACTGTCGGCGGATCTCGGAGGTATATGACTTTGAGAGCGTTCTCCGATATTGCTCGAGTCTACCAATTTTCGCTTACTCGAGGAGTAAGCCTGCAAACTACTTTGTTATTGTTCTTCTTCTTCTTCTTCTTCTTCTTCTTCTTCTTGGGAGTTAGGAAAGGTCTATGGAAGAGCCTAACAAAAGTTCCAATTATATCTTAGTTTTACCAGACCACTGAGCTGATTAACAACTCTCCTTGGGCTGGCCCGAAGGATTAGATGTTTTTACGTGGCTAGAACCCAATTGGTTACTTAGCAACGATACCTACAGCTTATTGTGGGATCCGGACCACATTACATCGATTTTTCACATTGAGTTAAAGATACAGCAATGTTTTGGATAGAATATTTATGATTAATTTATGAGAATGAAAATGTAAAAAGAATGAATAATGTGCTTGTTAAACAGTACAGAAAAAGGATTTCTAATATATTACCTACGTATTTATTTTAATTTTCGTTGGTGAAACAAGGATTTATTTAACCATAGATTTTAGCACGTTTTAATTTATTTGGTGTAATGAATTCAGGCTATGTTTTTGTTCAGTTATTTTGTTTCCACTTATAACTGAGAATATATGAACGTGTTTAATTTGTCTTTTTTATTTGATCCTTGTTGTTATTATGAGTAGCACTAAGTATGAGTATTAATTACGAACACTACTTAACATTAAGTTAGGAATATAATGTTTACAAGTTATGCGTGAGGGGAAAATCTTGCCCGCATATCGAGTAAACTGGAGGTCGGATCACGCCTTGTTGAGTCTCGTTGTCATGCGGATGGCGATTCTTATAACGACCTCTCTCTCTCTCTCTCTCTCTCTCTCTCTCTCTCTCTCTCAGGAAATTTAACAGTGCTTGAACGAGAAACCCCCCCCCCTTCTCTCTCTCTCTCTCTCTCTCTCCTCTCTCTCTCTCTCTCTCTCTCTCTCTCTCTCTCTCAGAATTTTCAAACTGTTTGTTTTTTGTCGTCCCATCTCGCTGTCGGCTGCAGCGCAAATATCCTTTAATTGTACACTCGTGACCCACTGGCTCTTTTTCAAGTATCTGTTTTCGAATACAATAAACAAGTTTTTTCCTCTCTCTCTCTTCTCTCTCTCTCTCTCTCTCTCTCTCTCTCTCTCTTTAGTCCGGCAGCTGGTAGCATGTTCTTGCAATTAGTTCTGGTCTCGGAACCTTTGCCTTTTCGGGAAAAAATTGTCGCTTAGTTTTATATTTATGCAAGGGTTTTGTGGGTAGATTTTTCTTCTAAGTGTGTGTGTTTGTGTTTGTGTTTGTGTTTGTGTGTTTGTGTATGGGTAAGACAGTTAGCAGGTCGTTTCAGAATCATTTGTTTTAGAGTCCATTTTCCGTTTTATGAAACAAGTCTTCGTGATTTTCAAAACAAAAGTAGATTTTTTTTTTCAGTAACCTAGTTGTCCTTGCAGACTGTTAGATTTCGAGTCAGCTGTTTTTGACGAATAAAGTTTCTAAGTAATGTTGAACATACATACATACATACATACATACATACATACATACATACATACATACATACATACATACATACATACATACATACATACATACATACACTTGGAAATTCACCGCGAGTCAGGACCTCAAATTAAACTTTCAATTAGGGCAAAAGGTCCACTACTGAATTTTTCTAGATATTGTTGTAACCCTTAGATTTGTAATAGTTAGATAACTTTTTACCTACGGTGTTAATTAGATTTAATTTGATTTCCTGTGGATATTCCTTGTCTTGAAGTTGAATTAGATTCTAAAGCAAAATAGTGATGTTAGCTTCATTTTTTGTTCTAGTCAACTACTGTTTAGTTTGCATTCCCTCGTTCTTCCATGAACTCTTGTGGAATCAGCTGTTTTTCTCATTTTATCCATAATTATCTTTTCATGTAGCACTGTGAAAACCTCCGGCAGTCAACTCTATTCCTTTATTAATAATTACCCCGCTCGCAAAAGCAAAACTAACGACATTTATCAATTTTCAATATCTATGAATACCGAAGACTCTCGGCTTCATTTTTCCATCAGCAAACACGAAAACTCTGGACAACCAGGAACATACCTTTTGACATTCTGAAGTCAACGTTAGCATTGCCTCCAATCATTCGAGACCTCCACTAATCCTTCCATCCCTGATCCCAATCCCAAGAAGAAGACCGAGTAGACCAAACAACCCATTCATTAGCCGGGGAAGCGGAATCGTCGTCCAATTTGCCGGCCTAATCAGAATGCGCTCCCCGCCGCTCCACTACGTCGCCTATCACGATCGCCGCCACCTGATTCGATAAGAGCGGCGGACCCTTTATTTACTTCGGTCTACGCCGCTCTGCACGTGGTTGCCAGGTATGCACAGGTGGAGTTTATAATACCCATCTATACCCCATCCCTCCCTCCCACCCTATACTCCTCCCTCCTCCTAATACTACTACTACTACTTACCACCACCTCCCACCACTCCAAACATGGGCCGCTGCCCCATTGCCTTGTGAGGAGCCAACCCGAACAAGTTGCCTAATAAGTGCAGGACTCCACTTTCGTCGGGCCAACTTGAATTTTCCCTCGCTGAATTGGGTCCTTATAGGGATTTTCACGACCGCTTTTAGTTAACGGAGAGAGCTCTCTTTTTTTTCTCAGCCGAAGGTCAAGGTCACTCGGGGCGCTTTTGCTTTTAGATTTGTTTGTTTGTCGTCTGCTTTGGAGACCTTTAAATGCTAGGATGACCTTTTGAGGGTTAATGGTGAGGTTGATTCTACCCGATGAAGACTAGTTATTGATTATACCTGTGGATGTTTTGAACATAATAGTGAAAATACACTTGATGGCACCTGTGAAGATAAACAGCCATACTGGTGAAAGCTACTGACTGAACCATGGGAAGGCAAATAAGTTGGAGCGGTGAAGATTATTAGCCTCACTAGTGAAAACTATTGATTGCACGAATGAAGACTACTGACTGCCACCAGTGAAGTTAATGGAGACTCCTGATTGCCAACAGTGAAGACTGCAACGGCGAAACCTGTAGACATGAACACGATTATTCGTGGTTTATGCTCAACTGATTAGTTATGATGATGATTCGTACATCAGACTCGTCTGCAGGTGTGCTAGACTGTGTTCAAGATGATGCTGTTATTGTTGTTGACATATTTGTTTATTCTTAGTATTTTGTGGGGTTTCAAGACCAATAAGTTCGTTAACTTGATGCACTAACCTAGCCCAGGCTGGATGAAAGAGAAAAAGGAGAAGGAGAGGGAGAAGAAGAAGGATAAATGTTGCGAAGCCCCAAATGAAGCGAGAGGCCCATCGGAGGAAATGAAACAGTGGCCGAATTATGCAATTTGAGGATTACTGATGACTGAGTAATATTTGGGAGCGGCCGACTGGCGGGTTCTACGAGACCACCGGAGTGTCGGGAACAACTACACACACATATATATAGATATACATATATATATAATATATATATATATATATATATATATATATATATATATATATATATATATATATATATATATTATATAATATACACTCACTCGTCTTCCTTCCTCTACTGTAAATGGTACTTGAGTTTCGTTAGTGTTCTTTTAATTTGCTTTTTATGTTGTAATTGTGTTCTTTTTAGATGAGTAATTATTGTAATTTGATTTTATTATTGTAATTTTCAGCTTGAAAATGGGGCTGGTCCCTTAAACGTCGCATTGAATAACTACCCCAATATGAAACAGACGTCTGCATTTAAACCTTTCCCGCTATGCATCCCGTCTGAGGTTTTAACCTTCGTTTGATATATATATATATATATATATATATATCTATATATATATACATATATATCTATAATTATATATACATATCTATATATAAATATATATATAAATTATATATATATATATATATATATATATATATGTGTGTGTGTGTGTGTGTGTGTGTGTGTGTGTGTGTGTGTGTGTGTGAACGTAAAGAATCTTGGCACTGAGACTTTCTGCCAATTTTGCATTTGATTTCATAAAGAACGTTCCCAGCAACCAACCACCCCCGCCCCCCAAGCTCCCCCTCTTCCAAACGTATCCCCTTCTCCCCCAGCATGTTCCCGCCCCCTTAAAACAACAATCATCGCAATCCGAAGATTCCTTAATTACCGATGAGTAAATGCGAGAAATGGTTGATTGACGGGTGCTACAAGGGTACCTGCGGTTAGTGATACTCGCCGGCTTTGTTGTCTTAAAAGCGAAAATAAGTTTTAACAGGGCGTGATCCGACCTCCAGCTTGCTCGGGACGCGCGCACGATTGTCTCCTCACGCATAAGTTGGAAACATTATATTCCTAAATTTTAACGTAAATCAAAACGTGCTAAAATCTACATCAAATAGTCTTGTTTCACCAACGAAAATGAAAGCAAATACGCTAGATTTTATCAGATATAATTTTTCTGTGCTGTTTAACATGCGCATAATTTATTTTTTACATTTTCATTCTAAAAAATAAATCATAAATATCCTATCCTAAAATATCTGTAATTTTAACTCAATACTAGACACCATTTTTCAGACCTTTTAAAGCTCTTTCATAGATCTCACCTAACCCCCAACAAGAACAACAGCAAGAACAAAGAAGTTTGTAGGCTTACTCACCGAGTAAGCGAAAAATTGTTGAACAAATAAATATATAAACAAGTGAATACATAAGAGGTTGTTGCTCCTTTCCAGCCAAAACTTTATAAATTAACACTTCAACCTGCATCATGACTGAATGCAGAAGAAAGCTTGTCTATTAATTAATAAGTAATTCACAAACATCTCCATAGACTGCACCTGCACTGTCTAGGTGTTTCTCTCTCTCTCTCTCTCTCTCTCTCTCTCTCTCTCTCTCTCTCTCTCATCACAATTCCTGCCTGCAAACACTGACAACGCTTAACCATAACTGGCTTAAGTGAATCCATATGCTTCATTTATTGATTCCTCTCTCTCTCTCTCTCTCTCTCTCTCACTTTACTGAGCTACTGCCATTGCTGCAAAAAGTGACAAAGAGCAAAATGGCAAACCCAAATTATTTATACCCTCTTCTCTCTCTCTCTCTCTCTCTCTCTCTCTCTCTCTCTCTCTCTCTCTCTCTCTCAAGGTCTAGACTGGGAGTGGCCTCATCAGCCTGAAGCGCTGTCAGCAATAGACCTTTTCAGAATTAATCTGTATTCAAAGGAAATCATTTTCCAGGAAGTGGCAGCCTGGTTTCTCCTTATCAGTACTCCCATCTCTGAGGCTCTCTGAGGTACTTCTCTGAGGTACTCCTCCGAGTCTCATCTTCTTTTCTTCTCCGGAGCGCCTCAGTGGCGTGGTCGGTATGGTCTAGGCCTGCCACCTCGGTGGCCGCAAGTTCGATTCTCGGGGATTCCACTGAGGGGTTAGATATGTGTATTGCTGGTGATAGAAGTTCACTCTCGACGTGGTTCGGAAGTCACGTAAAGCCGTTGGTCCCGTTGCTGAATAACCACTGGTTACAAGCAGCGTAAGAATACCATACAAGCAAAAACTACTAGTGGCAGATTTAGAGTTGGGGTGGTGGCGGGGGGGGGGGGGAGCAGGCCATGGCCGAGGGCCCCGCACCTCCGCAAAAAAAATATTAATAACAATAACATTTAAAAAATATAAAATAATAATAATAATAATCTACTGGTATTCAACTAGGAAATAAATCCCGGAAAACCTTTTAGGCCCCCCCCCCTCCCCTCCCCCCTCCCCCCCTTCCCCAACCCCTCCCCCCCGACCCACAACTACCCGCCGCCGGTAAGAGCCCTCTTTGCTTCATCCTTTTATCATCATCATCATCATCGTCAGTGTCTTTTTATTCTTCTTCTTCTTCTTCTTCTTCTTCTTCTTCTTCTTCTCCTTCTCCTCATTTTCTTTCTTGTTCTTGTTCCTATATTTCTCCTTCTTTTTCTTCTGCTTATTCTTCTTCTCCTTTTCTTTTCCTTCTTCTCTTCTTCTTTTCCTTTTTCCTCCTCGTTTCCTTCTTCTTTGCCTTTTCTTTCTTTCTTTCTCTTCATCTTCTTCTTCTCCTCCTTTTCTTTCTTTCTTTTTCTTCTCCTCCTTTTCTTTCTTCTTCTTCTTCTCCTTTTCTTTCTTTCTTTCTTTCTTCTCCGCCTTTTCTTTCCTTCTCCTTCTCTTTTTTTTCTTCTCCTCCTTTTCTTTCTTTTTCTTCTTCTTCTTCTCCACATCCTCCTCCTTTTCTTCTTCCTCCTCCTCCTCCTTTTCTTTCTTCTTCTCCTTCGTCTTCCTCTTCTTCTTCTTCTTCTCCTTTCCTGTTCTTAGTCTTCCGTTTGGAAGAACAGGTTCCTCAAAGTCCATTATCTCCTCCAAATCTCTCTCTCTCTCTCTCTCTCTCTCTCTCTCTCTCTCTCTCTCTCTCTTCTCTTATCATCTCAAATCCCAAATTCATGCATTCTTGGGCACGTCTTTGGCAATGCCACGGTGCCCTATTATAAACCCCACCCCCAGAATACCACTACCCCTCCCACCCCCACCACATCCATTCAGATATGCACAACCCTTTTACACATAATTTTGACAAATACAAAAAGTTTTATTATTATTATTCTTTCTTTTCGCGGTGTCATGTACATTTACCGTCAGTTTTTCTCGATTTATTATTCGTCTGTTGCTTTGGTGTTTGTTTGTTTGTTTTGTTGATATGTTTCTCATCTTTATTTGTTATTTTTATTCATAATTGACCGTTCTTTGCCACTTGACTGTTTTTCTTTTTTAAACTTAAGGGTATTTTATGCAATGGAAGCTTCTGATTTGTTCTTTGATAAAGTCTTAAGAGTTAGAAAATATTAGTGAAATATAATATACACATATACTATATATGTGTAAATGTATATATATCTTTAAACCTTTTCACTCTTCTCTCTTTAATCTTCCTGGTTGAAGATTGATTAGATTATTCTTCTTTCGTTTATGCTCTCTCTCTGGATGCAGTAAAATGGCTGTATAGCACTGAGTTCTCAGTTACAAGATCCGCCGTTCGATCCCGGCATACTACCCACCAGTCGACCCAGCTGCGTACAAGGGTAATTAATCCATATGCTTCATTTATTGATTCCTCTCTCTCTCTCTCTCTCTCTCTCTCTCTCTCTCTCTCTCTGTTAGTCCTTTTGAGCTACTGCAATTAATCCATATTCTTCATTTATGGATTCACCCCACCCCCGTCTCTCTCTCTCTCTCTCTCTCTCTCTCTCTCTCACTGAAAAATCCTCTGAGAATCAGTTCACTGTCATCGCGTCGTCTGGACGTGTCCGGTGTCGGGAAGTTGAAAAGCTGCTGCTGTGATCTGTGGTTGACGCTCCCACTCGATGTTATCAAAAAGGTCAGTCTAGCATCGGGCTCGCCCTTCTTACGTGGAAATTCTAGTATTGGTTCAACAGTCTAACATCGCCCCGCGAGGGACACAAACCAGTTTCGGGTTTGAGCTTGTGGCTCACATATAACCATTATCGGTTTTTTTTCATTCTTTTTTTTTTATAAATGGATTAGACGATCCTCCTTACATAAATAATCTGGGGAAGTCTAACCTCGCCGAGGATGAATCATTATACTGTCAGGGATTTTGGAATGTTGCGAGTGGTTTATCATTAAAAGACAATTGATCGTGGAATGTATTATCATTAACAAATATATATATGAATGTCTTTTTACTGTAATACAACAGTATAATATGATGACAAAAGGCCCCTAAAACACTATTTTAACGTTGCAACCATATATTTCGAGCACTTCCTCTTGTGCTCCTGGTTGCAACGTTAAAACTGTTTTATGGGACTTTCATCTTCAAATATATATGTATATATATATATATATATATATATATATATATATATATATATATATATATATATATACTTTAGGGCATAGTTTTTCTCTAATACAATTTTCGTTAAAAGCAATTGCTTTAGTGGCATCAATAAGTTTCTTGCAGGTATCTTCATACCGACGAAGTTTTTTCCGATTCTCGTTCGTCAATTTCTGGTGAAATATACGCAGACTTCCTTCTTCCATTTATTGAATTTTGTCACGACAGCTGTTTCGCCTTATGGCATTATCAAGCGACTACTGACTTACAATCTGACCTTTCGGCCTATTTATCTCATCGTGTGGGAGGTATGACCTCGAGGTATGAGTACTGGTTAGTCTAGGGATTAACAGCTTAAGGGCGTTGTTTTAGTTACAAAGAATATAAGGACATATGTACTGCGACAATAAGAGTGAAAGTTTAAACAGTGGTTAAATAGATATTCAAAATACAATGCCATGTGCTAGAGTTTCCTTAAATGTATGTTTTAAAATTTAATATGTTACATGTTGGTTTTAGATAAAAATTACAAAATTACATACAGGAATGAAAATGAATATAGAAATCTAAATACGGGAGTACAAATATATGTATATATTTTATAGCATGCATAAAGGTACAAGAGATAATTTCTGTTTATACATAAATGTGTATGATTTAAATTTGAGTGTGTGTGTGTGTGTGTGTGTGTGTGTATGTCCAAAATGGTCTACGTTGGTTAACGGTTGCTGATTCGTGTTGGGCGGGGTCTCAGCGACCTGAGTAAGGATGTTACTTGACTTTCGCTGACGCTGGGTCTTCTCATGCTTCCAAGGGGCGCGATGTTCTCGGTGGATTGGGGCGCGCTGTCTGGTCCCTGTTGGCTTGGGGTATTCCTTCTCCTGCTGGAGGGGAGTATATGGTCCGATTCTTGTTGGACGTTCAAGGTCGGCTTCTGAATAGCGATGCTCACTGCTTCCGTTATTAAGAGGCGACCGTAGTTGTCTTCTCTGTGTACGACCTGGGTGCCTTCTATGAGCTCTTGTAGAGATAGCTTCCTGTCGTGAACATCTATGTAATGTTGATGGATGGCCCTTGATTTCTATGAGCCAGTAGACGTCTCCGAAGGGTCGTTGTAGTGTGCCCGATGTAGTTTTGGCTGTGAGGTTTACACACCTCCTCTGGACAAGTAAATTTGTAAACTACATTCGTGCACATCTCCTTCGGTCCCCCCGGAGCGGTGCTGTTCTTCATTATTAAGGCTGCTACAAGGTTGGGCTTACTATATATCCTGAGGCTTATTTTATGGTAAGGGGCTTTTGGGGTTACGCCTCTGTTTATTATCCGCGTAGTGTGCAGCAATCCTCCTTGTATGCAGACCCATAATGTACACGATGGTAAAATAATCAAGTTTTCCTCGTTTTTCGCCATGGTGTTGGGTTGGTAAAATTCGTCCATTTTCTTTTTTATTGCTGCTTCGATAATTTGATCTGCATACCCGTTGTTTGTCAGCAGTTGGCGAATTCGGTCGAGTTCGTTATGTATATCTTTCCATGATGAGCTGTGTGTGAAGGTTCTGTTGACATACGCACTCACGACAGACTTTTTATATGCGTCCGGGCACTCCCCGCGTGCGTTCAAGCAACGCCCAGCGTTCGTTGCTTTCGTATAAACGGTCGTCTTAAACTGTCCTTCTTGTTGTTTTACCAGGACATCAAGAAATGGCAAAGTCTTCTGCTGGCTGTGCTCTGTGGTGAAGTTGAGCACTGAGTTTCTTTTCAGAGCATCTGCTAGTTTTTTGGTATCTTCAGGCTCTTTTATTGTGACGAATATATCGTCGATGTACCGCCCATAAATCCTAGGTTTTAGATGTTCTCTAAAGGTCCTTTCTTCGACGGTGGCCATGTACATATTTGCAAGAGGACCCCTAGTGGGGATCCATGGCGGACTCCGTCTACTTGTCGAAATAATTCCCCCTGATGAGAGAGGAAAGGGGCTTCTGTAGTGCTAGCTTTCAGCATCTCTCGGAGGACATCTTCGGAAATGGGCAGCGGGTTCTTCTCGGACCTGTATACACGATCAAGAATGATGTCGATCGTTTCTTCGACGGGAACGTTCGTAAACAAACTCTCCACGTCGAGTGAGGCAATGTCGTCTTCTGGTCCTTTTTCCTGTGGGAGATCAATAAACTCCACCGCTGATTTCAGTGAATATGCACCGGGTATGTAAGGTACCAGCAAATCATTCAGGACTTTCGCTATCCAAATTCCAACGCTTGACAAAAGACCCCACCGAGGACCTCAGAAAGAAAGTGTCGAGGCTTGTGACTAGGGCCAACAATCAGCAAGACGTCGTAAAATTCCCTAAGGTAAAAGGAGACTATGGGCCCGGTTACTGCTACGGAACAGTGAAAACACACAAGGCAGGCAACCCCCTAAGGCCCATCATCTCTCAGATGACATCCCCAACCTATAGGATAGCGAAAGTCCTGAATGATTTGCTGGTACCTTACATACCCGGTGCATATTCACTGAAATCAGCGGTGGAGTTTATTGATCTCCTACAGGAAAAAGGACCAGAAGACGACATTGCCTCACTCGACGTGGAGAGTTTGTTTACGAACGTTCCCGTCGAAGAAACGATCGACATCATTCTTGATCGTGTATACAGGTCCGAGAAGAACCCGCTGCCCATTTCCGAAGATGTCCTCCGAAGAGTTTTATGCTGAAAGCTAGCACTACAGAAGCCCCTTTCCTCTCTCATCAGGGGGAATTATTTCGACAAGTAGACGGAGTCGCCATGGGATCCCCACTAGGGGTCCTCTTTGCAAATATGTACATGGCCACCGTCGAAGAAAGGACCTTTAGAGAACATCTAAAACCTAGGATTTATGGGCGGTACATCGACGATATATTCGTCACAATAAAAGAGCCTGAAGATACCAAAAAACTAGCAGATGCTCTGAAAAGAAACTCAGTGCTCAACTTCACCACAGAGCACAGCCAGCAGAAGACTTTGCCATTTCTTGATGTCCTGGTAAAAAAAACAACAAGAAGGACAGTTTAAGACGACCGTTTATACGAAAGCAACGAACGCTGGGCGTTGCTTGAACGCACGCGGGGAGTGCCCGGACGCATATAAAAAGTCTGTCGTGAGTGTGTATGTCAACAGAACCTTCACACACAGCTCATCATGGGAAAGATATACATAACGAACTCGACCGAATTCGCCAACTGCTGACAAACAACGGGTATGCAGATCAAATTATCGAAGCAGCAATAAAAAGAAAATGGACGAATTTTACCAACCCAACACCATGGCGAAAAACGAGGAAAACTTGATTATTTACCATCGTGTACATTATGGGTCTGCATACAAGGAGGATTGCTGCACACTACGCGGGATAATAAACAGAGGCGTAACCCCAAAGCCCCTTACCATAAAATAAGCCTCAGGATATATAGTAAGCCCAACCTTGTAGCAGCCTTAATAATGAAGAACAGCACCGCTCCGGGGGGACCGAAGGAGATGTGCACGAATGTAGTTTACAAATTTACTTGTCCAGAGGAGGTGTGTAAACCTCACAGCCAAAACTACATCGGGCACACTACAACGACCCTTCGGAGACGTCTGCTGGCTCATAGAAATCAAGGGGCCATCCATCAACATACATAGATGTTCACGACAGGAAGCCATCTCTACAAGAGCTCATAGAAGGCACCCAGGTCGTACACAGAGAAGACAACTACGGTCGCCTCTTAATAACGGAAGCAGTGAGCATCGCTATTCAGAAGCCGACCTTGAACGTCCAACAAGAATCGGACCATATACTCCCCTCCAGCAGGAGAAGGAATACCCAAGCCAACAGGGACCAGACAGCGCGCCCCAATCCACCGAGAACATCGCGCCCCTTGGAAGCATGAGAAGACCCAGCGTCAGCGAAAGTCAAGTAACATCCTTACTCAGGTCGCTGAGACCCGCCCAACACGAATCAGCAACCGTTAACCAACGTAGACCATTTTGGACATACACACACACACACACACACACACACACACACACTCAAATAAATCATACACATTTATGTATAAACAGAAATTATCTCTTGTACCTTTATGCATGCTATAAAATATATCATATATTTGTACTCCCGTATTTAGATTTCTATATTCATTTTCATTCCTGTATGTAATTTTGTAATTTTTATCTAAAACCAACATGTAACATATTAAATTTTAAACATACATTTAAGGAAACTCTAGCACATGGCATTGTATTTTGAATTTAACCACTGTTTAAACTTTCACTCTTATTGTCGCAGTACATATGTCCTTATATTCTTTGTAACTAAAACAACGCCCTTAAGCTGTTAATCCCTAGACTAACCAGTACCCATACCTCGAGGTCATACCTCCCACACGATGAGATAAATAGGCCGAAAGGTCAGATTGTAAAGTCAGTAGTCGCTTGATAATGCCATAAGGCGAAACAGCTGTCGTGACAAAATTCAATAAATGGAAGAAGGAAGTCTGCGTATATTTCACCAGAAATTGACGAACGAGAATCGGAAAAAACTTCGTCGGTATGAAGATACCTGCAAGAAATTATTGATGCCACTAAAGCAATTGCTTTTTAACGAAAATATATATATATATATATATATATATATATATATATATATATCTATATACCTATATATATATAACATTTATACATATGTATATATACATATATACAATATAATATATTTATTTTTATATGTTTATTTATTTATATACATGCATGCATACATACATACATACATACACACACACCTATATATATATATATATATATATATTATATATATATATTATAATATATATATATATTATATATATATATATATATATATATATATATATATATAGATAGATAGATAGATAGATATAGGTGTGTGTGTGTGTGCGTGTGTATAGTCTTCTAAGTGACTAAGTAGCTGGAGAATTCAACAAAATTGCACCCGATGTTGGAACTTGCGGAAAGAAAAGAATAAGGTTTTTTCTATGTTTGTGGATAAATATTGACTGGTGATAGTATATAACGAAACTGCAGAGACTTTAGGAGCCTTTAAGCGTTTCAGTGCAACTTGAAATTTACATTATCATTAGCAAGTAAATGAAAACCGAGAAGATAGAACAATGAATGTTAGTATGGGTTGTGATAGTGGGATCTATAACAGTTACCAGGACAACAAAAATTATTCCGAGTGTCACTGAGACTGTGAACTATGGGTAGCTTCAAAAAAGTACTGTCATTTGAGAAAGGTAGCTCAGGAATCACTCCTAGGTAACGTTCTCTCGTATTTGCTAGGTCGGATATAGCTTAGCCAGTAACTTTAATTGAATGGTCAAGGATTCTAAGAAATGGTGTCCTTAGATATGAGAGATGTGAACTTTCTAATAAATTTTTCACAATAGGCTCCTCACTGTTTATCAGACAGACAAAATACTTTCCAATGGATATTTATGGTAAGAATTTAGGTTGACTTCGGTAACCTTGTTACTTTGGAACTCTGCTGAGTCCAGGATAGTTTAGTGGCAGTTTCTTTCAACTTACGTCCGAGGTGAAGCATTCTCGTCTTTGTCTTTATTCTCTCAATTATAGCTTCCCTTCTCGCAAAGCTCGAGTCCATTTCTTCTGTTATTGTTAGATCTCTCTCTCTCTCTCTCTCTCTCTCTCTCTCTCTCTCTCTCTCTCTCTCTCTCATATCAATCTCCCCTCACTCTCCTTATTCCCGTGGACTTGCTCACAGAGAGAGAGAGAGAGAGAGAGAAAGGGGGGGTTGGGGGTGTGAGAATCTGACTGGCATTTCCGTCATACTTCACAGAAATAACGAAGAAGAAGATCAACAGGAGACTGAGGTTTGTTGAAAGTTTTTACTGTATACCAATTTTAGATGCAGATTAAACAGTGCCAATACATCACAGAATCCTGGACCTGAATTTCAGAACTAAGTTGGGGCTAGTTTGAAGGCAGTGTCCATAAAAAGAATTGAAACTTTTTAAAGGCACCATCTATAAAAGAAAATAAATAATATTAATTTTGTCATGAGAACCTGAGTACGAGTCGCTTCTGTACCCACAGATCGGGGTGATATGATGTGTGCAGTTGTTCCTTTAAGAAGCTGAATGGCATTGTTGGCTTCTGCTGAGTCATGCAGGCCAGAATTATTAGAGGAAAATGAGAAGCCAGAATGTGGGTGATTAGTCATATGTGTGTATGTGTGTGTATGTAGGTTGGTTTTATAAATGCATGTGTACTCGTATTGTGGTTGTTATAGTGGCCTAATATTAGTCATGCATATATATGTATGTAAGTATGTATGTATGTATGTATTTATGTATGTATGTAGATAGGTAGGTCCGTATGTATATAAGAGTGTACAAGTACAGGGTTAGTAACGATGGTGTGTGATGAGTCATATGTATGTGTATATATATATATGTATATATATATATATATATATATATATATATATATATATGTACGTATGTTTGTATGTATGCATGTAAGATAGGTAGGTTCGTATGTATATAAGCGTGTGTACTGAGTTAGTAACGATGGTGTGAGATTATTCATATGTATATATATGTATGTATGTTTGTATGTATGTTGGTAGGTAGGCGGGTGTATATAAAACGTGCGTATTGATGACAATAATTGCATATATTATACAGCAGATAAGTTTAATGAAAAGTTATTATTGGGAGACATTGAGAAAATAAACAACGAATACACATCGCACATTACGTGTGTATATGTTTTTTTTTTCTCCGTGTCAAAACACGACCAGAATTCTATTCACCCCTCAGCATCTACCCCGCTGTTACACTATGAAAGGAATTCGACCCATCTCATAAAAGCGGCGGCTTCCTACAGCGGCAGCGTCAAAAGAAATTGCCCTATCAAATAGCGAATGGTTGTGATTGTGTGTATATATATATATATATATTATATATTATATATATATATATATATATATATATGTATATGTATATATATATATATATATATATATATATATATATATAATATGTATATGTATATATATATATATATATATATATATATATATATATATATATATATATATATATATACACACATATATACATATATATATATATTAGTATAT
This sequence comes from Macrobrachium nipponense, assembly GCF_015104395.2. Taxonomy (NCBI): domain Eukaryota; kingdom Metazoa; phylum Arthropoda; class Malacostraca; order Decapoda; family Palaemonidae; genus Macrobrachium; species Macrobrachium nipponense. The sequence continues at coordinate 120,181,194 of NC_061108.1, forward strand.
TTGGTATGCTTTTTAACTTGTGGTGTACGTACGCTAGTGCGCGCGTGCACGTGTCCGTTGTCCCTTTGGCCCACTTGATAAAAATAGCCTGCATTACCCACAGTTTCATAAGTCTTGAGAGACTTATTATTTGGTTGCGATAATCTTTATCCCATTAACCCGCTTTTATGACGCAAAACTCGACTCCCAATGCTTTGTTTCGGGATTAGCAAACCCCTTTGATCTACCCGACCGTCCGGTATTGTTCGTCTTTTGGTTAGACAAACAACAACGAGGAGCATTGTTGAAAAACTCTAAATAACTCAATACAAAGCGGTGCCGAACTGGTTCGTCAGAACGCCCGATTATGACGAGGCTATTAAACCCAAGTCCGAGTCGCGTGTAGGAGTCAGAACTCGCCACCTCACAGGTTGACGGGGCTCGAGGGCAAAATCTTGCTTCATACGAAATTGACGAAAAGTGTCGTACAGGAAAATTGATCATTTGTGTCGATAACAGATCATTTTTCTCGGCATCTGTAGATATACAGGTTCTCGTACTACCTATAAACAAACAAAAAAGTATTATTCCGCCGCCAATAAAACCCTTGATTAGTTGCAGAGGAAGAAATTAGGAAGGGAAATGGAAGCAGAGAGTTAGCTCCACCATGAGCCCGTTCGGACGAGGCTGGAGTAAAAGGCCCTCGTCGGTCTTGAGGTCGAATTCTGAAAACAGCCCCCTGAGCGACAGTCATGACCCGGGCCAATCACAGGTCCTGTTGAACGCCCGCCAACCAATCAGATAACGAGGCTGACCACTCTCGTATATTCCCGCCCTCAGCTTCCCTCCCGAAAACGTTGTCGAATTCCAGCAAAGGAATACTTTGCATGTCTCGAATAGCGACCGCGAGGAATGAGATCGCACGGGGAAAACTCTATCGGTTAAATGTCATAATTACATTAATGTTCAAAACGTGAAAGCACTCAAGCGGAACAAGAGGAAATTTTTCCATGTTCATGAGGCTGGAGACAAAATATGTCATGAACTTGGCGAAGAAAACCACTTTAGATGAGAATTCCCTTGATTCGTAATAAAAAAAAAAAATCCGTAAAAACAATTTTACTGAACCACATGGTCAAGTAACGAAAAAATGAAATCAAATACGATTACAACAAATACACTAAAATAAAATGCACGTGTGTTACAAAGAACAATAACGAACGCTTCTCCGTTGATTTGTAACCCCGTTGAAATCTCGGAAACACTCCTGGGGCCGTAGACCTTGGCCCCTGGTTGTGGGGAGGGGGGAGGGACCTTGTAA
>NC_061108.1:120187493-120194993 GCF_015104395.2 Macrobrachium nipponense
GAAGAAAGTATAATATTAAAGTCTGTTTCATCATTCCAGTTTACAGTTACCGACCGCTAGGCACAGATGAAGAATTTCCGGTTATTCAGTTTTTATTTTTTTTTTATTCAAATAATGCGGGAGGCTTAAGGTGCCTGTAATGCTGTTATGTCGATCTTTGCTTCTTTACTTTTGCGTCCTGCGCTGTAACCTGATTTATAATTCGTATGTGTTTGGATTAATTAATTACCTATAATATTCCTATATGTATATATATATATACTATATATATATATATATATTATATATATATATATATATAATTATATTATTATATATATTTAATCACGAAGAAGTAAAAAACGTGATGATTTTACGAACAATGTTACAGCCATGAAGGAAAATTGAAACACTGGAGATGCTAAGTACTTTCGTCTTATTACCAAGACATGTTCACAGACATGTCTTTGGTAATAAGACCAAAGTAATTAGCAACTCCAGTGTTTCAATATATGTGTATGTATATATATATATATATATATATATATTAACACACATATATATATATATATATCTAATATATATATATATTTATTCATATATATATATATATATATATATAATTATTTACATCCCTAGATCAAACAAACAGCATTTATCACTGTCGCATTCGAACATTTGAACTGCCAATTGCAGATGAATCTCCTGTGCAGTTAAACTTGGGCTACTTTATACTCCTACACTTGTGGGATACGGTAGAGAGAGGAAACAACATACCTCATTGGGATGAGTGTTCCTGGAAATAATCAACACACAGTCAAAGACTTCCATTACCTTCACAACGGCTCATCATTCCGAGACAATAGACGAACCGCTTTCGTATCTAGCCAAAAATGGCGTTTACAATTATGAGTAATGAGATTAAAACTTACGGAAGTGAGTGTATAAAATTTGTAAATAAGGTTGGGAACTGGATGGTTTCTAGAAATAAGTGTGTAGGTGCGAAAACATTGGAAAAAATGAATAAATAGATAGGTGCTGTGAAAGTAATAGACAAAAGACGATATGAATAGTGTGAGTAAAAGTGCGTATACAAATAATGCAAAATATGCGATTCCAGATACTAAATGATATTAGGCCTATTGTGACTCTAGCAGTTGCTTTCATCACCTTTCCCTTTATGCAGTGGAATAATTATTCCTTTCACAAATAATTCCTGGTGTCTTTCCTTTCTTCAGCCTCATAAATGCCCATCTTACAACCCCAGCAGTTGCTTCTATAAGCATTCCAAACATTTCACCAACCCTCTCTACCTCGCTTTTTCAGCTTTGCCTCTCTTTTATCCTCCGCTTTTAAGAAATGTTTGCAATACTCACTCCATCAGGACTGGATTCGCTTCAGAGAACACCCTGCCGTTTGCATCTTCTATTCTGAAATACGTTCATAAAATAGCGCGGTGTCTGTCATGGAAGTGACGGGGAGCTGGACTCACTACTGACGTAGGTTTTGTATGGGAATATGAAGTGGTTGACACTCTTGATTCAGTCGTAACAGAGGCTATTGTATTATTGTCTCCAGAGGTTTTGTCTCTAATTTTGCAATGAATGAAACAGCTTAGTTTTTTTTTTTTATTCTTTCACACAACTGTCTGTAATTTCACACATTGTTATTCTTTGATATTCTTCAATTTCAAACAATGATATTCTTTAGTATAGCTGTCATTTCAAATTGGCGTACACATGACCTCATATATATATATATATATATATATATATATATATATATAATATATATATATATATATATATATATTATATATGTTAGTAATATGAAAGGAAGGATTGTAGGAATAAATGATCATCTTATATCCAGAAACTATTTAGTCACTCGAGAGGAAATAAAATTGTCTGACAACGATAGTACCTTACATTTAAAAAACTTTTACTGAAATTTTTTGAACAAGTATAAAACCATATACTTGGGACCTTCAGATTTTGGGGGATGATTAAAACAAGGACAAACTATGGTTCTATTGAAGTACCGCCAGACTGCCTAATCAGCATTACACATATTTTATTTGTTACCACCTTCCAATGAAATCTAAATTCCTTGGGAGTGTAATCAATCTTTGTTCCCGTGTCCGAGTCGTCAGATATGCTGGAAGAATAATGTGTCTTAAATTCATCTTAGAAAAGAAAACCTTTTTTTTAATATACTAGCTTCGTTTTAAGTTCAAGGCCACCGCTAAAAACGTGTATGGCTTCACAGGTTTGTTACTTTGACATTTAGAAATGATTGGTGTGAAGGATTCTATCATCGCCATCTTGAATTGAATTCAAGATGGCGTTGATTCTATCCAGCCGGCAAATTTAAACGGACCCACGGTATTTTTTAATCTGTTTTGCCTTCAGGCTTCCCATTAATGACTGGAAAAACTGGAAATTCGTCCTATCATCTATTTCATTATTTTTGCGCAAGTTAATGACATATTTTTCTTTTGCTATTGCATAAGAAATTTACTAACTGTATTGGAGAAATATAGATATATAGACCATCACTAACAGAAACCGATCTTTGGAATATCGCCACTTGTGGAGCATAAATTGACTACAATCCTCACAGTTTTCAAAATACTGAATAAAAATAAGCAAAATATATACAAACCTCTTCTTACGAACCTAACAATTCGGGAAGGGCCAGTAAAGTTAATGGCTACTTATTTAGATGCTCTTGGTGAGAAATGACAAATGTACTCAAGTACGTAGTCAACAGACAGACAGGGGAATATTTGCAAGATAAAGCTAGAAGACTGAGAATTTTCTATTTCTGTGTTGTTCCTTCTCTTATTATATTTCCTTCTTTTCAATTTCTGTGCATCTCAGTCACTTATTTAGTAATGTTTTCATTTCTTTATATTTATTCACTTAGTTAATTAGCTAGTTGTAGCTTCTCAGTCGTTTTGGGGATTCCCTTAATTCATCATTCCTTATTAGCACTGTAGTTGAAGCATGGCACCTTATATATATTAGCACCTTTCATTTTATCATCATCATCATCGCAATAGTAGTAGCAATAGTGGTAGTATTAGTGGAGGTTGTAGTAGTAGTAGTAGTAGTAGTAGTAGTAGTAGTAGTAGTAGTAGTACATGAGCTCATGAATAGGCTGTATACATGCAAATAGACCACTTTAATTAGCTGCCCCAGAATGTATTATTTTGTATGAGTGAATTAAATATAAGTGAACTTTTAACACCTTTAGAGTAAATCAACTTATGAACAATAGACAAGTACTACATCTTGTTATTTGTAAACTTTTATTTTACCCTCATGTTACAAATATATAGTAACAAAAATACTTTATACAATGTTTATCACGATTAATGACACTTGTAGATTTTTTAAGCATTACTTTTATTTCTCTGTAAGTACACAGCTGACAGAGTACGTGATTTCTATTTAACTACGAAGTATACATGATTTTTACAGCTGATTACTTTTATTTCCTTATAAAAGTACGCAACTGTTAAAATGCATTACATCTTTCACAGTGTATTCTCGAGTAATCGTAACCGTAGCTACCCTTTTAAAAACAACTAAATACTTCGTTTTCTTTAAACATATACGGCTTCACACCCATACTTTACTTTATTTTAGGGGTAACTTGAACATTTGCTAATGCCGCCTCCCATGGACCACATGAATGTTTTTTTATTATTTTACAGCAGAATTGTCTAACAATCTCAAGTTTATGTAAACTCCAGAATGAGAATTCTATTTCGTTTAATGTTATGTCAATGAAATCAGCCTTCAATGATACGTCTATAATTACGCTTAGCTTTATATTACCTAGTATTTATAAACTGATGCAATTCCTAGACTTGCCGTTGTATAGAATTCTCTTCTCAACATGCGTCAAAGACCCTGTTACCAAATTTTTTGCGTCAAAAGTATGTGTAAATTAGTACGATAACTGAATTAGGAGCACTCTAGCTTTCTTGTGATTTATATCAATTAATTTTTCTGTGAAATATCACATTCGATTATTGAATCTCTCCCTTTGCTGCAAAGGCTTGCAAATTTTACATCGGCTTCTTTTCGCCTACTAGAAGTCTTTAACATCTTTAAATCCGCCTCTGATTATGAAAAGAGAGTTTAACTTTTCAGACTCTAGCCTTTTAAAGATTCTGCACACGGCCCTATTTAAATTCAATGAACTAGCTATAGTTATTGAACACCACCTCACCTTGGTAGCAAATTATTATTATTATTATTATTATTATTATTATTATTATTATTATTATTATTATTATTATTATTATTATTATTATTATTATTATTATTATTATTATTATTATTATTATTCACAAAACAAATCCACAGTTATGTATATGTACATATAATTAAAGATAAATATAAGTACATATACATAACTTTGGGTTTGTATCTCCATTTCAAGATTCATGCTAAAATGAGTATTTTTTAAATTAGTATCATTATTACTATTATTAGTGTTAATACGATTATTATTTTTATTATTAGCTACGCTAAGCTTCAACAGCTTACAAGGTCCATTTCTGAATAAGGTACTAAAATAGAGTAAGCATAGGATAAGAACAATAAAGCTCAGATGGAAATAACAAATAAACAACATGAAACAAATACGTTACTGTACGACATATGATGGTTAACCCCGACGAATTAAAATAAAACTGTAGCACACCTGCAGGGTCGTTTCTAGCTATAGGCGGACTAAGGGGCCCCAAGCCACCAGGGGCCCTCGGGGTAGCTTGGAAAATTTAAATTTCCCAAGCCACCTGGGGGCCCCCGATGATAAGTTGATGACTTTGCGAGTAAAAAAAGCCTGGAAGCAGACATTTTGAGGACAATAATGTGAATTATTAGTTGTTAAGCATTTTAGCATTGGTTTTTTATCATTATTATCTTTGCACTTTGAAATAGATGTGAAATAAATAAATGTGAAGTGTAATAGTTTCTTGCATCTTAGTAGACCATCTAAAGGGATAGGAATCGCTTCATCACATTTTGACAAAAACCCTCGGGGATAAATGAAATACCTACCTACCTACCTATCTATCTAGGGCCCCACAAAGCTAGAAACGGCCCTGCACACTTGTAAGAAGTATTACTGCATTTTAAATTTCCATGTTTCAACATAACTCAGATATCCTTGCGTGAAGTGTGTATACACACACACACACACATAATAATATATATATATATATATATATATATATATATATATATATATATATATATATATATATATATATATGTGTGTGTGTGTGTGTGTGTGTGTGTGTATATATATTATATATATATATATATATATATATATATATATATATATATATATATATATAATATATAATCTGGGTAAAAATGTTCTGTTACAACAGAATTCCGTCTAATAAAAGGAGCCCATAAAAACACCAAAATATAGAGAAAAAAATACTATATTTCAGAGACTTCTGTCTCCCTCTTCAGGTAGATGAATGAGAAAAGTTTACAGAAAAGGTGGTATTTATACCAAGAGGTCCATCCACAGGTAAGCCAATTTAGGTCACCCTCACTGATAATCTACCTTTAATCGTCTTAAGCGTTGGTTGGATGAAAATCTTGTCGATCACATCTGAATCCCATGCTCCTTTTGAGATGTTCATTACCTGCCTCTCTTTTATTAAGCCCGATTCCATCATTTGACTCTTGTACCGGCAGTTGCTGCTATAAATTATATGTGACAAATTCCAGTTTATTCTATGGTTATGTTCATTTATATGATTGAAAATAGCTGAGTTCTGTTGTCCGTACCTAACTGACCGTTTGTGTTGTATTAATCTCTGGGGAAGTGATTTTCATGTAAATCCAATGTAACATTGGTCATAGTCCTGGCATGGGATTTCGTAAACCCCTGTGTCCTTGGGGGATGTCTTTTGTTGGACGTTAATCAGGGATTTGGCTAAGGTATTTGGGTAAGTAAATGCAAAAGGGTTAGATTTTCCGAGTGTCTGAGTCACCGTCTTAATCGTGTCCAGGTGTGGAATTTTTATTTTATTGTTGGGTGTATCTCTGGTCTTGTCTTTAGGGGGTTGGTAGAAAATTACGCTTGCTTTGTGAATTGCTTCTCAATTATATGGTCAGGATACTTTAAAGACGAAAGTTGCTTACGAATTAGTTCAAATTCTTTTTCCAGGAAATCTGGGGAACAAATTCGTAAGGCTCTTAAGAACAGGTTGCGGGCTACACCTATCTTGATAGCAATGTCGTGATAGCTAAAGTAGTGAATGTATGAAAGTGAGAATGTTGGTTTTCTGTATATGGTAAATTTGTATTCTGTCGTGTCTCTGATTATTAAAACATCAAGAAAAGGAATTTTGTTGTCTGTTTCCTATTCAACTTTAAATTTGATGCTGGGCAATAATGCATTTAATTTTGAAAGGAACTCGTTAAAATTGCCCCACCTATTATCCCAAAATGTTAGAATATCATCTACATATCTCATCCACAGCATGTTTTTGGGTTTTATTGCATTTATCACTGTAGTTTCAAAGTATTCCAAGTACAGGTTGGCAAAAAAAGGACTATACTACACCCGAATTTTTGCTTATAGAATGATTCCCCGAATAAAAATACGTTATTAGATGCACATAATTCAACTAACTATTATTTTGTCAAGCGCCAATGGGAAATGATCTGAATAGGGGGATAATTTTTCCCCTTCAAAAACTGAAGAACGTCCTGTACTGGTACTTTTGTGAATAGGGAATCTATGTCAAGGCTTAAAAGTTTTATGTTGTGAAGTGGTATATGTGCTTCTTTGAATTTGTGACAAAAATCTCCCGAATGTTTAATGTGACTGGGAGAAAAAGTGCCTAAAAAAAGGGAAAGGAGGCCAGCTAACCATTTAGAAATTTTGTAATTGAAAGCTCCGGCACATGGAGCGATGGGTCTGAATGGAAGATTGTCTTTGTGAGTTTTGGGAAGGCCATAAAAGTAGGGTAATATAGGATTAATTACTGTAAATTTCTCTAATAGTTCAATACTCTTTTTGTCTTGGCCAATTAATCTTACTTTACGATAAAATTCTGTGGGGACGTTTTGGAGGGGATTTTTCGTCAGTTTGTCGTAAGTGTTTGTGTCGCTAAGGAGTTGGTTGATTTTGTCGAGGTAGAGGTCTTTGCCCATTATTACGATTTTGCCGTCTTTGTCGGATCTACTTATTATAACATCTAACTTTTTTTAGCGAGCGGATGGCTATCATAAATCTACGGGGAACAGGATATTTCTTATTTAGGTCAGTTAAAGCATTTAGTAACACTCCTTTTAAACATATCTCTTCACAGCTGTAGTTTTTGTCACAGTAAGGGGGTTATTGGATAACTTTAAAACTTTGTCTTGTTGCACAAGATTATTCAATGTGCTATTGTTTATTAAGTTATTTAACTTGCGTAAAAGTCTGTTGGAATGAGACACGCTATTATAGGCAGCAATGTCGGAACAGAAT
>NC_061108.1:120202493-120214993 GCF_015104395.2 Macrobrachium nipponense
CTATTCCTGCAGTTCACTATTGTTTTCTTATACTTCAGAAAAGTTTTTGTCCTTATTCTACTCCATTATTTAACAATTGTTTGTATATACTTCAAAAAACAGAATTTTCTCCTTATTTGATTCCTTTGTTTGTTTATTGTTTTTTTTATATAATTAAAAAGTTTTTCTCCCTATTTTGTTCCCATACTTAACTATTGTTTTATATAATTCAGACATGTTTCATATCCTTGTTTTATTCCTTCACTAATCTGTTGTTGTTTTTTTTATGTTATTCAGAGGTTCTCTGGACAAAATATTTACACCCTCTGAAAATTTGATGGCGTGCTCGAGTAAGCAAGTTAGGTCTGCGTCTGCTTCAAAACAAAAGCTATTTTTTCAGAAAGTGTTTCGGAGTTTTTGTTTTCAAGTCGATACGCATGGCTCGTATTTTCTCTTCGGTAAATTCTTTGCAATATTTTGTTATTGCTATCGTTTTGCTGGTGGTGGTGAGGATACCTGTTGCCAGTCTCTAATAATAATAATAATAATAATAATAATAATAATAATAATAATAATAATAATAATAATAATAATAATAATAATTCTATTATTATTATTAATATTATTATTATTATTATTATTATTATTATTATTATTATAAAAATCTCATGATCGCATGAGTCACTAAAATAGTAAAGAAATCCACGATGATGTCAGTGTAAATATATATATATTTTTTTTTTCTTATGTATTTATTCTGACATCATTGTGCATTTATTCACCATTATTATTATTATTCAAAGAAAACTCATAATCACATGAGTCAGTAAAATGGGACAGTAGATCTACAGTAGTATGCCTGTTTGATTTAGTTATTTAAAATATTTTAATATATTTTAAATAACAAAATCAAACTGGCATACTACTTTGGATTTACCTTCCCATTATTATTATTATTATTATTATTATTATTATTATTATTATTATTATTATTATTATTATTATTATTATTATTATTATTATTGTTGTTGTTGTTGTTGTTGTTGTTGTTGTTGTTGTTGTTGTTGTTACTGTAGCTCTTGTCATCACCATCATTCCCATTATCATAATTACTGTTGATGTTTCCTGAATTCTACCCCATACTCAACAACAGTAGAACAAGACCAATTATTTTAACATATGTGGCCATAGATAATTGTTCTTATAATCAATTAAACATATGTCGCCTGAAATAACGTTCTAATAGGCTTTAAAAAAAGCACAACACAACTTATGAGCATCCACTGACCCGTTGACAACCCCGAGGTGAATTGGTGAAATGTCTTATCGGCTGATGCAATGTTTACACACAAGTCCACATGTACTGATGGGCTTTATATTTCTCCTGTATCCTTGAGAAGAGAAAATATTTATGAGTCGTTCTGTTTTCAGATTGCTGACGAATTGTTTGTGAAACTGTTGCGAAGCACCGCTTGCATATTGTTAGTTAAATGTATATTGTTTTCGACGAGTAGTATTAGTAGTTAAGGAGGTTTGCCTTTGAAACGGCTCCCTGACTGCAAAGAGTGTTTGCAGGTTGTTCGCTAACCTGACGCAGCGATTGTTTCTTTTAAAAAGTTCCCCCCCCCCCCCTCTCTCTCTCTCTCTCTCTCTCTCTCTCTCTCTCTCTCTCTCTCTCTCATCAGCATGCTTACCAAGTAACGTCTAAGTGATTTTAATGCACCTTACAAGTTTTACTGTGGAGACTACAGAAAACATCTTAGATAATAATATAATAATATTAACAACCTTCATTTCAAGGTGATGGACATATACAGAGATACACGTGACGTATACAGCACTGTACAAAAATATAGATTACACGAGATAAAAAGAAATAATGTACATATACACTAAAAACCATTGCTGACAATAATGATAATAACACCATCACTGACGAGGGCGATTTTCTTGTCTGTTCTCGTCTTCCTTGTCTTCGTGTTTTCTTCGTCTCAAGGCTCTGGAAAACTTAATATGGTTTTTCCTTCATTTTTAATAATCTTCCTGGATGCAGGTGTTGCTTCCTTAAAGGACCACTTCCGTTTTCCTTGATTTTTGTACTTGTTTTCTGTTTGTAATTTTGCCTGTATTTCCTGATCCTAGTGTGCGGCATTTCATTATTTTTATCTTTAGTCTTTAGTATGTGAATGGCCCGTTCTGTAAGAGTGTTTCTGTGGCATGTTGTAGTGACATTTTGTGGTTGTGAGTATTTATGTGGCATGTTGTATTGACATTCTATGGTTGTGAGTGTTTCAGTGGCATGTTGTAGTGACATTCTATGGTTTGAACCATTTGAATGTGAGCTCATTTTGAGCAGATATAATAATAATAATAATAATAATAATAATAATAATAATAATAATAATAATAATAATAATAATAATAATAATAATAATAATAATAATAAATTTCTTACATAGACATCGTATACCCACCATTGCGTTGTCAGTTGACATCGCCCTTAATTTTCATTTAAGAACCCTGGGTTCGATCCCGATGTGAGTTAGAATTTCTATCTATTACTCAAATGATTGTGTATTGATTATTTCTGTGTCAGTATAATTATAATAACGATAGCTTCCATTCAGATTCTATCAAACTACATAACAGTGATCTCAGCCTCTTAACATGCCAGTACAGTAAGGAAATGCGCCCTCCTATCTGAAAGATATGCGAAGTAGGAATCCGCGTCCTCTTTCCCCGCTCGTTAGTTCCTATGCTCCGGAGCATACAAATGAGCAAGACGCCGATAAGGATTCCTGTAGGACCTTATACCCCGGGGACATTCAGGAATGTTGGGTATCGATTGGGTTTGCATGCTATTTCTTAGGATCTGAAATGTAGTGGTGGATTTATTTATCAATGAATGTTTTCATCTGGTATTCACTGGAGAGGCTTTAATTGATAAATCGTGATGAATCTATTTTTTTTTTCATATATCCGAAATAGATTAACTCATTGCCTATAAGATTAGCTAAATATGTATATTTTCGTATCACGGAAAATGTCGTTACGTGCTTTCAGATGCACATTTTACTAAATACATATATTTTCATATTATTTTTATCAGTAAGTTGTTTCCCCTGATAATTCTCTAAAAAGGTGTTTAATTGATAAAGCGTGATGAACCCCTTTTGCATAATTCTAACATGTACGTCTTGATTATTTTATCAATAAGTTGGTTTTCCTGTTACTTTACCTGAAGAGGTATTTAATTGCTAAATCGTGATATACCACCTGTGCAAAAAAATTCCGCGATATTTGTGCCATCAACAACTATACTCACAGTCTTACGCGCGCCATCTATCGGCAGCTTTCTCAGTCTACATCTCTTCCATTCCTTCAAGTTTAAAGACCTGTACACATTAAACGGACTCTAGTCACTCCGTGTGCCCGAGATATCTCAGAGTATTGATAACCATCTTCTTCCCTGATACTACTAGAGTAAATGTCACGTCAAAATGTCGGAAATGTTTAAGTCATTTTAGTAACTGCAAAGTATGTATGTATGTATGTATATACATCGAGCTACAAATGTCCTTTAATATCTAATTCACTCTACCTCGGAATTAATATATTTTCATATATGCTTAACCGAAGGGGAATTTTTTAGGCGATAAGAGAATTAATTGTCGGCTCCCGGGAGCGGCAGTGAAGCTTTAACCCACACCACTACCACAAGAGGCTATTGCGGTTGGTTTGGGCTATAGGCTTCACTGTCGTCCAGGATTTGTATGGTTTCAAGGGTTCGCGCCCAGGAGCCGACAATTCTCTTATCGTCTAAAAAATTCCCCTTCGGTTAAACACATATGAAAATATATTAATTCCGAGGCAGAGCGAATTAGATATTAAAAGACATTTGTAGCTCGATGTATGTATATGAATCACAGGTAAGTGATATGACTCATGAATGTGTATATATATATATATATATATATATATATATATATATATATATATATTTTATATTAATACTATATATATATATATAATATATATATATATATTTATATATATATATATATATATATATATATATATATATATATATATATATATATATATATATTTATATTTTATTATAACTGTATGTATATATATGAGGAAAGTGTACTTATATTACACGCACACATACACATGCGTATATATATATAGTATATATATATATATATATATATATAATATATATATATAATATATATATATGTATATTAATTTTTTTCGCTACCCATAGAATAATTGTCACACACCCAAATAATTAACTAGATGCACATCGCTTCAAATATAAAAGGAGTATTATTATCATTCATAATGTGTTCATTTTTATGTGATACAATTTGAAGTGTCCATTACTTTTCGTGAACATGTGCACTTTTCGATAAAGAATGATCTTACTTAATGAAACAGTGTAACTGAGGAAAGAAAAGAAAAGCTATAAAGCGCAAATTAAAATAGCGCATGAGTAAGGTTGTACGACGAAATAAACAAACGAACGCATGCTTTAGTAAGTATACCTGTAGAGCCATATATATATAGAGAGAACATCGAAAAGGTTAAGGCACAGGAATGAGAGGCTCTTTAAAGCGGAAATATGACGCTCGCTCGGGCATCTCCGTTCCTGATTTAGAGATAGACCAGCCTCCGGTTTTGGAGCCCAGTATACAGAATGCTTTTAGTCGTAATGACACGTCAGTGTGGCCCTTTCCTCAAACATTAAAATGAATACGTAGCTGGTGGATAATACGGACATATTATGTTTTCAAAGGACTAAAATGTATTTCTGAAAACACGAAATATTTTCTGTTAATATGAAAATATACATACATGTTCAGTAAGATGTGCTTCTGATGAACGAAACTACATTTTCCGTAATGAGAATATATATATATATATATATGTATATATATATATATATATATATATATTGTATATATATATGTGTGTGTGTGTGTGTGTGTGTGTGTGTGTGTGTGTGTGTGTGTGTGTGTGTGTTTAGCTATGCTTATGGAAAATGTGGGAATCTATTTCAGATAGCCCAAAATACATTTCCAATAGCGTGAAAATGCCTTTGTACGGAAATGTATTTCCAATAATATGAAATATATTCGAATATTCCCTCAGAGTGAGGCCTTCTGACGTATCCTTACCTCCTTCCCCTCCTCTTCCACACCCCTTACTCCTCCTCCTCCTCCTCCTCCTCCTCCTCCTCACTATCCCCAACATTACCTAACCCTTAGAATCAGAGCCTTCGCCACCACCACAATAAAGCGCCCTCTCTCACTATCTTCCCATCACCAACTTCTCTAGCATCCTTCCATTACATACGGTAGTCCCCCCCCCCCCCTTCCTGGCCCGTCCACAAACCAGGTGGCCCTCTATCCCCCACCCCCCACCCGCCCCCGTCATAGACCAGTGCCCTCCTCCTGCGATCCTCCTTTCCTTTACTAAAGATCCCTGTCCTTGCTAAGTACCCAACTCAGCGTCGTCCTTGCTGGAGATAACGTTAAGTACAAGCCTCACCAAAGAAACTATTTTGCCCCAGCCTATTTGATTGTATTTTATTTTGTTTCATTTGATCTTATTTTATTTCGTGGCTTACTCGGAGAGTAAGTCTCAATCTACTTTGTTGTTGTTCTTCTTCTTCGTTGGTAGTAAAGGTCTTTGAAATTATCATAAAAAGGTCTCAAAAAGGTGTTTCGCGTTGAGTTAAAGATACAGGAATTTTGAGATAGGTTATTAATGACTTATTTATTAGAATGAAAATGTAGAAAATAAATAATGTGCTGTTAAACAGTAAAGAAAAATTATTTCTAATAAAATAGAGCATATTTATTTTAATCTTCTCTGGTGATACAAGACTCTGTTTGACTGTAGATTTTAGTACATCTTAATTCACATTAAAAGTTAGGCATATAATGTTTACAACTTATGAGTGAGTGGAAAATCTTGCACTCGTCCCGAGTAAGCTGGAAGTCGGATAAAGCCTTGTTTTATTTAGTGTTTCTTGGTACAAGGAAAATCCAAAAATGTTTTACCTGTCAGTCGCTTACACAACTGCTTTTGCCATCACATGTTATTAAACGTGTTTCTATTAAAGGATCTGCAAGGAAAACGCACATATGTATATATATAAATATACATACAAATACACTATATATATATATATATATATATATATATATATATATATATATATATAGACATATATATATATATATATATATATATATATATATATATATATATATATATATATATATATATATATATATATATATATACACACATAGCGACGCCACTGAGTAAAAGATAAAAAATAATGATTTTTATTATGCAAAAAAAATATTTTGTGAGAGAGAGAGAGAGGAGAGAGAGAGAGTCTCTCTCTCATTCTCTCTCTCAGTATCATCATGAAAAATGGTGTTGTCACGTAACTTCAAGAGTTAATCATTTTATGTTACAGGACCAGAGAGAGAGAGAGAGAGAGATAGAGAGAGAGAGTACTGCTATTCCTTTCCCCCACTGGATATACTCTGTTTGTCCATTTGAGTTGCAGTTAAGCCCTCTCTCTCTCTCTCTCTCTCTCTCTCTCGCTCTCTCTCTCTCTCTCTCTCTCTGGTCCTGTAACATAAAATGATTAACTCTTGAAGTTACGTGACAACACCATTTTTTCATGATGATACTGAGAGAGAGAATGAGAGAGAGACTCTCTCTCTCCTCCTCTCTCTCTCTCTCACAAAATATTTTTTGCATAATAAAAATCATTATTTTTTATCTTTTACTCAGTGGCGTCGCTATGTGTATATATATATATATATATATATATATATATATATATATATATATATATATATATATATAGATATATATATATATATATATATATATATATATATATAGTGTATTTGTATGTATATTTATATATATACATATGTGCGTTTTCCTTGCAGATCCTTTAATAGAAAACGTTTAATAACATGTGATGGCAAAAGCAGTTGTGTAAGCTGACTGACAGGTAAAACATTTTTGGATTTTCCTTTTGTCTCAGACCTTGGGCTGCGCATTGGCTTTTTTTTTTTTTTTTTTTTTTTTGCACTATAACCTCCCACGGGTTATGTCTGAGTCTGAGTTACTTTGAGGAACCACGCAAGCAAGATCTCTTGTGTTTGTTTGTTTGTTTATTTGTTGTATATATTTTTTTCAGATTGTATATATGTTTGTATGAATGATATATTGATATATATATATATATATATATATATATATATATATATATATATATATATACATATATATATATATATATATATATAAACTAAAGAAAGGTCACTACTCTCTCAGTTGTTGTTTTTTTTGCTCATTTTCACAAAATCCTTGACCTTTTCGCCTTGATACCTAAGGAAATTTGCGATCTTTATGGATAATATTAAAATAATAATAACAAGACAGCTTTTAAATACGTATTTCAGGATAATTTAGGAATATTTCTCTCTCTCTCTCTCTCTCTCTCTCTCTCTCTCTTCTCTCTCTCTCTCTCTCAAGTCTTCATTCACCTTCGATGACAACTATTTGAGCCCGTCACTATTCATACCATTTTAGGTGTTTAAGTTACTTCACATTTTCCTTATAATGGTAAAGCATTTCATATTGCTAAAACTACCACTAGAAAATTAGTTGTATTTATGAGACAAGTTTCTTTGCCCTTGACCCCAGATATAAAAGTTTTATATTGTTATAATTTGTACTTGTTTGGAGTAAGACTCTCATATTTACTCTGCTTCGTTTTTCCCTTCCACGACGGGACTGAACCTAAGGTGTCTTCTCTCTTCTTTCTACGGGTATTAGTTTGGTCATTATTCCGTTAAGCTCAAAGAAAGTGTAATTCCTTCTATCAAGCAGCTTGTTAACATTCATCTGTACACCTTTTCCCACCATTTACTCAGAATATATGACTTATGGAATAGTTCATGCCTCCCACTGCCAAGCTGTGGAATTTCCTTCTTGCTTCTGTTTTCCTGAATAATTGATTACTTCTCTTCCGGATTATGGCCCATCCTTCCTCCTTTCTCTTCTTCTTTTCTCTCTGGCTAGGTAAAGGACATTTGGGTGCCTATCCATTCCGTTGACATTGACATTGAAAAAAAAAATTCGAATTTTGAAAGATAACTTCAATACTTTTCCATATCTTTTGAGAGAGAGAGAGAGAGAGAGAGAGAGAGAATTAAACAGAAGCTAAATTCTTGAAAACTAGACAAGAATGAAAAACTGCAGGAGAACGAATGTCGAGAGGCAGTTGTCGATCATACACATGAAGAGTAGTCTCTCTCTCTCTCTCTCTCTCTCTCTCTCTCTCTCTCTCTCATCTGGTCGTCATGCTAAAAATAGTGTCACCCTCCAAACGAGAACAGGTACTAAACTTTTCCACCCTTCACTTATTTATCGAAGTGTCAGTCTGGAGAGCGAGGCGGATATCAGGAGAGAGGGCGAGAATCAATCTCTATTTATAATAAGACTCCTCTCTCTCTCTCTCTCTCTCTCTCTCTCTCTCTCTCTCTCTCTCTCTCTCTTTCTTCCTTCTCCTCTTCCTCTTCATTCGTTTTCATTTTGTATTTATTTTCTTTGTTTTTAGTTTTTCTGTCAATCTCGTATAGTTTTGTTTATTGATTAGTGCTCTCTCTCTCTCTTTCTCTCTCTCTCTCTCTCTCTCTCTACACCACACATTATATATATCTATACTGATATATATATAATATAAATACATATATGTATATAAGATTTTTATATTATGATATACATATAATGTATATATAAATATACATGCATATATCTATTTATATATCGTGTATATATATACGTATATATATATATAGTATATATATATATATATATATATATATAGCGCACCGTATTCCAATACGTTATCCAGTCTACTTACAAGAAGCGACTTTGTATGACGGTAAGATACGCATGAGTCAAAGCAGTAATTATGCCAGTGATGGTTTCTACAGATCATTTAACCAGTTGTACGCCCTTAAAGTGTCTGCTCCTCCTACGATTCTAAGTCAACAGCTGAACAGTTAAAGCTGGTGAGGTACATGCATACATAAACACACATACTAACACACACATACACACACTATAATATATATATATATATATATATATATATATATTTATTTATCTATATTTATTTATATATATATATATATATATATATATATATATATATATATATATTCGTCTTACAGTTCTTTCACATAAGCAAACCATCTCAAGACACTAACTTATCATTTCAACTGTTAATAACATGTTGATTACTCCTACTTATCTCAATATTTCTCTCGCTTCCATTTTTTATGCCATGTACACTATGCAAACAGTTCATCTCTACATCTTAAATTCTTTTCTTTCATTTGCACTCAGTATCCACACTCCACTTCCATAAGGGAGCGTTGGCTCAACAATTCCTTCATGCATTCCCAATTTGGCCTCCTTACGGTAGTGGTATAGGTATTGAGGCAGTCTTGAAACAAAAGCAGAGCGCAATGATCTTAAAAACACAAATATTTTAAAAGTAAGAGTGGAGATTCCAAGTGAAAAACGGCTCTTAAAAAGTGGTCAAATAGAATATTTTGTAACGATTAAGATTTTTGCAAAACGATTATCATCGATTTTTCGTATATTTCAAATATTTCCATGTATTGTATATTCCAAGTAAAACATTATGTAACGATCACGGTCTAGACCGTGTTTACGATGAAGAATTTGCTCAAAAGTGTCATGTATTCCTTAAAACTGGTCTTATATTATCAGCTTGTATGCAACGCCAGTTTTGAGTATGATATTGATTGTTCTGTAACTCATAGTGTTTTATTGTGAACAGAGGTCAGGCGCATGCGCTCATACCATCTCTAGACTTACTGAAACCCAAACTTATAAGTGTAGGTCCGTGCTCAACTGTGCAATATACTATCCTGTAACAAAGTATGTACTTACAAGAATAAATGGACTTATATATGCATATATATAAGCAATATGATATACGACAGTATTCTGTACTTCATTAGTTTTAGTCTGTTGTAAGATGGTAGGATCCTGTACCAGTGACTTTACATAGAAATATCTGGATGTAATTGGATCCCGCAATACGTGCCTGAGGGTGTACGTGCTTGTATAACCTTCACATTTATAATATTTGATACTTATTATCGTAGGCATACGAGAACAATGAGAAAGTAAATAGTTGTACTTCGTACTTATTCTTTTTTTTTGTGAGGGGGGGGGGCGGGGTACACGAATATAAATATTTGTTCGTCGTTCAGTTAGGGAATTAAACCATATACTCAAAATGGTATCCATTTCACTGAAAACTTAAAGCTAGAAACAAAGTCGTAAGATATATATATATATATATATATATATATCTATATATATATATATATATATATATGTGTGTGTGTGTGTGTGTGTGTGTGTATTATATTATATATATATATATTATATATATATATATATATATATATATCTATATCTAAACACAGATTCCACCAAGAGAAACGACGGAGTACTGCAAGGCCTTTCGACTTATTGTCCTTTACTTTACTCTGCTATGTAAAGGACAAGAGGTCGAAAGGCCTTGCGGTACTCGTCGTTTCTCTATCTTTCGTGGAAATTGGCTTTATTTATGTATTCATCACGTTCCATATTCTCGTGATTCAATTATACAGTATATATATATATATATATATATATTATATAATATATATATATATATATATATATATATATATATATATATATATATATATATGCATAAGTGTATTATGTTATACATGAATGTATGTATATGCATACACGTATATATAAATATCTATATGTGTATATATTCTTTTTTAAATATGTATATGTAAATGTATATGAAGCTCAGAAGAAAAGGGGCGTAACCGAAGTAGTTTGAGGGAGTGAAAGTGGAACTGGTGATCCAGCTGATTTGGTTGCCAGTGGGCTCCAAGGACACAACTCGTCCACGTGTTGGCGGTGGACTGAGTTCTGAGGGATAATGTTATCCCACTTTTGTAGCTTCTTTGTATGCATACACACACACACACACACACACACACACACACACACATATATATATATATATATATATATATATATATATATATATATATATATATATAGTGTGTGTGTGTGTGTGTGTGTGTGTGTGGTGTGTGAGACTGGTAAAAATGTTTTGTTACAACAGAATTCTATCAAATAAAAGGATCCCATAAAAACGCCAACAAACATAGAGAGAAAATACTCTGAAATATACTAGTATTTTTCCCTATTTTTTTGGCGTTTTTTACGGGCTCCTTTTATTAGATATATATATATATATAATATATATATATATATATATATATATATATATATATATATATATATATATATTATATTATATATATATATATATATATATATATATATATATATATATATATTACATCTTATATATGAAATGAAGTAGACGGTTAGATAAAACCATTTTTTCGAACTTCTTGGTATTATTATCAAGGGGGATGGGAGGAAAGAAAGTGTTGGTTTTTTATTATCTGATTTTACACTCACGTGGTCAGGGTACATAACTATGGAAGGAGAACTGTTCAAAAATTATTTCACATTTTCCATAAGTATACTCTTACGAATTATTCTTTAGAACCAACGGAATGAATTAATTCATTAAGAATTCACTTTTGACTAACCTGACATGCTAACACAATAAACTTATTTGATCTATAAAATAAAAAAAGCGCAGTGGAGCCTATTATAAAAAAATTTCCAGACTAAGAATTTTATCCTCGATGGCTTATCCTACTTTAAAATCAATATTTTGTTCAGATTGAAAAGCACTACACCGGAATTGGAAATGTCACAAAATCACCGACAAGACTAATCCAGCGAAACTTTTCGCGGCCCAACAATACAACGACAGGACCCATTGCATAAAAAACACACCAAACAATAACAACAACAACGAGAGAGAGAGAGAGAGAGAGAGAGAGAGAGAGGTCGCATCTATTCCAGCTTAATGACAGTGATGGAAAGCATGGCTCTCGAAGTCAAACATTCTACGATGAGTCAGAGCTAGACCTATATCTCTTCTTTAGGTCTTGTGTCAAAATGAGTCACTATTACTACTAATAATAATGATGTTCCAAAAAGTCCACAATAATATAAACGTTAAAAGTTCGTGTACAACTTTATAAAATCTGTACACTAGCTTTCAAACCCTTCTCTGAAGATGAATCGAAAGCTATTGTCAAGTTTTTATAAAATTTCACACGAGCCTTTAACGTTTATATTATTGTGGACCTTTTGAAACATTTCATGAACTCTCGTGATAGAAACTTTTTCCCAACTACTACTATAGTAGATTCACATCAACCGCGCATCTGATGTCTAGGCCAGTCCCTTACGACGCTCCTGATTGGCTGTTG
>NC_061108.1:120219993-120224993 GCF_015104395.2 Macrobrachium nipponense
AAACCCTCAGCAAGAAAATTGTTTTAACTTTCTTAAAACTGGGTTTCTTTTCCATGCATACAAATGAGGTCAAGGTTTTTTTTTTCTTTTTTTTTTTTTTTTTACTTCTTGCACGGAACAGCCATCGAATCACTCTTCTTTTGGAAGATGTCTTGGCGTTGTTCATACGAATGGAAAAACGACCGCAGTGTAAATAAAGCTTCAAAGCTTTCCTCTCAAGCTTTTCTCTTTAAACTCCCTCGCGTAACGTGGATGCAGTCATGAAAAAAAAGGAATTATTAATAGCTACAAATAATTTACTGAGAAATTCTGCCATGTGAAATGGGGGAGAGAACGAAATGTCTTCTCAGAGCAATTACATTTCACTTGTCTTTCCTTATATTTTATATATGTATATATATATATATATATATATATATATATATATATATATATATATATATTTGTGTGTGCCTATAATATATATATATATATATATATATATATATATATATATATATATATATATTATATATATATATATATATATTATATATATATAACTGAATCACGAAAGTTTGGAACGTGATAAATCCATAAATAAAGGTATAAGCCACGACGGAAAAATAAACAACGGAGTTTCTGCAAAATCTTTCGACGTTGAACGTCGAAAGATCTTGCAGTAACACCGTTGTTTATTTTTCCGTTGTGGCTTATACCTTTATATATATATATATATATATATATATATATATATATATATACAGATATATTTACATATACGCGTGTGTTAATATATATATATATATATATATATATATATATATATATATATATATATATATATATTCATATATATATATATATATATATATATATCTATATATATATATATATATATATATATATATATCATATTATATATATATATATATATATATATATATATATATATATATATATATATATATATTATACCAACACACACTCACACACAAATAGTGCTATTCTCCTCTTGCCCCCAGAATAGCTAGAGAGCGCGTTCCACTGGCTGCAGTTTTATTTCGGGCAACCTTTATTGAACTTTGACTTTTCATAAGTTAACGAGGCCTCGGCAATATTTAATGCATCTCGGGACTTCATACATATGCAATGAAAACCCACTGTTTGTGTTATGGCCTTTTGCCGAGTGGACGCTTGTTATTGCAAATTATTGCAAGTTACTGTTCCTCATTCACTCAGAGAGGTTTAGGGATGAGTCATCTGTGTGGAGAACTTCCAGAGTATCAGCTCCTTATTGACACTTCTTATTGACAAGGCTTCTCAACAGTAGATGAAAGTACTAATATCTTTCATTCTCCCCACCTGATCAAACCATCTCAAAATTACCATTCACACTGTATTTTACATTGTTATTATTATTATTATTATTATTATTATTATTATTATTATTATTACTATTATTTTATATGATAATAATCAATACGTCTGTTGCTACATCCGATTGGCTTAATTCTATAATCTTTGATAATTATTCCTGAGCTTCCACGTCACAAATTTTCACCAAAATTAAAATTGAAAACAGCTGGACTAAGAAACTGAAAAAATAAAATAATGGAACTATAGCTGATACTTAAATTAACATCATATTCTCTCTTAAAGGTAAAAGAAACATTATATTGATAATATTGATATATGGGGAATGTATGAGAAAATGGCGTTTATGCCTTTCATAAAATGAGTAAATTATAAACGGATTTATCGGGGATGAAGTATTGAATCATAACACACACACCTCCATAATTAACAAATTGATTAATTCGTCGGTCGATTAAGAGAAATAAATTACTTAAATTTCGCTGTACTGATTGTACGTATATCATTTTATGTGACTGTATAGACCACAGTTATATTAATATATTTCTCACGCGTCGTCGACTTCCTAATATATTGGGCACGTAAATGCATCAATAATAAATTACAGTGTCACAATGTATTGATAAAGTCGTGGGTCGATGTACGAGAAATAAATTGCTGAAGTTTCAATGCACTGATTATACGTATATCATTTTATGTGATGATGTTGACCACAGGTATATTATTAATATATTTCTCACGCATCGTCGGCTTCCTAATATATATTGGTCACGTAAATGTTTAAATACACGTACATTTTTTTAACGACCTGCTAATGTATTAATAATAAATTACAGTCTCATACTGTATTCATAAATACGTGGGTCGATGTACGAGAAATAGATTACTGAAGTTTCAAATATACTGATTATGTATATCATTTTATGTGATTGTATAGAACACAAGTATTTTATTTTAATAATATTTCTCATGGATCGTCGACTTCCTAATGTATTGGTAATGTCAATGCCTGAAAATCCAATTTCTCTCACAAGATGTATGTTTCTTTAACGCGATTAGCCTGTCTGTGATTTCGTTAGAGGTGAACATGGATTACCAATACATTGAACTAATGTAATGGTAATGAAACGTTGTATCACTTAGGACGTAATACAGGTGAATATTTGATTTAGAAAGATTAGTGAGTGTGCGGTTTCAATGTTGCTAAAAAGTTTTGTCAAAAAGTATTTTTTTTTTTTTTTATTTATCTTAGATGAAAGGATTTGCTGTTTCTTGCCTATATACATATATATATTTCAGCATGTATGAGAGTGATGTTATAATATATATATAGTATATATGTATATATAATATATATATATATATATATATATATATATCTATCCTCGATATCTCATATAGCATCTTCTCTAGTGTGTTTATAATTCTAGGCATATATCTCTCTATTGTATATATATATATATCTATTTATATCAGCTTTTATTATATATATACATATATATCTCTCTATTATCTATCATATATATCTATGTCTATAATATCTATCTGTATAGTATATAATATATATACATATATAGATATAGTTATATATCATATAATATCTATATATATTATATCTATATCTATCCATTATATATATATATATATATATATTCCATAGCATAATATAATAGATTATAATATGTGTATATATAAAATATATACTATATATATCTTATGTTATATATCGATATATAGCTTATATATTATATACTTATATATTATATATACGTTCTTATATATCTATATTATTATATCTAATCTAATGTATATATACTAATATATATATCTTATGTATATATATTATATCTATAGATATCTATATATATATTTATATCTATATATATATTATATATTATACTATATATATATATATATATATATATATTATATCTTATATAAATATATATATCTATATATATATATATATATATGTGTGTGTGTGTGTGTGTGTGTGTGTGTTGTGTGTTGTGGTATTTCACGGACCCTTGCCCAGTATCGGTCCTCAACTGTGGTAAGATGTTCAAGGGGATTAAGAAGCCTGGTGTGGACGACTGAACTCTGCTCAGGTAATGGAGACGGGCATACCACGTTGACAATTTCTCTTTCTCTCAAGAGAGCACTGGATCTTTCGTTCTGAAGTTCTTCGAAGTCAGAATAATACTTTAAGTCTAATTAATCATAATACTTTTAAGTTCTTTGCGGACCTGTAATTATTTCTCCTTTTAATTGTCCTCGGAGTTGACATCAAGATATTTTTCGTGATTAGCATTTTAAGTTTAGTTTTCTTCCCTTTTGACGACGATGAACCAAAGTGTCTTCTTCCTTATCTCAAATTAAGGTGAATTCTTCTTCACAATCGCTGATACTGAAATAAAGAAAATTTAAATCATCCTGCAATCAATAGTGAAGCGTCAAGTATCTTGTTTTGTGACTTACTTTCAACTTAATTGTCCTGCTCTGACTGCCGGCGCGGAGACCTAAATTTACTTGTAAATGGTTGCCACATAAAATGCCTAACTGACATAACTGTTGAATGATTTAGACTTCCAATCCCACAGACAGTATGAGGAGGTGGCGAACTTGAGCTTCAACTAGGTTTGCTAGTTTTCCATACAGTTAGCTTCCAGAATCTGGAATTTTCTACCTTCCGCTGTATTTCCTGAAGCTTTTTTTTTTAACCATGCAGTTCAGTTAGCTTCCAGAATCTGGAACTTTCTACCTTCCGCTGTATTTCCTGAATCTGTTTTATTTTAACCATACAGTTCAGTTAGCTTCCAGAATCTGGAATTTTCTATCTTCCGCTGTATTTCCTGACGCTGTTTTTTTAAACCATGCAGTTCATTTAGCTTCCAGAATCTGGAACTTTCTACCTTCCGCTGTATTTCCTGAATCTGTTTTATTTTAACCATACAGTTCAGTTAGCTTCCAGAATCTGGAATTTTCTATCTTCCGCTGTATTTCCTGTCGCTGATTTTTAAACCATGCAGTTCAGTTAGCTTCCAGAATCTGGAATTTTCTACCTTCCGCTGTATTTCCTGAAGCTTTTTTTTTTTTTAAGGCGAATCAGTCATCACTTGAGGAGTGACATCCATTGCCATAATATTCTTGCTGCCGTGAGACCGTAGAAAGATTTTCAGTTCATTGTGCTTCAGAATTCTTCGCTTCCCTTTGTATATCTGGACTCATTTAACATGCCTCTCTAAGAAGCAGGTTTATTATCACGTGAGATGGCAATCCTCTCAATTTTCCTCCCTGACCTTAGTCCTCCACGTCATTTATGGCCTCTTCACCCAGAAAAGTTAACCAAGTGATTACTTAATAACGGGACCTACAGCTTAATGTGGGATCCGAACCACATCATATAGAAAAATGAATTTCTAATCACCAGAAATAGATTCCTCTGATTCCGCACAAACGCCTCAGTGGTGTGGTCGGTATGGTGTTGGCCCGCTACCTCGGTGGCCGCGAGTTCGATTCTGACATTCCACTGAGGGGGGAGAGATGTGTATTTCTGATGAAAGAAGTTCACTCTCGACGTGGTTCGGAAGTCACGTCAAGCCGTTGGTCGCGTTGCTGAATAACCTCTGGTTCCATGGAACGTA
>NC_061108.1:120232493-120287493 GCF_015104395.2 Macrobrachium nipponense
CCGTTACGCAGATTTCTAAATCAATTACATAGGTTCCACGTGTGTTTAAATCCACGGATAAGCCTCTTAAATTCTCTCCAGGGGCACTTTCGGTGTTCACTGTGCATGTCTGGAGGCAGTTCTCCTTTCTACAAATATCTTAATTTCTTAATATCGTAGGTATATAATAAATTGGTAGCAAGGGAATATGAAATAAAGCATAAAAAGTAAGTTTGACGAGTGAGAAAATAGAGAAACAATCGTATACAGACAGATAGGAAACAATACCAGAATATTGCTTGAATACGATTTGTGGAGTGACTTTGACACCGACTTACAAGTTATTCCTGGTAATCTCACAGCCATAGATAATCAACTTCACAGCCGAGGGAAGGCAATCGTATACAAAATAAATAGCCATTTTCTAGAGGAAAAGGCGAATGGAGGGCCTCTGTTATCCCATAAAAAAGCTCTCGCTCGGACATCTGTAAGATTTAGAAGAGAGAGATCGAGAACAGTGCCGAATAGGAAGGAGATTAAAGTACCTGGGAATGAAAAGCCCCTATAATCTTATAATTAAAGCCTCGGGGTTTGTCTCAAAGACATTCAAAGGTCTATCACACACTGGTCAGTAGTTGTTTTTATAAAATTGGCACCAGGGCAGATCTTCAAACGCCACGCCAGAGAGCTCTCGTCACGATGGCAAACTATAGTAAAGACGAAAGTGCTTGGATTTCTGCCTATCATTTTCCTGTGGTATTCGTTATTCTATATATATATATATATATATATATATATAATATAATATTATATATTTTTATATATATATATATTATATATATATATATATATCCTTATATAATATTTATCTATATATTTATTTTATAAATATTTACAGACACACAACCATTTAGATATATAGTATATTATATATATATATATATATATATATATATATATATACATATATATATATATATATATATATATATATATACATACTATATATATCGTATATATATGAATATGTGTTGTGTGTATCTTATATACATTTCTACGTATGCAGGCACTTTCTTATTCACATTCACTATGTTCATATCTGAAGCATGCATAATTTCACTGTGAATAACTTGAGCGTACAGTTATTCAAGACGTGTGAGTCATTAGTATCTCGTAGGTGTTTGTACGTGTTTATGCATCCGTGTTTGTGCGCTTCAGATACGTCCTTGTATGTATATATGACATGTGAATTCCTGTTATTTTTTTATTCATTTTTTTTGCCGCATTTGAGCATGGTTGGTTTATACCCCAAAAATTTCCCAGAAGAATATTATTATTATTTTTTTTCTATCACTATCATCCTATCCGACTGGGTGCTTTTTATAATGTGGGGTTCCGGGTTGCATCCTGCCTCCTTAGGAGCTCATCGCTTTTCTTACTATTACTATTATTATTATTATTATTATTATTATTATTATTATTATTATTATTATATTATTATTATTTATGAGAATCTCACAATAGCATGAGTCATTAAAATGGTGAAGGAATCCACATTGGTATACATGTAAATATATATTAGATGTGTATATATATATATATATATATATATATATATATATATATTATATATATATATATATCTTTACATTTTATCTATATCTCTAATATAGATTTACACTTACAAAGTTGTGGATTTCTTTATTATTATTATTATTATTATTATTATTATTATTATTATTATTATTATTATTATTATTATTATTATTGAGGATCTTTTTAAATTTCCTTAAGAATTTGTATCAACCTTCCCCAGAATGTAATACCTGGGCGTGGAATTAAAAGACCAGTTAAACTGACTGTCTGCAGTTAAATGGAGATACATAGGAATAGAATGATAAATAGATTAGTAAATAAATAAAAAATAGAGATATAAATAAAATAAAAAGATAACTCAATCAATAAATACTGATATCGGAACTTCAATGCGGGAACGAAGCTAGCTTTGATAAATTAATAGGCAGATGTATTTATAAAGAGATGAAATAGAAAATTGAGAAAATTCGGAGTTTAATCTCTCTCTTTCTCCCTTCTTTCCAGAGATGCAGATGGAAGAGGACGCATCGAAAGTTGATGCGATGAGTCTCTGCAACGACCCGAAATATTGCAAGATGCAATTGCACCCGCAGGAAATGAGACGCTGTGCTTAAACTGGGCTGGGCTTCGATGCTGTGGAGAACTAAATTACTTTGAAAGGGTTCTTCTGTGACTTCGAGGTGAAATTTGTATGTTTCAATAATCATTAGTAATTGAAATATGATGTATTTAAAATGATCAGTGAAATTATTTTGTGACTCGATGTTATAAGAGTAGATGAAAAGCATTATGAGACTATTTGGAATACTATTTGGATAGTATTCCAAGTCTCGAGATATTAAAAGCAATGACATTACAGTATAGTGACTCATAGACGGCTATTTAATGTCACTTGTTTTGCAACATGAACTAAGAGACCACTTGAACCATAAAACCCTTCGTGAATATCGAAATGAATGACTATTGGCATGATACGATTGGTTTGGAAATTCAGCAGACATTCATTTGAGACTTGAAAGATAATCAGTTTTGCAAGAAACTTCTATTAATGAAATCCTTGGAAAATGAGAGATCGAACCTTTGACAGTTGTACCTACGATGTTGAGGGTGGAGGAGGGGGAGGAGGAGGAGATGGGGGAGGACGAGGAGGAGGAGGCAGCGGAGTGGAAGCCACAGGTTTTTCAGGTGGCGGAGGAGGAGGGGGGGCGGGAGGAGGAGGAGGAGGCAACAACAGCAGCAGCACCAGCGTCGAACTCCAGCAGCCTTCGGAAGAAGAAGAGCAGCTCAGTGTTCTCCCAGACTCGAGAGAGTTTGGGTGTGTGCCGTTGTGCTCGGCCACCTGCGCCCGTCCCAGGAATTGTTGCTCTTCTCTCGAGAGCCAAAAGAGGACAGGGTGTTTGCATAACGGTTTCCTCAGTCGAGGATGCGATGGTGAGGAAGACCGTGGGGATAGTGACGAAGTGCCTACCCTCAGAGATAGTGATCAAGCAGTGCAACGTGTGATAAAAGTAAGCGATGGGGAAATTCAGTTGCAAGTGATTGGGAGTGAATTGTCGTGTGTCAGAGAAGAAAAGCCGCAAAAGAGGAAAAAGAAATTCATTATTATACTTAAGGGTCTTCTTAATAAGTCTAACAAAAGTGACAGAAAGAAACAGCAGAGTGAAAATTCCGCCGACAATCGCGAAAATTGCAGCAACAGAAGCGCGGAATCGAAAGCCGAGGGCGACAGGAAATCTAACTGCCTTGAGAAAAATAAGAGTGAATCAAACCTGACCAAAATCAAAGAGTGTTGTTTATCCAAGGATAACGCAAACAGCTACAAGTCGGAAAACAACATATCGTTAGGGAAGTGCAAAGGCTGCGACAGCAACCGTAAGTGCCTCGCCTCGTCCAACAATAGCATTTCGAGCAATAACTACTACAGGAGCCAAATCAACGCCGCCTGCAACAGGAGGAAATTTACCGGTACGACAGTCGGTACTCAGGAACGATTAACGTTACTCTATTACGCCGCTCTAACGGGCAGCGCCTACAAAGAAAACGGAGAAAAGGGACCCATATGTCAAGATTTGGTGGGAGGAGTCAGCAGGACCGAAAAAGAAACAGAAGAAGAAGAACGAGTCCCACAGCCCGCCGAGTCTCGGCCCCCACGTGACGTCATTCCTGAGGACAGTTTGAAAGAGGACGGTGAGGACGCCGCCGCCGACGTTCATTCTGTCTCTCAAGAAGATTCGTCTTCTAGCTGTTTGTCTACTGGATCAAGTGAAGAGTCTGTAGGGGGTCAGGAAGAAGAGTGGCTTGAGAAGGATTTTGTAGAACCTGAGACTGCCCTGTGTTCAGAGTCACTCGAACTCCTCGAGGATTCTGACAGAAGTGTGTCATGTTTACCTGAGTCAGAGAATCAGATCCGGTGTGATCCGACAAACAGTGATTACGACAGTGACTTAGACCCAGAGGACAGTTGTGTTAAAGAATGTGACTCATTGCCAGACAGTGTTCAAGAAAGAACAAGAGGCTCTTCATTTAGTGCTGGTGACAGTGGCAGTAGCAGTAACGGGAATGATATTTGTGAAAATGTCTGTGTAGGTGAAAATATTAATGCAAACGGCATATTAGTCTGTGATACTAAAGACAGAAGTGTTTCTGAGCCCATTCTCAATAGTTGTAATGAAACATTTAGCCCTAGTTTTAATGTTACAAGATTAGAAAGCAAAAGTGTCTGCTTAGAGAACAGATGCAGCCTAGGTGGGCGTGAAATTAGTGCGGATGAAATAGATCCTTGGGCGAAAGGTGTGAGCTGTGATTTCTCTTCAGAATCTGATGAGAGTGACAGCAGCAGTGACAGTAGTGTTGATATTCCTCCAGTTGATGATTATATATATGACCTACAGTTTGACCCATATTTTTACCAAGGAAGCCTATCCCTCGAGGATGTGCCGGATGACCAGCCTATAGATTACCCATGCCCTTATGATTCAGAGGGACGACTGATCAGAAATCAAGTTCCAGAGTACAATACACATTTTTCTTACATTGATAATCACAGTTACAATCCAATTTCTAATTTGGGAGATATCTATAGGACACAAAGTCAGCCAGAGGATATAAGTCGCAGGATATACGAAAATACCCCCTTAGATGGAAATGCCCCTCTTCATGTGTTCTTAAGCCAACCCATCCCAAACCAGGTCCCTTACAGCTTTCCTGCACGAAACTGCCAGCTTAAACCTCGGAAGAGAGGTGAATTCAGTTCTCTCTGCAGTTTTGGTGGTTCACAACTTTACACTATAACAGAAGAGGCTGAATGGGACCCTCTAGAAGAAGATATATACTCCAGGAGGCAGTATTCAGATGGTGAATTTTACACGAGAAGAAATTACTCAGAATCTGATATTTACCTGGGTTATGACGATGGCTATTGTGGTGAACCATATTATATGAATCCAGACTTATATTATGGTGACACAGATACTGAAAGTGATAGCGACAAAACTATTCACAGTGAGTCAAGTCACTGTGATTCTACAGAAACACTTGACAGAGATGAGTACTCTGAAGATCTAGATAACCAAACTCTGCATGAATGTATTGAAGCTGAAACACATAACAGCCTAAACAACTCTGATGACGAACGCTCCACTAAAAGTAGTCCAATTGATGCAACTTGTGTAGAACAGCTGAGTGACTGTAATAGTATAAGCTCTTGCCAAGAAGAGGCAATAGAGTCTGCTTCAGAGGCTGATACGAATGTCATAGAGATATGCCATGAGGACTATGCAATAAGTGAAAAAGAAGAAGGGTTGTCATACCATGAGGGAGATGCTGAGGGTGCCTGTCATAGCGAATATCCTGATGAGTTCTTCCTTTTTTGCTCTGAAGCCGAGATCACTGATATGGAAGTAATGGATACAGTGGAGGTTCTTCCATACAATGGGAGTAAAGATTTTAACTATTTCAAGGTGGAAGATAAGAGGTCCAATAACAGCAGCCCCATTGATCAAGATTTCTTAATGGACAATTATAATTACAGTTCAAAGAACAGCATTGGTAAAAACCGCTATTGGGACCACTGCAAGGACAGCCTTGAGAAGATGTCGTCGACTCCAATATATCAAAATATACCAATAAATAGCAGGTTATCTAAATCTAATCCAAATTTGGCTGCATTATCTGAAGATAGTGCGCCAGCAAAGCCAATCTATCAGAATGTTCCAGTGCCTTCTAAACGATATCATGTACCTTCAAGAGGACAATCATTCACAACTGATTTAATAGGTTCTAATAGTGATGATGATTTGGACTATGTTAGTCATAATAAGGACCGGTATAATTCATCATTTACCTCGAATGGAAGAAGCAGGGCTAAGCAGGTTTCTCGTAGGTCAGACACCCACGAACCAAATTCGAAACCCTTAAGCAAAGATGACAATGATGTACAAATGACCCTACATAAGTGGTCCAGCAGTAACTGGAGAGATGGTGACCTGTCAACCATTGGCAGTACGAGCACACCGTCGGGCATGAACCAAGGCTGGCAAGATCTGAGCGTTGCAGGTACAACCCCAGCCGAATTCAACGCCTATGCCTCCAACACAAGCCTAGACCACGATGCATTCTCGAAGACCTCCAAGATCTACAAGTGGAATGGGTCGTCCTCCGTCTCCGACTTGACCTCCCTGAGTCGGGAATTGTCCCCAACTTCCATGGGCGTTGCCAAGACGTCAGCCTCCACCTCGGACTTAAGGACCATAGGAGGTGGGGGAGGGGCTGGAGGAGGAGGCCACGACTCGTACAGTGACGACGAGAATTTCCAGGAGCTTTTAAGTGAGACGAGCTACGCCGCCTGGTCAGCCAAGGTCCACAATGACCTCGACGACCAGGACTTCGTTCTGCCGGTGAATATGAAGAACTCTTCCAACTTCTCCTTCGCGTCTCATGGGAGTGAGTACTCACTGGGATTTCTTTTTTTATTTCTTGTTTGTTTTCCTTTTCCAATCACAATGCAAGGTGAATGTTTCACAACCTCAAAGCCACATAAATTATAAGTGACATTATGAATCTATTCGATTCATCGCCTGTAAGGTCATAATTAGACCCAGTCCTGTTTTGCAGTAAACAAATTGCAGGGTTTTCAGTACGTGATATTAATAACAGGTTCGGGTAGCGTTCCCTTGTATTTTGACTCGCAATAAATATGTAAACTGTAATTTTGATTACCAATTAAGATACTTTTTCCATGCAACATGAATAATTTTTTTTAGCAACCTCGGACAGGAATGATTCCATGAAGGTTTTTTTTTTTTTTTATTTATTATATTGCAGCGTTATAGCAATCGAGCATTAGCGATAGTCTACTAGATGGGTTTTTATTCATTTAATCATGTAAAATAAGTGAACAGTTCTAGAAAATGTTGTAAGAAATATATAGCACACACACACACACACACACCACACCACACACACACATATATATATATATATATATATATATATGTGTGTGTGTGTGTGTGTGTGTGTGTATATATATATGTATATTTGTGTGTAAAGTGTGATAATTTACATCTTTCATATAAGATCAAGAATCCTTGAAAATATCTAGGGAAAATTATATGGTATTTGCATTATGTAAAGATCCATAATTTACTTTGCATTTACTGAGATAATTGATATATTATTGTGAATTATACAATTTTTTTTTTATCATATATCATTTTTTTTCTGTTCATCAGATCAAAGTATTTATCGGTCGATGGTAAGGGAAAAAAATAATTTTGTTTCATTTTTTTCTATTTTACTTTCTGCACCCCAATTATTGTTTTTTTTTTCTCTCCAAGATCACAGAGGCAGTACGTATCAATAACGCATTAATTAACGGCGCTTCCCTTGTTATTTGAAGGTCATAGATCAGTTATTTGTTTTATGCAGAGGATAAAAAGGTTCCGTGTTCAAAAGGCATCGCTCTACAGTTTTTTTTATTTCCTTAAGTGTTTGTCATGTTTGAAGTTGATGTTGGTATAAACAGTGATAGTAGGGAAAGTCCCTCTTTGTCATTATTGCATCATTTGGATTTTACTCTGCGTTATTAGTTTCAGTAGTGTTAGAAATAACATCAGTAATAGTTACAAGTGTAATTTTGTTATATTTTCTGTTTGCTATTCGTATTGTTGCTGTTGGCTGAGATGTTTTTTGTAATTATCTCTCTCTCTCTCTCTCTCTCTCTCTCTCTCTTCTCTCTCTCTCTCTCTCTCTCTCTCTTATATATATATATATATATATATATTATATATATATATATATATATATATATATATATATATATATATATATATATATATATATATAAACGCTCACCTCATGATGCACCTAAATTGCTTACCTGCATTGCCGTGTTCTCGTCGATCTGACGTAATTCAAACATTTTTACCTCTTGCAACGATAACGAACAACTGCAAGACAGATCCATGTGGGAGCCACGTATTTAGATCTCGTTAGTGTGGTCTTGCGTTTTTATTATTGTCATTTTCTTTTCAGTGAAGAATAATGAAGAGGAAAGATTGAAAAGATGGGGTATCGGTCAACTTTTGATACAATGTAATATTGGTTCTTCCCATTGTGTATCACTGTATCTTAAAGATAATATGATACGTATTATCTTATAAGCGCCATGCAATTCCAAATTTGCTTGCGTTGACAATAACGATAAGTATCCCGTAGTATTGCATAAACAATTGAGCAAGAAAGGCGAAGTGCATTTTCAAAACATCGAATAATGGCAATTTTTTTCTATCTTACAAAGCAACAGAGTTGTTTGTGGAATATATATATATATATATATATATATATATATATATATACATATATATATATATATATATATATATATATATATATATATATTAATATATATATATATATATAGAGAGAGAGAGAGAGAGAGAGAGAGAGAGAGAGAAGAGGGGAGGGGAGATCAGTCGTGATTGCCAGAGACGAAAAGAAAGTGCGGTCTGATGGTATGCAGGTGTCGCCGGGCAGATTTTACGCCATCCCAAACCTTCCCGCCTTTTGCCAGAAGACGCGGAGCCCCGAGAGCATTCTTCCTCTTCCTGCTTCCTCGCTAAAGGAAAGCGGGGCCTGTTTTTTTTTCTCTTTTTTTTCGATCAGCCGCCGTTGAGCATAAGGAAATATTATAGTGATTGTTCGAGTATAGTGTTGTTATTAAGCATCAGAAATAGTGCGGTAGTAGTAGCAGTTACACTGATAGTAATTATGACAATGCTTAACTTACCCGGGCCTGGATAAAAAGACTTAGGTATTCGTACAATTTGTAAGGTTTACAGTAGTTGTAGGAGCGAATAGTAGTAAGGGTTACTTGAAAGCATGAATACTTGAACCTCTGATTACCTCGCAGAGGCATCTACGGCATGTCAGATAAGGCTCCTCTGTACTTGGCCGTGTGCCTATCTACTGTTTACTCTGAATTTTTTTTTTCTCTTCTTTTTTCTTAGGGGCTTTGTCCTTGGTCGTGTAAATTCGTGTATAGTTAGGCTTAATGATAATAGTCGTAATGATGATGATTGTATACACGCCTAGGATGTGGTATTCTCTACCCTCTTATGTATCTCCTTTATCTCATTTTAAAACCCGGGTTTTTGAGAGGGAGAGTTCGTCAGTGTGCTTCCTATGATGACTAATCTTTCTCTGTCTATTTAGTTTATGCTGCATTATGCTACTAAAACTTGTCCGAACAACAAATCAACTTTATCAGAATGACCTCAGTAGACCATATATTCTTTGATGGAATCATTTTACAGCTATTTTCACATCCACTGTATTGATTGGAGAATGCCTGTGCGCTAAGTAATTAAGTAATGTAATTAGCAACAACAACACGATTCCCTATGATTCCCTATAGTTCTGTATTTGACTAGACAATGCATCACGTAATTGTATGCTTTCAAAAGTTACTTCAATTAATGGCATCAATTAGTACTGATTTCAGTGAAATTCCAAAGTCAACATAGCGCTTGACTCGGCGCCGGACACGGAAAGTTCTGCTCCTAATGTAAAGGGATTATTTACGAAAGTTATGTATGCTTTCCCTTGTGCATGTCTGGTTGGCTGGTTTGTCCTCGAAACACACGAAAACGTTTTTGATGTGTTTCGTTTGATTCCATCCATACAACCGAGTGTATTGGTTAGTGTCTGTTCGACCAATAGGTTTCGAAAAGTTATGGAAAAGTTATCGATGGAGTTCTGAGATTTTATTTTTTTTATTATTATTACTGAAGCTTGAGAGGAAAAAAATATTCATGGAATTATGAAAGTATTCAGATAACTTCGAAGAACGTTATATATAGATAGTAGTATAGAGTTCTCATCCTGTGAAAATGAACAATATTTAAATAGTTTCGCTATTGCTTTGCACGTATAGTCAGGACAGGTAGGTTAAATTGCTTTTCATTGCCTTGGTTGAGTTCCAGTGACAGGGAAAAGTGGAATTTTTCACACGCACGCTATAAATTTTACAATAAATAATATATAAATGTGGATGTCCTTCGCGTTTTACATGTAAAGGTCGTTTTTGCATAAGTGTAAATATTTATTTTATTTTCAGTGATGAAATTCACGTTAAGGACAGGATATTTTTTATCACTTGTGAAATACATGTATGTATGTATGTATATGTGTGCATGTATGTATGTATGTTTGTATGTATATCCACTGAAAAACATTTTCATTTCGGTATCTGACTTATTTCTAAAGAAAATTCTAAAGACACTTTACCAATGTTCTTAGGCGTTCTGAAAAATGTCAGAATTCACGAAATAAATATAAGAATATAGGCCACATTTGTCGATCCAAGCTCACCCCTCCTTCCCGTCTCCCTCCTTTCTCGTCTCCCCCTCTCTCTCCCCCAATCCATCTCTCCTCTCTCTCTCGTCTCCTCCCGATCGCTCTCTCCTCCTTCCTTCTTCCTCTCCCTCCTCTCTCTCTCTGAGGAAGTCATGAAGTATCTAATCTGATCGAGGCACTTGAGAGAGAGAGAGAGTGAAAGAGAGAGAAAAGAGAAACTAAGATAACTTTCCTGCAGTACAAATTGTCTGTCTCTGGCATGACTCCTCGTAGCCACTTGCCAGACTTTTACTACTTGTTTGCGCTGTTGTGTGATTAAGCCAGCATTATGCCTGCACGGACTCTTGCGCTCTTCTCAAAAGTTTGCGGGGTATGGCTTTGGGTATTCGAATGAATCGTATAGCAGTTTCTTGCTTGTTTGGCGAACCCTGTTATACGCGTGTTTGCTTGCTACTTGCCTTCAGAAGTTTGTGATGTTAGTTTGTTTGTTTGTGAGTGGGATTCCATTGATATTAACTTGAGAATAATTTAGGTCAGGGGCCAAGCAGTGGGACCCGTCAGGTCATTCAGCGCTGAAAATAATGTTGCATCAATTGTTAGGAGAGGTAAGATGGAAGAAAGGAAATATGAAAGGAGGTATAGTAAAAGGGAATGTAAGGCTTTGCAGCTAGGAGACGAAGGACGCTGCTAAGAACCTTAAGTAATGCTTACAGTGAACCACGTTGAGGTTTACTGATGGCATTACTAGTTCCTCGTTGGACGAGTGGTTTTCGTGCTCGGCTACCAATCCGGTGGGCCGAAGTTCGATCATCGGCTCGGCCAACGCGGAGGTAGAGGAATTTATTTCTGGTGATAGAAATTCCTGTCTCGATATAATGTGGTTCGGATCCGACAATAAGCTGTAGGTCTCGTTGCTAGGTGACCAATTGGTTCCTAGCCACGTAAAAATGTTTAATCCTTCGGGCCAGCCCTAGGAGAGCTGTTAATCAGCTCAGTGGTCTGGTAAAACTTAAGATATACTTAACTACCTCGGTACGTGGGATATTGAGCGAGAATTAAATTCTGTAATTTTCCTGCTGATTCGTGAACAGATTATAGTAGATTTTTTGCTCTTGATTTTTAATGATGACTTGCACAGACTTTTCAGAGAGAGTTGCATACGTCTCAAGGGCAAAATCCTCAGAAAGGCCAAGGCCAAAGTTTTGAATTTCATCACTGAAGCGGCGAAAGGTGAAAATAGTGAATTTTCTTGGAAAATTTTTGCAAAGAAAATGTGTTGCCAACCGAGGGATCAAAGGATTCGGTGTTGTTGTCATTTTTCGGCGAATTGTTAATGGAAGTTTCGTGAACTTGATGATACGTACCAGCTCTATCTATGTCTATAGATCTATATGTATGCTTGTGTATGTAATTATATATATATATATATATATATATATATATAGTATATATATATATATCTAATAAAAGGAGCCCATAAAAACACCAAAACAAATGTAGAGAGAAAAAGTACTATATTTCAAGAGACTGCTGTCTCTCTCTTCAGGTATATGAATGAGAAAAGTTTACAGAAAAGGTGTATTTATACCAAGAGATTCGTCCACAAGTAAGCCAATTTAGGTCACCCCCGCTGATAATCTTCCTTTAATCTTCTTAAGCGTTTGGTTGAATGAACACTGCGTCGACGATGTCTGATGTCCAATTCCCTTTGAGATGTTCATTACCTGCTTTCTCTTTTATTAAGGCCGATTGTTCCATCATTTGACTCTTGTACAGGCAGTTGCTGCTATAAATTACACGTGACATATTCCAGTTTATAACTACACCCGAATTTTTGCTTGTAGAATGATTCCCCGAATGAAAATACGTTTTATTGATGCACATAATTCAACTAACTTTATTATTTTGTCAAGTGCCAAAGGGAAATGATCTGAATAGGGGGATAATTTTTCCCTTAAAACTGAAGAACGTCCTGTACTGGTACTTTTGTGAATAGGGAGTCTACGTCAAGGCTTAAAAGTTTTAAGCCTTGACGTAGACTCCCTATTCACAAAAGTACCAGTACAGGACGTTCTTCAGTTTTTAAAGGGAAAATTATCCTCCTATTCAGATCATTTTCCTTTTGGCACTTGACAAAATAATAAAGTTAGTTGAATTATGTGCATCTAATAACGTATTTTCATTCGGGAATCATTCTACAAGCAAAAATTCGGGTGTAGTATGGGTAGTCCTTTAAGTCCTATTTTAGCCAATCTGTACATGGAAATACTTTGAAACTACAAGTAATAATGCAATAAAACCCAAAAACATGCTGTGGATGAGATACGTGGATGACATAACTAACATTTTGGGATATAAATGGGGTAATTTTAATGAATTCCTCTCAAAATTAAACGCATTAGTGGCCCAGCATCAAATTTAAAGTTGAATGGGAAACAGACAACAAAATTCCTTTTCTTGATGTTTTAATAATCAGAAGACACGACAGAATACAAATTTACCATATACAGAAAACCAACGTTCTCACTTTCATATATTCACCTACTTTAGCTATCATGACAATACTATCAAGATAGGTCTAGCCAGCAACCTATTACCTAAGAGCCTTACGAATTTGTTCCCCAGATTTCCTGGAAAAAGAATTTGAACTAATTTGCAAGCAAACTTTCATCTTTAAAGTATCCTGACCATATAATTGAGAAAGCAATTCAAAAAGCAAACGTAATTTTCTACCGACCCCCTAAAGACAAGACCAGAGACACACCCAACAATAAAATAAAAATTCCCCACCTGGAGACGATTAAGAGTGTAACTCACACCCTTGGGAAATCCAACCTTTTGCATTTACCTACCCAAATACCTTAGCCAAATCCCTGATTAACGTCCAACAAAAGACATCGCCCAAAGACTCTGGGGTATATGAGATCCCATGCCAGGACTGTGACCAATCTTACATCGGATTTACAGGTAAATCACTTCCCCAGAGATTAATACAAACACAAACGGTCAGTTAGGTATGGACAACAGACTCGGCTATTTTCAATCATATAAATGAAACATAACCATAGAATAAACTGGAATATGTCACGTGTAATTTATAGCAGCAACTGCCGGTACAAGAGTCAAATGATGGAATCGGCCTTAATAAAAGAGAAGCAGGTATGAACATCTCAAAAGGGAATTGGACATCAGACATCGTCGACGCAGTGTTCATT
The DNA here is from genome assembly GCF_015104395.2 of Macrobrachium nipponense. Lineage (NCBI taxonomy): Eukaryota > Metazoa > Arthropoda > Malacostraca > Decapoda > Palaemonidae > Macrobrachium > Macrobrachium nipponense. The sequence continues at coordinate 120,246,137 of NC_061108.1, forward strand.
CAACCAACGCTTAAGAAGATTAAAGGAAGATTATCAGCGGGGGTGACCTAAATTGGCTTACTTTGTGGACGAATCTCTTGGTATATATACCACCTTTTCTGTAAACTTTTCTCATTCATATACCTGAAGAGAGAGACAGCAGTCTCTGAAATATAGTACTTTTCTCTCTACATTTTGGTGTTTTTATGGGCTCCTTTTATTAGATGGAATTCTGTTGTTACAGAACACTTTTTACCAGTCATATATATATATATATATAATATAATATTTATGTATAAATGCATACATATTCATGTATATTGTACAGTATTTAAATAAATAAATATATAAATAATCTTTCCCCATCACATAAAGTACTACACCATACACACCCACCACACGACCGCAATACACAGATACACACTCGTCGATACACATAGACAAACTTGAATCCGTTTACTTAGGGAATTATTCCTAACCAGCCTGAATACAGCTCAATTTACCGAGTAAACAAGCAAACAAGACAAAGGCACAGGAATTCAAGTCACCCCTTTATTCCTAATCAGTCTCATTAGCCCACTTACTTAGCCACTATATACTCCTCCCCCTACAGAGGAGCCCGCAGGGCGCCTTGGCCACTCGAGAAGACGCTCTGAAGGGCGTTTTTAAAAGGTGTTTTAAAGGAGGGTACTTAAATGATAAGATAAAGAGAGAAAAAAGGGGGATTAGTTGATTAATGATGACTGTTATCTGTTGTCGATCGTCTGATGTCTGTGATATGAGTTTTTTTTTCTGTATATTATATATATATATATGTATATATATATATATATATATATATATATATATAAGTCATATCACATTTCCGTGATTCATATACATATATCGAGCTACAATGTCCTTTAATATCTAATTCGCTCTACCCTCGGAATTAATATATTTTTCATATATGCTTAACCGAAGGGGAATTTTTTCACGATAATAGATTTGCCTGGACCAGGGTGCGCGAACCTATGGATCCTTTCAAACCCATGGAACGTCAGTGAAGCTTTACCTCTCGCGGTGGTGTAGTAGGTAAAGCTTCACTGACGTTCCTGGGTTTGAAAGGATCCATAGGTTCGCGCCCTGGTCCCAGGCAAATCTATTATCGTGAAAAAATTCCCCTTCGGTTAAGCATATATGAAAATATATTAATTCCGAGGTAGAGCGAATTAGATATTAAAGGACATTGTAGCTCGATATATATATATATATATATATATATATATATATATATATATATATATATATATATATATATATATATATAATATATATATATATATATATAATATATATATTTAAGTGTGTGTGTATGCATACATACATACACACCGCACATAAAAGAGTTATTGTACTCTGACGACGCATTCATATAGTTAACAATTAAGTCGCCTGAGGCATTCGAGTCAATGACCCGGAATATATCACGTAATTGATTTTTTTTTCTCTCTCTCTTAAGAGTTACGAGAGATAATTAATGCGTTGAATATATGTTTTTCTTTATTGTTTCTAGTATTGTTTTCTGTACACCTTGGCTCCGAATTTGGTTGACCCGAATTAAATTCTCTCTCTCTCTCTCTCTCTCTCTCTCTCGTTTTCACTTTACTAAATTTATGCAACTTTGTATTGTAATCCCCATATCTTCATATCATTCTGTTTTTCTCCTGTTTTGAATAAAAAAAAATCCTCTTTTGTAAAACTTCCTGTTTCTTTGATTCGAAGCTTTTTGCAAAACATGTCCAAACCGGGGGTTTTAGGCCATAGGCCTACATGCCACTCTTTTACGACTAGGACAGACCCTATTTGAAAGTGATAGGACAGATGCAATGTCATAACTAGAGTAGATTCACATCAACCGTGAATCTGATGTCTAGGCCAGTCCCTTACGGCGCTTCTGATTGGCTGTTGACAAGCCAATGGGAGGGCTGGAAATTCTCAGTCAGTCTCTCTCGAGAGTTCACATAGGCAGGATGTATGGTACACCTCTCCTGAGGGACGTATCCCTCAGGGGAAGTGGAACATATATCCTGCCTATGAGAACTCGAGAGAGAGACTGAAAGTATCCAGCCCTGTTATTGGCTTATCAACACCCAATCAGGAGCGTCATAAGGGACTGGCCTAGCTAGACAGCAGATGCACGGCTGATGTGAATCTACTGTAGCTCGCTGTTTAGTACGCGTCACATATCGGCGTAATTGTAAGCGCTTACAGGCGACCAGCTTAAATTAGAGAGAAAATAGAGGTTTAAAGCAGATGGGCGGCAACTCACGCACGTAGCAAACAGTTCCTGCGGACAGATAAACTTCAAACGGAGGCGCGTAGGCTACACGAGCCCAGCGTATATATACAGCTGATGCACCAACATCCAGAAAGAAATAGTGATTTGGTCAAGAGATAATCAATCTCTCTCTCTCTCTCTCTCTCTCTCTCTCTCTCTCTCTCTGCCAGGTTAGTAGCTAGAAGGCCCAGGAGAAGTTTACAGTTTACCGTAACCTTAAAAAATAATATCAAGGTATCAATTTTCATAGGCCCATGTTTATTGTTTTTAAATAATTCTATTTTTGGTATTTATCTGTATAAGGTGGGATATTTTTCCGGTGATATCTCTCTCTCTCTCTCTCTCTCTCTCTCTCTCTCTCTCAGGATAATGGCCAAAAGGTTCAAAAGAAATATAACATTTATTTATTTTCGTATGTGTGTTTATCGTTGTCAAGTAATTCATTGTTATATTTTTCTAAATAGGGTTAAGGGATATCTTTTCAGTAACTTGTTTAACCTGATATACGCAGTATATAGATTACGTTTAGCGTTACCGGATAATGGGTAGGAAATTAAGGCGTCCCCTTATCTGCTATAAGTTATGGAACATAATAGGTTTTTATTATGTAACAGAAAAGCCGATTTTTGGATAGACGTTTATATTGTCATACGTGTCGTTATTATTATTATTATTATTATTATTATTATTATTATTATTATTATTATTATTATTATTATTATACGTGTCGTTGCTGTTGCTATTATTGTCGCCAACAAAAGTATTATTATAATTATTGTTGTTCTCGTCATTTATATTGTCATTCGTGTCCTTATTATTATTATTATTATTATTATTATTATTATTATTATTATTTATTAATACTTGTTGCTGTTGCTATTATTGTCCCCAACAAAAGTATTATTATAATTATTATTGATGTTCTTCTATTTATCTTCTCGTCATTATTCTTACAAACATAATTATCAGATAAGTCGGCTCGGCCATAATAATTCCCATAATTCCCCTTCATCCAACGGCGAGAATAAACCTTAATTATTATTATTATTATCATCAATGTGGCTACAGTTGTCGTGGCTGCGTGTATCATCATCATCATCATCATTATTATTATCCTCTGTATCATTGCGAAGATAATGATTTCTGTGAAGGCACAAGCGAGCTCATCCAAGGCTTTGACGCATGCGCTGTGGGAAGGACTCTTTTGAGCAATGGCTGTGCTACCAACCCCGTCATTAGACCGATTACAAACAGGCCGAAGCATCTCGCGTCTGAGGGCTTCGTTTAGAGAGAGAGAGAGAGAGAGAGAGGAAATTGACTTGTTGACGCTTTTGGGGTCGAAATGTTTCAAAGGATGAAACGTTTTAATTAGAGAAACTTTCCTCTCTCTCTCTCTCTCTCTCTCTCTCTCTCTCTCTCTCTCTCTCTCTACTGGACTGGAGAACTTTTGTAGTTTTTTCACCTTTTTATATGAGTGTGTTTATGTATGTGTATATGTATGTGTGCTTTTATGTATATATGTATATATATACATACATACACCCGTCTACCACTATCCGGTAAGCTAGTGACCTCAAAGATATACTATATATACCATTTATATACAACTAATCCCCTTAGACGAGGTATAATTCCTCTTCATTTAGGATGCAGGTGGTAGACCATTCCCTATTTCATTCATGGTTGCAACCCACCACAGTCGACCACCTATCAGGTATATTATTGTATGCATAGGTCGAACAGGGCACGATGGATTTCACGGCCTATTCGGTGGTGCTCTGTGGAATCGCGGATTTCATCAGTTAAGGAGAGAGAGAGAGAGAGAGAGAGAGAGGGAGGTTAGGTTGTCAGTTTTCCTACGGACTGCTCCATGAACAAGAGCCTGTGCTGGTATACGGCCAGCTTAATCATAACAACAACAAACAGAGAGAAAGAGCGAGAGAGGAAATTCTTTCTATATATATGAGAGAGAGAGAGAGAGAGAGAAAGAGAGAGAGAGAGGAAATTCTTCCTATATGAGAGCGCTAGAGAGAGAGAGAGGAAAGGCCATCGTTTTTATTGGCAAACATTGTAACTATACATAATAGAAATATTAAGGTGTGTTTTTGTTTTTGTTTGTTTGTTTGTTTGTTTTTTCTCACCGTCTGCACGGTGCGAGTTAAGCGTCTATCTCCTCGTTAGTATCACAGTAATTAATGGAAGAGGAAGATGATGATGTTTCTGCTCGTCCTTTGTGCCCTGTTACAACGTATGGCAGGAAACTTGAAGAGAAGATGGACATTATACAGTGAATTGGTACACATTCCTCTGTCTTTATATTGAAGCTTCCTTTGAGCCATCTTTCGCTTCATATTCTGTTTTCTAATCATTTCCCCGAAGCTAAAATGGACCCTCCGGTGTATACTAATCATCCTTGGTACACTTTCATTTGTCGGTTTCATCCGTCTTTGTAGCGGGAAGCTTAATTAAATGGGAGATGGGCACTTTTCCATTTCTGCTTTATTGCCTCTTTACTCTACCCTCCTTCCTCCTTCCCCCTCCCCTCCCCTCCTCCTCCTTGTCTTCCCCCTCCTCCTCCAAACACGACGATTGCGAGGACAACTAATAGAAACATTCAAGATACTGAAAGGCTTAACTAAAGTTTTCATTTCTGCTTTATTGCCTCTTTACTCTACCATCCTTCCTTCTCCCTCTTCCTCTTCCCTTCCCCTACCCCCTTCCCCCTTCCCTCCTTCTCTTCCCCCGCCCCACATCGTCTTCCTCCTCCTCGTCCAAAAGTAAACAGTAACCTATTTACGTTAAACGAAAACCAGACAAGAAATAATGGATGGAAACTAGAACTGAAGAGATACAACACATCCCACTGCGGGAACTTCTTTACCTACAACTTATGTGACACATGGAATAAACTGCCGCCAGAAGTTGTAAACAGCAACAGTGTAGAATAGTTTAAAAGAAAGCTGGACAAAATCATTGGGAGACACTGAATGAACAGTAAAACCTGCTCCAACAGATAAGTGAGCACACGATATCTCCTCGGATGGACTAATAAGTCTTTGAGACATCCCAATCCTTGTAAATCTTTGCAACTCCTCCTCCTCCTCCTCCTTCCAAGTTCATCATCATATCCATTAAACAAACACTTCTCCTACAGGTCCCACCTATCTTATCCTAAAATATCCTTCAGCTGTTTTCGTCGCACTGCTTTTGTACCCAAAGCATTTTTGAGTCCGTTAGCCGCAAGCAATATCCTCTTTCTCTCTCCCCCGCTTGGCGAGGTCCTTTACAACAGCTATTTTTTTATATATATAATGTGTTTTATAAGGTGTAAAAGGGGCGGAAGCAGCCCCGAATTTTATAGGGAAGGGTTTGACCTTTGGTTTACGTTTCAAATTGCGAAATAATTTCAGGGTGGATGGAAAAGGGGACATTTAGTTTCATTATTTGGATTTTTGTTTATGTATTTTTTTTTTGGGGGGGGAGGGCGGGGGGGATTGGGGGGGGGAGTTGGACGTATTGGTGGTGGCTTCTCTTACAGGATAAAGAAAACGGCGCAAAGACACCCTCTTTGAAATAGGGTTTGTTACTATGGGCAGCGGGGGTGGGGACGATAGTGCCGTCTGTGTACCGCACGCGGGGTGCACTGTAGGCATTACTCAAGGCTCCTTGCATCGTCCCTTCGACCCTTGGCTGCAACCCCTTTTAATCCTTTTACTGTACCTCCATCCATATTCTTTCTTCTATGTTACTGTCCACCATCTTCTAACAATTGGTTCATAGGTGCGGCTGCGAGGTTGTCCTCCTGTTACACCTTTGTAACCTTTTACTCTCAATTATCCTTTCAGCACTGAATGACCTCATAGGTCCAAGCGCTTGGCTTCGGCCTCAATTGTTATGTATCTTCAGATAGACTGGCAGGATCTGTCATCCTTGAAAGAATGAAGGATCGATAAATAATTCTCTCTCTCTCTCTCTCTCTCTCTCTCTCTCTCTCTCTCTCTCCAAAAACAAAGTTGACACTGGAAAAATGTGCAGCAAATTGGTGACTGATCAAGACCACTCCCAAAGTTCGGTGGTTTTTGTTATTTTTGAAGGATGTGTCCACTCACAATGTGGGCCGGGGACCAACATGGATCTCTCTCTCTCTCTCTCTCTCTCTCTCTCTCTCTCTCTAAACAAAAACAGAGTTATAACTGGAAAAGTGTGTAGCAAAAAGGTGGCTGAGGACACGAAAGGAAATTGAGTTTCTCTCTCTCTCTCTCTCTCTCTCTCTCTCTCTCGTCTCTTGTCTCTCTCTCTCGCTGGTCCTCTTAGCTTTGCCGTTTTTTAGTCATTTGCTCTGCTTTCCTCAAAGTCATAAAAAAAAAAAAAAACGTGAGGGCCACGTTCTCAAATCGACCAGAAGAGAAAGCGAGTCGAAGTCTATAAGATTTCTTTCTGATTCCCTCAAATATTTGCGGCGAAGGAATTCTTCCTCTTCTTCTTCTTCTTCTTCTTATTCCTTTTATTAGTCAGAAAAGCGACACTCGCTCGTAGCACCCAATCGCATGTGTGTTCGTGTGTGTGTGTGCGCGCGCGCGCGTTTGTGTGTGTGTATGTGTGTGCTGGACACTTCGAGTGTAAATAATCTTTTAAGGTACACAAACACTCAAAAGTCTGTCGCTGACTTCATGGTTATCAGCATTCTCCCCCCCCCCCCCCCCTCTCTCTCTCTCTCTCTCTCTCTCTCTCTCTCTCTCTAATGTTGGCTGAATTCTGCGAGAGAAACTCTCTCTCTCTCTCTCTCTCTATTGTTGGCCGAACTCTGAGAGAGAGAGACCCGCTAGATATAGCAAAAAGGAAAATACATAAAAAAAAAGACACGCGTAAACCAATCAATAGACACACGTAAATATTTGCATACACACGAACATCAAAGGATCACGACTCATAGGAGGTTTTAACAAAGGGAAAAAAATCGCTATGAGATTACCATCCTGAAGGATCTCGAATACATTCACTTTGAAAAGCAAAATAAAAACAAAAAATTTAGAGACTCACGTTGTTGTCCATATAAAGGACGTTTATCCAATAATCTTCCTCTGAAACCAGTCTCCTCTCGTGGTGGTGTATAGCCTTGACCCGATAGTGTGTGTGTGTGTGTGTGTATATGTGTGTCTGTATGTGTGTGTGTGGAGACATTAGAAGGAGTGGCGAGAGAGAGAGAGAGAGGGTATTAGATTTTATGAAAAATTTTCCAGGACTGCTGGGAAGAATGAGAGAGAGAGAGAGAGAGAGAGAGAGAGAGAGAGAGAGAGAGAGAGAGAGAAATTGCATGTGCATTAGGCCCTGTCAGAAGTTTTCATCAGTGTTGTAAAATATAGGAACGAGAGAGAGAGAGAGAGAGAAATTACATGTGAATTAATCATTGTCAAAAGTTTCCATCAGTGCTGTAAAGGATTGGACACACACACATACACACACAGCTACAAGGAGTTACAAGGATTAGGATGTCTCGTAAGACTTATCAGTCCGTCCGAGGAGACACCATGCTCTCACTTACTTATCTCCAGGAGCAGGTTTTCTGTTCATTCAGTGTCCTACCGATTTTGTCTGGAGACGTATTAGCGCCTCAGTGGCGTGGTCGGTTTGGTCTTGGACTGCCACCTCGGTGGCCGCGAGTTCGATTTATGGTCCTTACATTGAGGGGTCAGAGATGTGTATTTCTGGTGATAGAAGTTCACTCTCGTCGTGGTTCGGAAGTCACGTAAAGCTGTTGGTCCCGTTGCTGAATAACCCACTGGTTCCATGCAACGTAAAAACACCATACAAACAAACAATCTAGAGGGAGAGAGAGAGAGAATCAGAAGTTACGATTTCGAGGAGAAGAGAGAGGGAAGGAAGGAAGAATATTTGGTTAATTGCTAAACGTAAAGATACGACAGGGCGTGACTGCTATCATTATTGCAACTGCCGGTAATACGACGTTGCAAAATAACCTTTCCAATCCTTAATCCCTAATGGGTCGACCAGTGGTGATATCACTTTTATTATATTGCCGCTTGTTGACTGTTGATTTTTGTCTTATTTCAATAGGTTTTCTGCTTGCACACAAACGCACATGCACACATAGATTATATATATAATATACTATAATATATTATGTATGCATATATATATATATATATATATATTATATATATATATATATATGCAATATATATTCTCTCTCTCTCTCTCTCTCTCTCTCTCTCTCTCTCTCTATCTCTCTCTCTCTCTCTCTCTCTCTCTCTGTGCTAAAATATAGAAAATGCAGGCAGCGGTTGTCCTTAAATCAAAATGCATATGCTTGGCCGCCGCCTGCCTTATGGCACCGGTGAGAATTCTTCAGCTGTCGCCATCCCCCAGCCCTTTCTAATCGAGAGAGAGAGAGAGAGAGAGAGAGAGAGAGAGACGATACAATTTACATTTGAAGAAAAAATATGCCTCCTTGAAGGTATTCTTGCGGGGGGGGTGGGGTGGCGGAGAGAGAGAGAGAGAGAGAGAGAGCGAGATTTGAAGAAAAAAATGAGCATCCTTTGAAGAAAAAATATGCCTCCTTAAAGATATTCTTGTGGGTTTTGAGAGAGAGAGAGGAGAGAGAGAAGAGATTTGAGAGAGAGAGATTTTGATTAAAAAAAAAAATGCATCCTTTGAAAGAGTAATAAGCATCCTCGAAATGTACTCGCAAAGAGAGAGAGAGAGAGAGAGAGAGAGAGAGAGAGCTCCTCGAAGTGGAAAACGTTTTAGAAAACGCGAGAAATGGTTCCATTCATAAATTGCGGTGCTTCGACTCCCGAAAACACGCCATTGGAGAACCGCAGCGATCAGCAAGGTCACGAAGAAACTGCAGCGAGAGAGAGAGAGAAGAGAGAAGAGAGAGAGAAAAACAACGTTTTTTTTTTTTGTGGTTACCTCCAGGTGTATCTCTCTCTCTCTCTCTCTCTTCTCTCTCTCTTTTCTTTCTTTCTCCTGAGAGAACAGCTCGTCCCCCAGGTGAGGTGTGTGGGGGATCCCGTGACGTAGCATGGTGACGTCATCGCCAACGCCCCTCGCCGGGTAAAGTTCCTTTCTAATGAGTACGTCGAGCGATAAACTGTGATGCCCTAAAGGGAATTCTGTTAATAGGATCGATTCTAATTACACCTCTCTCTCTCTCTCTCTCTCTCTCTCTCTCTCTCTCTCTCTCATATTTCTTGGTGCAGCTCTGCTGATATTAATGTCAGAATGCAGACAATGTGTTGCCAAAATTCCGTGTGAAATATATAAAGCGCTTTAGTGAGGTGAGTAGAGGGAGAGAAAAGAGAGACAAAATAAAATAAAACAATTGAAATGCAAAAAGGTAAAAATTAGATTAAAAAAAAAATAAAGAGAATAAATGTTAAAATCCGAAGTAAGAAAGTTCCAGAGAAAACAGAACCTCGCAGGGTAAACAAAACACTAATGAGGTCTGATGTCCCCCCGAAGGCTTCTCTTACAACCTTCTTCGTGAAAGGGAGCGAGTGAAATGTCGGGAGATGTAAAAGTAGACAAAAATGAATTCTGTTATAGGGAACGAGGTGTTTCAAATGTCCCACCAAGTGTTTCACAAAGGACTGCAATCACAAGGCTGTCTTTTGTTTCGCGTTCCTTCAAAACTGGTATTCGTTCAGGTTAAGACTTCAGTGAGTTGAATAAGGTTTAATTACGGCGATTAACCGTTGTAAATAGGATAAATAAGCCTTTGAATTGTTATTGTAAATTATTAGTGAATACTTTTAAAGAGTCAGGTTAGCTTTTTGAACAGTTAGATGAACTTTTAATCAGCTGTGAAAGCCTTTGAATAAGGTTTAAATACGTTGCGATAGGATAAATAAACATTGGATTATTACTGTAAATTATTTGTGTGGTCTTTTAATAAGTTAGGTAACCTCTTAGTCAATTAGATAACCTTTTAATTAGCTGTGGAATTTTAAGTGAGCTTTGTAGTTTTTGCAAGTAAGTTTATTACTATCTTTCTAATTTTTCACCCTGAATTAAATAAAAGCATACTTTTTATTTTATTTTAGATAACTTAAGACCTCCTGTAATATTCATTATTTAACTGACTTTCATGAATTCCAGCAACTTTTTGAATTTCAAGAAATCATATTATCAAATACTGCTTTAGGTCCTGAAATAGCATATTAGTGTTGATTGATTTTCGGTGAATAATTTCCTGTCCTGTTGTGTACCATAATTCCATACAGTCTGCCAAGATTTAAGCAGGTACCAGCAAAGTCTTTATACTCTGGGTACCGAATTCCTGATCGAATTATTATGCATTCGGGGAGTAATGTATTTATTTTACGTCCTCTGTTCAATTTAAAGCAATTGGCCCAAAAGCTGTACTGAGTTTTTGTACTTTTTTTTTTTAAAGTTCTCTTCGCCATATCTCTTTGAAGCCTGTGACAAGTTGGAGCACAGACTGTGAAAATGCGATTAAATAAAGATGGCCATATGCCAGCATAGGCTCTTTTCTCTCATCATCAGTATGGAGAGGGAATTTCTTCTCATACATACTGAGAGAGAGAGAGAGAGAGAGGTTTCAATGATTCATATCTTCAACACCTACCGGAAACATATCCTGCTTTGGTAGAGAAAAGGTACCTTTCCTAAGTAAGAGCAAGATTCAGTCTTTATCGCAGTCCCCAACCCCACAACCCACACCCCCTCTTTCCCTACACACACACACACACACACCTAGTATATGCACACGAACGCACACGCAATTTGTACCCCAGCTGGAGGGTGGGTCACACAACCCCAACGACTGGAAAAACTTTCACCACACGACTTGGCATGTTTGGCATCTTGTACCCCCACCAACTCAAACTCTTGGAGCCCCCCCGCAACCCCCCACCCCCCCAGATCCTTTCTGGTCCCTTCATCCACCACTCTCATGCCGACATACCTAATCCAACCCTCACAAAAAAAAAAAAAAAAAAAAAAAAAAAAAATTCCTCCGATCACGTTTAAGTGGCGTCTATCATGTCTTCAGTGACACTCAACGCTTTCTATTTTCTGTTATTTTGGATTTTTCTTCCTCTTCTAAGAACTGGAAGGAAAGGTGAGTCTTGTCTGCCTCGTCTTACTTTCCGTTCGTCGACCCTGTTTCCAGCAGGACCTTGGTTTTCCCCCACTGATCCAGTCATCTTAAGTTAACCTTCCTCCTCCCCCCCATCCCCCGGGTAAACTTAATCCTGACACTTCCAGTCGTCCAGAAGTTGTCTGTAAGCTACCCGAACTTCTTTCCACTCGTCAACTAGCGTCCCAGATGAACTTCTTTTTAGTAATGCTAGCGAAATCAACTTTCCAGATGAACTTCTTTCCAGTAATGCTTATCAAGCCAACTTTCCAGATGAACTTCTTTCCACTCTTCCTAAGCAAACCAGCTATCCACATGAACTTGTCCAAGTAATCCTAATGATACCAACTTTCCAGATGACGTTCTTTTAGGTAATCTTAATTAAATCAACTTTCCAGGTGATTTTTTTCCAGCAATCCTATAAAACCAACTTTCCAGGTGATTTTTTTTCCACCAATCCTATAAAACCAACTTTCCAGATGAACTTCTTTCCAGTGATCCTAATTCAACCCATTTACCACCTTAACTCTCACCCCTCGCAACCACCCTCTTCCAGTCATCCTAAAGAAATGCTATTTTCAGGTGAGGACTTCCTCTCTCCCCCCCCCCCCACCCTATCCCCTTCCAGTCGTCCGTCCATTCACCACCTTAACCGAACCAGCCCTTTTTTTCCAGGTAATCGTCTCATTGTGGAGCTTTCTCACTTCCTGCCACACCCACCCCAACCCCCCCACCCCACCAGGACCTACTTCATAGGTCCTCCACGGTAATTCGGCTGCTTCCAGGCTAACCTCTTCTTCTTCCTGTACCATCACAATATCCCCAACCCCCACCCCTTTACCACTCTACCAGCCCTTCCATCTTCCAGAAGTCCCTCCACCTTCCAGAAGTCTCTCCACCTTCCAGAAGTCTCTCTACCTTCCAGAAGTCCCTCCACCTTCCAGAAGTCTCTCCACCTTCCAGAAGTCTCTCCACCTTCCAGAAGTTCCTCCATCTTCCAGAAGTCCCTCCACCTTCCAGTTGAGAAGTTTCAGGCTTATGACCTTTGTATGTTGATTACGCTTATGAATATTTTTACGTTTGTGAATAATTATTGTGTTGGATATTTACAATATGCTGCATATTATGCGAGGTCAGGTCGGCAACATGACCTCCTCGTGATTATGGTGGTGCGGGTTCGTTTCCTGCTGCTGGACAACATCATTTCTTCATATTTCTTTAAACTTGGATCTTAAGGCTTTGTAGTGACAAGCTCATCCAAACAAGTGTGAAGAATTCGAGAAGTTAAGAGGACATTGTGACTGTTAGAATTACATGCAGACACACATCATATATATATATATATATATATATATATATATATATATATATATATATATATATATAATATATGTATATATTATATAATATATATATATATATATATATATATATATATATATATATATATAATATATATAATATATAATATATATATATATATATGTATATATATATATATATATATATATAATATATATATATATATATATATATATATATATATATATATATATATATATATATATATATAATACTACGAAATCCCCTTCTTTGCCATGTAAATATTACCATAATATTACTGTTTCACTTGACCTCCCCCTTCCGCTCCCTCCCTCCCTCCCCTCATTCCTCATTCCTAATTCTTCCTCCTCCAGCGCCTCTCTCGACACGTTCCCTAGGGCACGCCGGAGGCCATGGCTAACCTAGCTCGAGGGAGAGAAATTAGTCTCTTTGATCCGCAATTCAAACCTTAAATAAGAATTTCCTCGACGTTATTCCTCTCTCTTCGTTGGGTTTTGTGAGCTTGGCGTTTCGTTGGTGATTGTTGTCGGTCGTACTTTTATTAATGTGGTACTGGCAATAGTTTGTATTATTTTATTTAAGTGGTTATCTGTCTATTTATGCCGACGTATTATTCTACCATATATATTCCGTATTAGCATTGTTACTTAGCTATTTTTTTGCTTTAACTGGTGATTAGGGCTGAAGTTTTGTCTGCTGTAATTTGTGGATTCTGTGTCAGTATTGAGTTAGTGGAGTTTTTAAATTCATTGAACGTTGTTAAGAAATATATGTCTGTATGCACGTACTTATATAGTATATGTATGGTATATGTATGTATACATAATTATGATTACGATGTAACGCGTGATTTATATATATAGCTAGCAGCAACAGGGAAAAAATGGTAAGTAGTTCCCTTTTTTATTTTTCATATAAAGTTATATATATAGATATATGTGTGTGTGCGTGTGCGTGCGCGCGCATGTGTGTGTATTATATATATATATATATATATATATATATATATATATCATATATATATATATATATATATATATATGGGTATATATATATATATATAGAAAAATGAAAAAGGGAACCAATTTTCATTTTTCAATTTTCATACATCTACATATATATGTATATATACATATATATGTATATATATGTATATGTCTGTGGAGAGAGCGAGAGAGAGAGAGAGAGAGAGGAGAGAGAGGAAGAGAGATGAGAGAGCAGAGTCCCCCTCGCTCAGAGTTTCGCCAGGTTGAATTACCCCAAAGCAAGAGGCAGTTTTTTGAGTTGACTGAAATGTCACCCTTTCATGACCTACAAATATTTACTTTTTGAACCGTGACCTTCAGAGTCTGGCCGTTGTAAGGTACGAAGGAAAAACGGGGAAGGGGTGAACGTAGGGAAATAAATTCTTGGTGGAGTATTGACGGATTATCAGGGATGTCGTGCTTCTTTAAAAAATGGCGTGCACTGTTTTCTTAGCCTGTTTATATATTTCTAGATTAACTCTGCTCGTAAAACACACATAAACACATATGTAAGCGATAGTATCTAGTATATATATATAAGATATAATATATAATATATATAATATATAGTATATATAATATATATTATATATATATATATTGCATTTAATCTACAAATGTCCTTTAATATTGAAATTCGCTCTACCTCGGAATTAACAATTTAATTGCATATATATGTTAACCGAAGGGGAAATTTTTTAGTTGATAATAATTTCGTCCTCTCGTGGGTTCGAACCAGAGCCCAGCGGACTGAAGAGAAATCAGGACTTAAGTGAGTTATCAACTCGGCTAACATCACTGGAGTCCTGATTTCTTCCTCAGCCGTTGGGCGCTGGTTCGAACCCACGAGAGGACGAAATTGTTATCAATTTGGGGAACATATATGAAAATATATTAATTCGATGTTGAGCGAATTGGATATTAAAGGACATTTGTAGCTTAATTCATGCATATGAATCATGGGGATGTGATAAAATTAATATATATATATATATATATATATATATATAAAGATATATATAGATATATATATAATATATATATATATCTTTAAGGTACATATGTCGTTTTAATATCCAATTCACGCTGCTTCGGGAATGTCTACGACGGGAATTATCACAGATGGGGAATTATAGGTGATGGTGTTGAATGGATTGGTACGTATATACTGAAGGGTCTCGACCGCTTAGCACACACACACACACACACACACACACACACATATATATATATATATATATATATATATATATATATATATATATATATATACATATACTTTATACATATATTTCTTATATCTCTAGTTATATTATTTTTACCTTTACATATGGAATGTAAATTGTGTATTTCTTATGGCCTAAATTGGATAATTAAGCGATGAAAGGCGTGGTCGGTATGGTGTTGGCGTGCCACCTCGGTGGCCGCGAGTTCGTTTCTCGGGCATTCCATTGAGGGGTCAGAGATGTTGTATTTCTCGTGATAGAAGTTCACTCTCGACGTACTTCGATTCTCGGGCATTCCATTGAGGGGTCAGAGATGTGTATTTCTGGTGATAGAATTTTCCAACGTCTCGACGTGGTTTGCGGTGAATGTCCACTGTAAAGAGAAACCCAGAGTAACGAGAAATTCTCTTCGGCAGGACTCAGCAAATTTGTTGCATGGACCATATACAACCAGGAGCCAACTCGTAGGAGTTTTCCTCATCTATTCTTCCACCTAAAAAATAAAAAAAATCTTTTTGCTTTACTTTGGGGGATAATGCCATCAGTGCACCTTACTGAGTGCACTGTGAGCATTACTCAAGTTTCTTTGCAGAGTCCCTTCGGCTCCTAGTTGCAACCCCTTTCATTCCTTTTACTGTATCTCCGTTCGTATTATCTTTCCTCCATGTTGTTATCCAATCTCTCCTAACAATTATTTCATGGTGCAATAGCGAGGTTTTCCTCCTGTTACGCCTTTGTAACCTTTTACTCTCAATTTTTTTTCCAGCGCTGAATGACCTCATTGGTCCTATCGCTTGGCCTTTGGCCCTACACTCTTTAATCCTCCCATTTTATCCTCCTTATCCTCTTCCTCCTTTTTGTAGGATTGGAGAACGAAAAACTAATCTTTAGTACCACGTACGCCGATCCATCGACCTCGAGAAGTGCCGTTGCAAAGAATTCCCCGCCAACCAAACTAGACTCAACTCCCCCTTATTCCTCTTCTTCTCCTTCTTCTTCTTCTTCTTCTTGCATGAGGTATACGAGGAACTCGTTATGCAAAGTACGTGTTAGCTGTCGGATCTGTCGATCCACAACAAGTATGACCCATAAATCCTCTCAAAGTACCGGCGTAATGAACTTCATGTCTTATTCTCTCCCTCTCAGGAACGTCATCCCAGTGTACGTACTAGCTTGTTCTGGAGAATGCTCTTACCGTCTTGTTTCTGCCGTAATCCCGTTACTCAGAAATCCTTGGCATTAATTATAATTTCACTGACGACTGGGTTTTCTTTTATCCTTTTTCTTGATTATTATTGTTCATAAGTATCGTTTTATGTTAAACTTTATAAGATGATTGTTTACATCAGAGTACCTGTACTCTGGGACATTTTGAAATTTCCCGCTTTTATGACTTAGTGGGGTGGGAAGTCCCCACGATCTCAAGAGGCCGCTTTGACACGCGCTCTACTGTTACGCCACGGAAGGACGTTTTGAAATGTCTTTGTCACAGTAAAGACTCAAGGGAGCGTTTAAACACCGTTCTTATTACAGATATGAGTCACTCTGATCCTTTTGTACATTTATTGTTTACATCTTAGGTGAGTCTTGTCCCTTTTTCTCGGGGATTTGTTTGTTTACGAAGTGATTAGCGTCAAGTTCTTTGGCATGCGATTAGTCTCTCTCTCTCTCTGTCTCTCTCTCTCTGTCTCTCTCTCTCTCTCTCTCACAGAAAGGTTTAGAATCTTTAGCTCTTAATCCGGTCAGAAAATTGATACAGGTAAATCCCATTAACGGAGCATTATGGCGTTTACATATA
This sequence comes from Macrobrachium nipponense, assembly GCF_015104395.2. Classification (NCBI taxonomy): domain Eukaryota; kingdom Metazoa; phylum Arthropoda; class Malacostraca; order Decapoda; family Palaemonidae; genus Macrobrachium; species Macrobrachium nipponense. The sequence goes on from NC_061108.1 coordinate 120,262,953, forward strand.
ATTATATATATGTGTGTGTCTGTGTCTGTGTCTGTGTATGTGTATTTGTATATGTCGTCCAGTTTAAGTGATATTGTTGAACTTTTTAACATTCAAGACTCGTCTTCGTATAATTATATTCGTTAACGTGCTGGGTATAAAATGTACTTGTTCTATACCGTTTACATTATTATGCTTAATGCGTATTTCTTTTTATATTTGTATAATGAACGCATAAACAGACTTCATTTAGGAATGATCGATGCGAAATGAGAAGTCCTGAGATGAAACTGGTTATGAGATAAACGTAGGAGTCCTTGGAAGTTCCTTCAGGGTATCCTTCAATTCTTGTTTGATCGCTGTATTCTGAAGATGGAATCGTTTTCATTTCCATTATGTGGAGTTCGGAGAGTATCTTTTTTAGTCCCCCAACTCCCAAACCCCCCTCACCAAACACAGGGTTTCCAGTTTTTTTTTTTTTTTTTTTTTTTTTTTTTTTTTTTTTTTTTTTTTTTTTGTTTTTTTTTTTTTTTTTTTTTTTGAGAGAGAGATTAATTGGTTTCATTCCGTACCCACTACGCATGCGCTCTTGTTTTTGGAATTCGTAGTTTAACGTTTGATAGTTATTGTTTGTCATCCCTGACCAGTCATGTCGCGTTTGAAAGATTTTTTGTTTTTGTATCTGGGAGGTCGGGAGGGGGTGAACGGCCATTCTCAGACGGTCGTTTTTTAGTATTAGTTTGTCCTTTTGGATAAAACTTACCAATCGGTAGCCGGTTTATCGATAGTTAACAGTCTTATAGTTATTTCTTTTTATATTTTCTTTTATTTTTTCTAGTTAGTTTTCTAAGTCTTGAAGTTTATCTTGTTTCTTGTTCCTTACGCAATAGTGTGCGGGGTCAGTGTCTAAATATCTTGCCTTTCTCGTTATGTATCCGCCTTGTGCATTGTCATTCTGCAGGATCTGTTCCATAAATACCCTTTTTGAGGAACTTGGCAACTTTGAAATTTTAATCATGGAAAAAGAAAACTTGCTCCTCGTTCGAACTTTTTTTTTTTTTTTTTTTTTGTTTTTTTTTTTTTTTTTCCTAAGAATCCTCAAGTTCAGTCTATAAGATGTGACCTTGCCCATACTTGTCCTTTTGAAAGAATTCTTGAATTCAGCGTCTGCCATTCGGTAACTCGTCTTGTGATTGCCAAAGTGATTCTGTGAAATGTGTATTGTGTTCAATTTTGGGGGGTGGGAAAACCCCCCCCCCCCCCCGAACCCCATACCTCCCTTTCAAATAGGGAATGTCTTGGTTTTTACCAAAAGTTAATCTTGATGTATATTACACCTTTCCTTTCCTATATCAGGTCTTTCGTGGGGGATTGTATAGGGATTCCTGGATAGAATCTTGGTCTCTCTTGAATTTTTTCTCCTACAGTATAATTCCTCGTTAGTACCGAGTTTGGTTTCGCGTGCTCAGGGACTAACTGATCTCCTGGTGGTCTGGGGTTTCGATTCCCCTCCCCGCTCTGTCCAACGAGGAATCAGGGGAATTTATCTCCGGCGATAGAAAATAATTTCTCGATATATAATGTGGTTCGGATCCCACAATGAGTTGTAAGTCCCGTTGCTGAGTGATTGGTTCCTAGCCACGTAAAAATATCTGATCCTTTGGGTCAGCCATAGGAGAACAGATGTTGATCAGCTCAGTGGTCTGGTTAAACTAAGATATGCTTAACTTTTCTCCTATACTAGGTCTCTCTGATTCCATAGGGATTCCATAGGGATTCTCTAATTCCATAGGGGTTTCGTTGGATACTATCGTTGACCCGCCCATTGCTGACGATCCCCAAAAAACCCTACGCCATCTCTTGAAAAAGGGGCCAGGGCCAGAGATACGGCCTGAAAGTTACCTCGACGTGTTGAGTAAAACAAAATGTAAATACTTATAAGTAAATACGTTATACACAGTAGTTTTGTGGGTTTCTTTTTCAATCTTCAGAAGAAAACTGAAAGAAGTTTTGTTTGGTAATATCTTGAATTGTGTTACAGATTTTCCCCTCAGATAAAAGGTCTTTCGAAGAGATATCCTATATGAGTTTCCATCAGTCTGTCGTTAAGAATCGTTAGATATCCTAAGGCTTCATATTTACCCTTCAGCTACCGGTTCCATACCTGTCCATTTGGAGGACTTCCGAAGGCTTTTACATGCTTCGGGACGGGACAAAGTCCGCATCTGATTGATGGTTAATGGTAACAGTCCTTCCATCGTGCCCCATTTTGGAGGGAAGGGATTTAAAACCGGGGGCATTAATGTGTACCACCGCCCCGTGGAGCCCGTCCTATCCGCGTATGTACGAAGGAATTCCGTGACTTCTTTGCAATCGTATAGAATTAAGTAGCTTTCCCTACTCGTGGGCCGGGGAAGAATGGCGAATTGACATGTCTCCTTGTGGTGTCAGATGGCAAATAGGAGGCCGTCATGTTGAAACTCTTCTGTCTAGCCGAGACGTGACTCGGTCAGGCCCTTGCAGATTTGACGGAAGGATAAGAGGGATTCCTTCTTTTATGTGCCTGTGATAATAAAATATCGAGTAGCGGTTACCGCGATATCAGAAGGTGAAGTTTGTCATTTTACTTTTTTTATACACTTGGTTTGCTTATGTATAGAGAAGTTGAGTGAACCAGAATGTTGATTTAAAATTGACATCATAGCAGCTCGATTCATTTATATTCAGTTGGTGAGTCATAGGCAGTGGGTATCGTAGGGTATTTCTGTTTTCAAATTAGGTGACAGTGCTATAATTAGCGCATCCTGAGGTTTTTGGTTTACACGCTCAAGAGTTGTTTACATTCTGTTGTATATATAATATAAGTTATATCTATAATATTATATAATATATATAGTATAATATATAATAACTATATATGAAGATTAAATGATTTCATAAAAACATTCTTTATATAGATTAATATTCTATATATATATATATCTATATTTATTATACTCATTACATATATAATATACATCTATAAAGGATAAATGCCACGAAAGGAAAACAAATTATCTTAATGGCATTTTTATTTATTCCATTTAATGTGAAAACAACCATCCGAATTTTAATTGGATTGACAGTTTCCAGTAACTTGCACGGTCCAATGAGATGTCTTATCACTAAATCTTTTAGAATCTGCTTTAATACGACTTACTTTTTCATTGTAATTTATCCAATGTTAGTCGTGGTCCTTTTTCATTTAGACCCTTGGTATCGTAGTAACATGTTTCAAGAATGAACCTCAAATATATAATTACTGACCTTAAATCAAAAATACAGTTGGCCTAGAGTTTTAATTAAAAAAATAAAAAAAATTCTTTTATTGTAATGTATTGTCTGTCATTTTTTTGTGAATCTGGTTTTGTCTACCAGGTTCCGTCTAGCTGTTCCCCCCCCCCACCTTAATAATCCTTTAATTGTCTGGAGATTGTATCTGGAGATGATTGTCTTCAAACCTTTAATTTGCCCCCACCCTTTGTTTATTGCTTGTTTTGGGAAGGTTTCTTATCTTCCAGGTGTGTCGGATTCTAGGCCACTAATCCTTTTATAATCTCTATCCTGTCAGTTATAACGAACCTTCTTGTGCTTGTCTTTTTCTCGTATTTTTGGTCAAGTAGCCTGCTTCAGTAAAGGCTTTTGGCTTGTTCAGCCGAAATATCTCGGCAGACTTCCCTTCGTTTTTATTTTTGCCTTCGTTGGCATTTCTCTTTATTTATGGATTTATCACGTTCCCTCAACAGTTTCGTGATTTCTGTTTCTCCATAATATAACATATGATATATTTGTATAATACTAATACACCTTTTTTTTAAGAATGTTCTGGTATTTTACTTAACCTTGAAAGCAAGGACTAATTTGGTAAGCGGTCGGCCCACTTGGCTTCCTCCCTCTCTTTGGAACGGAACTGCCGCCTCTCCTCTCGTCTCATCGTCTCGTCTCCTCTCAGTCTCTCTCTTGTCTCTCCTCCTCTTCTCAGTCTCTCTCTCCTTCCTCCATGTTTCCTCCCGCCTCACGACCAAGATCCGCTGTTTCATAGCTTAACTAAGGTTCGCTAAATTAGATCCCGGAATTATAAAGATATGCCTATAGTTTTCTAAAAAAAAAAAAAAAAAAAAAAACATTAAAGGACAACTGATTAAATAAATAAGTCGAAGCCCTGAAACTCTAACTTCTATACCATTAGATACATTAGTAAAACCCACGAATGAATACACCGACATAGAAATAGTAAATCAAAATATAAAATGGAAAGGAAGATGAAACTGGTCGCTTCAAGTGAACCACACAAGTTCCAACTTACGTTCTTATCTGCGTAGGTTCATTTGGTAGTGGACCTTGCTTGCCTTAGCCTTTAAATTGGAATGACCTGGGTTCGATACTTTGTGTGAGTCAAGGATTGTGTGTGTGTGTATTATATATTTATTATATTGAATATATTATAATTTTATCTATATATAATATGTATATTATATATAATATATTGTATATTATATATATATCTATGGATTTTAAATCACGAAAAAGAAATTAAAATCGTTATAAAATTTCGATTTTAATCTGATGCCGTTCTGTGGAAACCGTCCCGAATGCCTTTTTGGTATTACCCCTTATGACTTGAGTACCCACCACCATTTATACAGGCCCTTGCTTTTTGTTTATTTTGTTTTAGTTGCTTGTTGAACCAATTTTGATAAGTAAGATGAAATTTATCTCCAGTGTTTTAACATTTTTCCTTCGTGACTGTAAACTTTATTCATTATATATATGTGTATATAATAAACAATGATATAATTTTTTATATATATGTTATTATATATGTGTATATAAATATCCTATTATATTTTTAATAATATATTATAATATGTAGTATATATGTATATGTATAATGTTTATATATATCTATTTATCTATACTATATATCTAATAAATATACCAATAATAATTATCACATCACCGTGGATTCATATATATCCGTTCGAGGCTACCAAACTGTCCCTTTTAATATCTAATTTCGCTCTAATACCTCGGAAGTTGATTATATTTTCGTAATCTGAACTTAACCCCTGCCATAAGAACCTGGGGACTAGTATACCTGTGTCCATATATATAATATATATGCTATCTATTATATAATATATATTAGTATATTCTTTCTAATTATTCTAATATATGAATATAAAGGGTGCCATGGAAACACCTATTTTAATGTTGCAACCATATGTTTCGATAATTTCTTTCTGTGTGTTATGGATCTTTTATCTTCATATTTTACTGTTATATTAAAGTAAAAGACATATATATATATATATATATATATATATATATATATATATATATATACATATATATATATATATATCAATTCAAGCTACAAATGTCCTTTAATATCTAAATTCACTTTACCTCCAAATGATATATTTTCATATATGTACCGAAGGGGAATTTTTTAATTGATAATAATTTCGTCCCCCCATGGGATCGAACCACCGTCCAAGTGGACGGGGACGAATCAGGACAGTCAGTGACGCTATCCAATCAGCTGATTGGATAGCGTCACTGACTGTCCTTATTTCGTCCCCGTCCACTTGGACGGTGGTTCGATCCCATGGGGGGGACGAAATTATTATCAATTAAAAAACAAAATTCCCCTTCGGTACATATATGAAAATATATCATTTGGGAGGTAAAGTGAATTTAGATATTAAAGGACATTTGTAGCTTGAATTGATATATAAATGGATCACGGTTCGATGTGATAATTATTCATATATATATATATATATATATATATATATATATATATATATATATCATATACATACACGTTGATTATATTCTTGTCTTTTTTATCCCCACCCACGTACAGTAATCCCGTCTGCATATATTCGTTTACACAAACATAATACAAACCGGTGCGTCTACAAGCAAGCTGTCTGGTTTATGCGTGCAAGGGAAATCTTGCAACGCAGAATTAAAACCCGGATTGGGCGTATTTTTAATTTCCCAGGCATCTCAGTGTCTAATGAGCGTAAGCTAACATGCGAAAGTGAAGATGCAGCCTCTGGGCCTTTGAGAGAGAGAGAGAGAGAGAGAGAGAGAGAGAGAGAGAGAGAGAGAGAGAGAGAGAGAGATAGTGGATAGCTCGTGCCGCATAATAACTATGGAATCAAATGAAGAGAAGGAAAATTTGAGGAGCTGGAATGATAAGTGTGTCGCAAGAGAGAGAGAGAGAGAGAGAGAGAGAGAGAGAGAGAGAGAGAGAGAGAGAGAGAGATGGGGGCGTGGGAGGGGGTGGTTAGCTTGGGGCGGGGCACAATAACGTGTTTAGGGAATCAAAAGAGGGAATTTTGATGAGCTGGAATGGTAAGTGTCGCGAAGGATTCCAAGGAGAGAGAGAGAGAGAGAGAGAGAGAAGAGTTCGTGAGAAATGTCGGCGCTAATTATTGTGTTGCTTGAGATTTGGAGGCGCAGGAAGAATGTTGAATGAGGAAGAAGATGAATTTGTCATTACTTTTCGCTTTTGTTTGTTCCTGTCACTCTTTTATTCTTTTGTATTTCTCTTATTACATCTCTTCGTTATGAGCAAAGTAAAAATAGATGTGAATTAGCCGTTTGTCTCGGCAGCATTCATGCAAAATTCGTTCAAACAAAATTCTATCCGATCTCACGATGAATACTTTGAGTATGAAAATACGAAACATTTTATTTACGACATAAAAACATTTTGATTAACGTCATCCAAGGCCATTTAATTAATGTAATGCAAGACTTTCTTATGAAGAGTTCTGACAGTTTTTTAATCAGTGGGTAGTAACGTTCCAATGTAAAGTCTTAGTAAGTAATTTGATTAAAGTTGAAATAATGTTATATAAAACTTATGATTGGAATGTCATTAGAGTAATTCACGATTAAAAGACATGCACAACATTTGAGTTCAATCTATCTTTAACATTTGAATGAAAATATATGATAAACAATATGAATTGCTATAATAAGCATTTAGGCTAAATTAGTAACAATATAGTTTGAACTGAAATATTGCATAAGAATGGGAAATTTAAATCTGCTGGAATATTAAGATTTATGCATTTTTACGAGTCAATATTTAAACATTTGAAAAATGAAAAAAGTACTAGGCCTCAACGAAATCGAAAAGGATGTTTTAAACCAATTCACGACCCGTCCAGCCCAGTCCCCTCAAGTTTAATTCTTGATGTACTTTTGAATTCATAATCACGAACAACTCTGATAAAAATTCCCGTAAAAAAAAATACTTGTTGTTTTTTTAATAATAATCCTTTGCATCATTGTTGCCAAGGACTTACCGCCCCCCCCCCCCCCCCCCCCCCCCCCCCCCCCCCGCCCCCCCACCCCCCCCACCCACCCTGCGTTTCGTATCCCGTAAAAGGGAAAAATGATTGACTTGGCTGTGTGTCTGTCCGTCCGCACTTTTTCTGTCCGCCCTTAGATCTTGAAAGGTACTGAGAGCAGAGGGCTGTAAATTGGTATGTTAAGCATCCGCCCTCCAATCATCAAGCATACCAAATTGCAACCCTCTAGCCTCAGTATTTCTTCTTTTATTTAAGGTTAAAGTTAGACATGATCTTGCGTCTGATGACGCTATAGGTGCCAACAATGCAGGCCTACACCGGGACGTGGCTGAGAGTTTCATGAGTCGTGGCTGAGTATTTCATACAGCATTATACTCTGTATGAAAATACTCAGCCAAGACTTGAACTTCCCTACGTCACCACCCCCCCCCCCCCCCCCCACTAGCTCCTCCGCACTTTTTTTTAAACTTCTGTTTCCTAGTCTTCTTCAAGCCTGAACTAGTTAAGGATTTATTTTTTTTTTTTTTTATTTTTTTTTTTTCCAGTCTCAGGTCTGGACTGAGAAATTTTTTTTTACTGTTTCCCAGTCTCATCAGGTCTGGACTAGTTAAGGAATATTTTTTTTTTTTTTTTTTTTTTTTTTTTTTTTTGCAGTTTTTCCAGTCTTCTTCAGGTCTGGACTAGCTAAAAAGATTTTTTTTTGTTTCCCAGTTTTCTTTCAGATCTGGACTAGATAAGGATTTTTTTTTTGTTCTCTTTGCTGTTTCCCCGTTGTTCTTCAGGTCTGGACTAGTTTGCTCGTCCCAGTGCATCTGCAATAAAAAAAAAAAAAAGCGTTATGCTTTTCAGTATGCAACACAGGAGCTAGGTCTAGAGAATGAAGGGTCCTTTGGCGGGACTGGATTATAACTTAGGATGCTGCTTAGAAGAGCCGTTTCATTTTTTTCTTTATGTTATATTTCTTTATTTTTATTGTACGGTTAGTTATTCATTTATTGTTTTCAGTTGCTTTTCATTTTGTTTTTCTCTAGAATTAAATTTGCGCTATATGCTATACAATACATATTTAATATATATATATATATATAGATTATATATATATAAATATATATATATATACATATATTTATTTATATATATATATATATTATTATTAATATAGTGCGTTATGTATGTTATGTATGTATATATGAAACGCATAATATACCATATATCTATATATATATATATATATAGATTATATATATATCTATATAATATTAATATTATATATATATTATATATATTATATATCCACATGGAGGATTCTTTCTTTTTCGTTTATGATCAGTTGGCTAGTTAGAGCATCTTTGTCATATAGATATACAAAGACTTTGTATGTTAAAGTTAATAATAGTAATTACGTCCATTGTGTAATCTATTGTACTTTCTTTGCTCATTAAGTACCGTTTTGGCTAATTCCATAATGGACAATAAAGTCATTAGCAAGTCAACAATTCATCTCGAATCCTCCAATTATGGCTTTAAACTTTATAGACTTTATTTTGTATTTCTTAAAGCATTTTTATTTTCGACTTTTATTTCCCCTTGTGAATGGATGCTTCCCTTTGTCGGTAAATGGCCAACGCGCCTTACTTTTACTGCCTTTTCAGTGTCTGCCCAGGACGAGGAAACTTTTCTCTCTCTCTCTCTCTCTCTCTTCTCTCTCTTCTCTCTCTCTCTCTCTCTCTCTTGCCCTTCATCAATTTCCTTTTTTCCCTTTTTCTGTAACCACCCCCCTCTCTCTAATGCTCTTCATCAGTTTCTCTCTCTCTCTCTCTCTCTCTCTCTCTCCAAAAGTGATTCAAGAGAAAATTCAGAGCAGGGCTCCTCAGCGGGCTGCGGCTTTCTCTTAAATTTTTGCAGGTGTTCGTTATTAGATAAAATGTCTTCTCTTTTCTTTTCTTTTTCTCCATGTCTCTGAAGCCATTTCTCCTTTCTTTGTTATATTTTCGCTCACTCGGGGAGTAAGCCTAGAAACTGTTTTGTTGTTGTTGTTGTTGTTGTTGTTCTTGCTGTTGTTGTTCTTGCTGTTGTTGTTCTTATTGGGGGTTAGGAAAGGTCAATGGAACCTCCAACAGTCTGGAAAACGGTGTTCGCGTGATGTTAAAGCATAAGGAACTTAAGGTAGGATATTTATGATTTATTTATTAGAATGAAAATGTAAACAATAGATAATGTGCATGTTGAAAAGTGCAGAACAGTTAAGTCTAATGAAATATAGCGTATTTTTTTTTTTATCATAATTTTCGTTGGTGAAAACAACGCGCTGTTAGACGGTACATTTTTAGCACGCGCCCCGAGTAAGCTGGAGGTCGGATCACGCCTTGTTTTTACTCGATCTTTATACATTTTCCTACTTTGTAGCCCTTTCTCGTTTTTTGTTTTATATTTTTCTCTTAATTTTCATTTTGATTTTTTTCTCTTATCTTTAAATCTTTTTTCTACTGACGAATTTACTGATTTCTTTGGATTTAGGTTTCATAATTTTTTTATTTACTATTTCATGTTTCTCTCTCTTTTTCTCTAAATTCTTTTTCCCGCCGTGTATCCTGTTTACCATCGTAGAGGGGATGAAGTTGCTAGCCCCGTGCCCATTTCTTTATCAAAGAACACTGGTAACCCGTTCACAGCTAGGCGGGCTGGTGGACGGTTTCCTAACGGATTAGAAATATATATATATAATATAGAGATGATATATATATATATATATGTATATATATATATATATATAAAATACTTTTTCATAAAAAGACAATTCCATTGGCGGATAGAATAATATATATATATAGCTAATATAATAATATATATGATATATATAATAGAGATATATATATATATATTGATACGATATATGGATACATATTTAGGTTGATATGATATGCCTTATACATACACAACCAACATAGATATATATACATAATTATATATATATATAATATATATATATATATATATAAGTCTATATATATATAGTATAATCTATATATGTAATACGCTAGCTGTGAATGGCTTATTTTTGAAGGCCAAACAAAAGCTTATTTTATATTTAACACTCTCTTCTCTTCTTCTCTCTCTCCTCTCTCTTCTCTCTCTCTCTCTCTCTTCTCTCTCTGACTATCTGCTCTTCTCTGTCACTAATGAATTTTGAGGATATCCAATTTTTGACAGATTTAGGCCTTGGGAGCCGGCCGCCGCCGGACTGGTAGTCCAATAAGGGCAGGGGAATAGGAGTGCCATTAGGGAGAGAGCTGGAGAAAACACGAAGGCTGTTAAGACGTTTATTTATACAGGTTAAAAAAAAATATCTGCTTTAAGCCTCTAGACGAAAGGGGGATTTACCCGAAGAGGATAAAAGCGTAACGTAATTAGGCCTAGTAAATCACTTGGTAAAGTACGTAACTTAAAAATGCATTGCTATGTATGATATAGTGTGACTAACTTTCACCGTATTGTACAGTGAGAAGCAGGGTGGGGGTTGGTGGGGTGGGGTGGTGGGACCTTGTCGGCACCTCGTTCCCTTTCTGAGCCGGCATCGTACCGGCACAGGCTCTTGCTTCTAAAGCAACCCCGGATATCAAGGAGCTGAAAATAAAGGACAGAAACTTGTTATTCAAGGTTGTGGTTAGGCTAAATGCTTTAGTACGATAAGTAGATCCACATCAACCGTGCATCTGTTGCCTAGGCCAGTCCTTTACGACACTCCTGATTGGCTGTTGATAAGCCGATCACAGGGCTGGAAACTCTGTCTCTCTCGAGAGAGAGTTCACGTAAGCAGGGTGCATGTTCCACCTCTCCTGAGGGATACGTCTACTTCAAAACGATCCCCATGAGAGGTGTGGAACATACATTCCTAGCCCATTGACCTCTCTCGAGAGACTGAGGAGTTCCAGCCTGTGAATTGGTTTATCAACAGACAATCAGGAGCGTCGTACGGGACTGGCCTAGGCAACAGATGCACGGTTGATGTGAATCTACTATAACGAGTTGTCATTTGCTTTAGATCAAAATCAAAGACGCCGTTGGTTTGCCCCCTGAATTCCTCGCCTCTCATCTCTCATTGAGATCCATTGCCACTCGCTCGACTCACAAAGGCTGTTGCAAGTTGCACTAAAATTGAGGCAAGAGGTTACTAAAGTCAAGCAGTCCTCGTCTTTATTTTCACACTCGGTTGATTACGGAAGCTTCTCTGTTTACCAAAGCTAATGTTGGTTAGATCTGCGTAATTTAAGAGAGAAGTAATTACGAATCGTTGATTAAATTTGATTGAAACTAGCTTTGAACCTTGTCGTTGAATTAACTTTATCTTTGTTGCTTATATTTTTTACTATTAGAAACTTGATGCATTACTCGCCGTATTCAATTGTTTCATACGAATAATAATAATAATAATAATAATAATAATAATAATAATAATGAAAAAAGAAAACCACAAAATACGAAGTTATAAAGTGTTACTGTATAAGTATTTACATTTTATTTACTCAACCCTCGAGTACTTTCAGGCCCTATCTGTGGCCCTTTTCAAGAGATGTGTAGGTTGGCGCCTGTTCACTTGCCCAGCAGTTTAATAAACTAAATAATAATAATAATAATAATAATAATAATAACAACTCAATCTCAGATTGAAAATGGTAGTCGAACAGCTTTCTGTACATATTGTATCTTTAAATATCTGTACATAAAAATAAGTGTGGATTTGTTTCTCCATTTCAATCCCCGTGCTACTATGAGTATCTTTTATAATAAATAATTAATAACAATAATAATGTAATAATACATTAATCAATTAATTTAATTAAATAACTCAAACGCATCTGTTTCCGCTCCTTGAGTGGAGGTTGGCTTGCCATCATAGATTTTGGGAGCGAAATGGGTCACGAATCCATTAACCTATTTTTTTTTCTTTTTCCTTCTTCCTTTTTGTTGCTTATGTATTTTCTGTTATATTTTTTGGCGTCTTCTGGTTTGATTCTTTGTCCTCTGATGATATGTTGTTATTGAGACAGGAATCGGAGCTAGAGTGATTTTTGATTAACCCTGGACTTTGTGCTATCAAATGTAGTTGTGTAATATATATATATTATTATATATATATATATATATATATATATATATGTATATATTAAATAATATATATAATCTAAAGATTTAATATAGATATATATATATATATATAGAATATATAATATTATATAATAGTGTGTGTGTCGGTGTGTGTGTGTGTGTGTTATATAGGCTTTCTGTGATTTAATTAAACAATTAATGTGTATTGGCCGAAATATAGTAGACTTGTAAGTAAACCATTTCTTTGTTTCTGTATAAGGGCAGTTAGTTTTACCTAATATCTATATATATATATATATATATATATATATAATATTATATAGATATATATATACAATATTCGTTATATAGATAGATATAGAGCGTTTATATTAGGGCTATATATTTTTATACATCCTCCTGATGAAGGGAATTGTTATTAAATGGAAATACTTGAATTAAGTCCCATCCCAGCTAGATGGAAGAGGAGAGAAGAGAGAGAGCAGAGAGAGAGGAGAGAAAGACGAGAGAGCGAGAGAGAGAGACCCAGAAGAGAGGAGGAGAATAGCCAAACAGGTCCATCTCATCCCCAGCGAGCGAGCGAACGCCAGCCAAAGAATATTTGTCCTTATACTCTCACGGATTTCGCTTCCATTCGTGTCGTCGTCTTTTCCATCAGACCTTCTCTTTTATTCTTCCTCCTCCTCCTCCTCCTCCACCTCCTCCCCCTCCTCCCTCGGTAGCCTCAGCATCAGCAGAGCCTTCGTCTTCGTCGTCGTCTCCGGCCAGAGCGCCCTGGCGCCAGAGACCACCAATCAAGCTATGATGAAAGAGAGAGAGAGAGAGAGAGTGGGGAAAATGGGCGTTTATTTCCTGATGCATTTTTGGACTGGTTGCTTAGTCTGGTCTCCCGTGTGTGTGAGAGAGAGATCTTTATTGTGATGTGTTTTTGTTTGTTCGGTGTTTAGTGCTCCGTTGAACTGAGGTCACGTGATTTTTGTAGTTTGTTAAATCTAATAGAAAACAAATTTGTAGATAATTGCATCGTTTGAAAACTATGGACAACCGATTTTTAGAGAATTACATTTATTGAACATTATGGAAAACCATTTCTTTTAATTTCCATTGTTAAGAATTATGACAAACCAGTTTTTTGAGATTTCCATTGGTTTAAGAATTATGGAAAATAATTTTTTAGAGGTTTCCATTGGTTGAAAAGGTATGAAAAACCAATTTTTGAAGAATTCCATTAATTGAAAATTATGAGAAACTAATATTTGAGATTTCCATTGACTGAAAGATGATGGAAAACCGATTTTTAGAGAATTACATTTATTGAAAATTTTGGGGAAACTAATTGTTTGAGGTTTCCATTGGTTTACGAAATATGGAAAACTAATTTTTTGAGATTTCCATAGGTCGAAAAGGTATGGAAAACCAATTGTTGAGATTTCCAATGGTTGAAAATTATGGAAAGCCATTTTTTTTTTTGAGTTTTCAAGTGGTTGAAAATTATGGAAAACCAATTTTTTGAGATTTCTCTTGATAAACTAATGATGAAAAAACAATTTTTGAAGAATTTTATTGATTAAAAATTAAGGAAAACCAATTCTGAAAGAATCCCATTGGCTGATAATTGTTATTTATTTATTCAGTGTTTTCTGTTCCGTAAAACTAAGGTCACGTGGTTCTTTGAGTTTTTTAAAAATTATGAAAAACCAGTTTTTGAAGAATTCAATTGATTGGAAGTTATGGAAAACCAGTTTTTGAAGAATTTAATGCCTGCTGACGGACATCTTTTTGTAATGAATAAAAGATACCATCTTCCTGGGCTTCGTGCTTGACCTCACAGATCTTCTGACAAAGAAGAAGAATTGTTTCTGGTAGATAATACAGGTGCTACGCGATTCTTTGAGTTATTGTGTTTTATTACTGATAATTGGTATCCCTCTCTGTGCAAATCCAATTAGTAGTGGTGTTGGAAAAGTTGGAACAGAAATTTTTCAACGGCGTCTGGTGTCGCTGTTGGAAATTCCTTGGCAACAGACGAATCTGTGACACACTTTTTATGCATTTCCTTTGTCAAACGACATCTTGTGAATGGATTCCAACCTCAAAGAAGAAAGATTCATTGGTTGATTTACAGCTGCTAAAACTGGCGTCACAAAAAAACGAGAGAGAAGCGATGTGTAAAGCGGGTTTATATCAACGCCTTTGCTTCCCCTCGGCATGGGTCAAAGGCCACCGGGTTGCCGCTCCAATCGACCTCTCCGCAAAAAAAAAAAAAAAAAAAAAAAAAGAAGCTGAGAGTTTTTGGATGTGCATTTATCTTCACCAGAGGCGCTCCTCGCAAATTGGACAGTTTCCAATCCATTGGATTTCAGGGATAAAAAAAGCAAAAAAGTGAAGAAAAGTGCGCGGAAAAAAGGGAAGTCGGAGATACCATTGATTTATGGAAAGAGGCGAAAAAAAAAATAAAATAAAAAAAGGAGGAAGGAGGGAAAACGCAAATGCAACAAGGAGCATTTGCACGATTGGAAAGATCTGGCCTTTTGATTTGGTACCCTGACTGTTACGCTCAATAGTGTTGTTATTATTATTATTATTATTATTATTATTATTATTTATTTGTTGTGTTGTTGTTGTGTTGTGTTTTGCGGGTGACTGTGGAAATCAAAACAATATCAAATTATTTGATTATTGATTCTATTTATTTATTATTTTATACTGTGGGGTTCCGGGTGCATCCCTGGCTCTTAGGAGTCCATCACTTTGCTTAACTATGTGTGCCGTTTCTCGGATCACACTCTTTTTGATGAGTCTTCGAGCGACTTCAGCCTCTAGTTTTTCCCAGATTCTTTCAAGGGATCTTGGGACGTGCTAGTGTTCCGATGAGTATGTGGTACAATTTTACACTGGCATATCCCATATCCTTCTTATTTCTATTTTCAGGTATTGAGTACTTATACATTTTTGCCCTTTCTTTCTCTTCAACTCTGGTGTCCCATGGTATTGCAGACATCAATGAGTGATACTTCTTCTGATATTGTCAATCAACGTCCGTCTGTCTGTTTGCAATAGTATTCAGCCTATCTTTCTGATTACCATAGTCCCAGAGGATCTGTGCATGATTCGGTTTCTATCACTCTTCAGGTTGGTGCTCGTACCACTTATTACTGCAGGTAGCTGATGTTTCTTACACAGGCTCCCAAGTGGAGGGGCTTTGCTACTGAATAATGCCTCTTTTGTACTGCGTTTCTGTGCAAGGCCCGTCATTCGCTTGCTAGTGGTTATGTTTCATTTTCGTATTGCACTTCCTACATATGGGAGAGATGTTATTTCCGTCTATCGTTCTTTGGATATATCTGGTTTTAGGGGACTGATCTTGTGCCGCGTTATCCTTCCTTTAGGGGTTTCCCTTCTGAGCTCTCCCCTCTAGTAACCATTGCCATGTTGTCCATCGTGGGCCAGTCTTTAGTCTGTCTCATGTATTGTCCGTGCATTTGTTTTGTTTTGTGCCCATTCCTTCTGTTCTGTTGTCATTCTCCTGTCTCTGTTATATTTCTGGTCTTCGTTACTTTTATCAGTACTTCTTCCCAATGCACTCTTGAGCCACTCGTCTTCACTGGTTTTCAGATATTGCCCCAGTGCTCGCGTTCTCGATGTTTACGCAGTCCTCTATGCTTCATAGTAGTCCTCTCCCTCCTTCCTTTCGGTTATGTATAGTCTGTCAGTATTGGCTCCTGGGTGTAGTGCTTTGGTCTTGGTCATATGTTTCCTAGTTGTTTCTGGATCTTTATGTGCGGAGTTCTGCCTTCGTCCATTCACTATTACTGCGCTTCTGTATCGATTTACTCGCACTGCCCCATGTGTTTACGGCTTTATCATATTTCCTGCGTTGAAGTTTTGGCCTTGAGTACGCCTGGAGTCTCTGCATATATTCTTCCTGATGTGTCCTCATTCTCTTGGTGTTTTATATCCCCTCTTGCATATTCCCAGGTATTTGTATCCCGTCTCTCTATGTGTTTGATGTTGCTCCCATCTGGTAGCTTATCCCTTCAGTCCTTGTTACTTTGCCCTTTGGTATGTTGACTAGGCGCATTTTCTATTGCCAAATCCATCCTGATTATGTCCCCCAATTACAATCCTTTACAGTCGGATTAGGGTATGTATTGCCTTGATGCTCGTAGCCATACAGCTGATGTCGTACATGAACATCAGATGGTTAATTCTGTTGCCTCTTATTATTATTATTAATTAGTATTATTATATTATATTATTTATTATTCTTATTATTATTATTATTATTATTATTTCTGGTGATTTTATGCCGTGATTGTTCGGGCTCAACAATGTATTGATTGTTGTTGTTATTGATGGTGGTTGTGTTGCTTGTTGCCGTGGACTGTTGATGTCAACATATATTATTATTATTATATATATTATTATTATTATTATTTTATTATTATTTATAGTCTTATATATTATTATTATTATCGGTAGTGCTGGTGATTGTTGAAAATTATTCCTAGTATCATTCAAAAGTGCCCACACATACGTGGAACAAGTCACAATAATTTTGTAAGAGATAACAAAAATAAATAAATAAATGAAGAAATAAATAAATGAATAAAAGCTGAAAAACAGGAGACGCAGAGTGTAATACAATGGAAAAGATAAATAAATAAAAAGAATAAATCTTGAAGAATTCGCCACGTCTTACCCTGGCGTTAATTCCCCGAACAATCCAGCCATAATTGTTTTTATTTAATTTGGCAAAAATTCCCGAATCCTTTGCCCCAGCCAACAATTTACAATCGTCCTTCAAGCCTCGTGCATTTTCACCCACCTTTATCATACTTGGTTTTATTTCCACTCTGCCTTTCATTTCCATCGCCTTTCTGAAGCCTCTTCTGTTTCTCTGTCTTCATTCTATCTTTACTGTCACTGTCTTCTTCTTCTCCTCCTCCTCCTCCTCCTAATCCTCCTCCTCCTCCTCCTCCTCCTCCGTCGTCGTCTTCTTCCTCTCCGTCAGAAGATCTGTGAGGTCACGTCCGAAGTCCAGGGAGATGGTATCTTTTATTCATTACAAAATGAAGATTCCCCGATAAAGATAGGAAGTTTCCTATTCTTCAAGGACATTTTCTTTTATTCCTTTTTTTTTTCTCGGATAGGGATGCTGAAGAAAAGAAGAAGAAAAAGATGCAGCGTGCTGGGAGATGGAGATTCTATTTTCGCCTGGTTTCCATTTGTTTTTGTTTTAGCGAGCCTTTTCCTCTTTCAAGGTACGAGTGTGTAAATTCTCTGGACAGAGTTTCTTTTGATATTCACCTTTACAAACAACACATCTATATTCTTTAGATGCTCACTCGAGTCGCAGGTGATGTCTACTTTCTCCGTGTGTTCGCTGGGTTAGTGTTTGCTATTAATTTACAAGCGAACACATTCACTTCATCTCTGTGCAACACTTCACAAGAATGTCATTGTCCTCCATTAACACGTCGACTTTAATGTTGCAAAATTTCTCGGTACCATTCAACGTTTTGTTGCTTGTTCACTTTTTAAGCAGTTCCAGATCAGTAAAACTGAAGACTTGCGGCTGGTAGGAACTTGCATGGCTGACCGCTAATGAGAACCGGATGTCAAAGGCAATAGGCCTATGTGACCATCTGTGTCGTCCTAGTTTGATTACACACCATCCAAATACCAGAGCTTAAAAATTAACTTCGGACTTTGGGAATCAATAGTAGGTCACAACGAGGACTGAGAGCAAATCCACTTCTTAGAAAGTCAGAGTGAATAATGCAGGATGTACAAATGAAGGTGAATAATTCCACATGCTGGAAGTGAACAGTATGAGGCCCTGATCGAATCGATTAACTCTCGAGTTCTCTATGTCCACACAGCATCATTTTGAGGCTCGGTGGAAAGTCGGATATAATTGTTGTTTATTTTTAATGGTATGTTGGTCCCTGAAGCAAGGATGATTTAATGGAGTTTAATAGTTATAATTCAATGTTTTTTACTTATGTCTTGGCAGTCCCCCCCCCCCCACCCCCTCCAAACCCTCCATCAAAACGGCTGAATCGATTAAAAAAAAAAGCAAATATTGAAGGAATTCATCATTTTGCCCCTTCAAAAAACAGGGAAAATGAAATAAGGGACTATATAATGTTACATGGTTTCTCGCCCCTCCCCCCCCAACCCTTGCCCCCCCCCCCCCCTTTTTTTCCCCCCCCCCCACTTTCCCCTTCCCCCACAAGCCCCTTCCTCCACCCCCGCCCCTTACCCCGAAAATGGGTGGGGGTGAGCAAATCCCGACTTTGTAATATGTCACCATCTCGAGCCCCTCCAACCTTTTCATCGTAACTGTCAAACAAGGAGACGACGCAGTGATTCAGAAGCAAATAAGTCTTAATTAAGCCTTAAAGATGCCTCTCTCTCTCTCTCTCTCTCTCTCTCTCTCTCTCTCTCTCTCTCTCTCACTCTTCTCTTCTCTTCTCTGTGAAGCCCCACAGGAAGTGAAAATAAAAAAATTTTTTTTTAAAGAATCAGGAAGTAAATGGGAGGCAACAAAGTAAGAAACGAATGCTTTGGAATGCAGTGGTAGCAAGCTTTCGATTGCCTCAAGCAACGGTAGTATTTAAATGGCTGTTATGTACAGTTACGGCTTTTGGCAAACGCGAAAGGCTGTTATTGGAACACGGTATATACAAAGTGATGTGAAAATGTTTTCATTTCAAGAGCAATATTGAATTTTGTTCTGAAGCGACCTGGGAAAATGGGGGGAGGGAATGTAATAAAGTTACTAACATGAACAACTGTTTTTTTTGCATTCGAAAAATGTATATGTGCACCGTAAGTAGGCATTACCAAACTACTATTGATGCTCCTTTATAAACTTGATATGTTTGTAATGTAAATATTGGTTGTGTAGAACACCTATTTGTCTTATGAGTTCTTCACATGGTAAAACTAAGAGAGAGAGAGAGAGAGATACCCGAGATGATATGGAGAGAGAGAGATAGGAATAGGGATTCGACCAACAAAAAGATTTATTTATGAAGACCTAAAGAGAGAGAGACGAGTAGAGAGAGCGAGATGAGAGAGGAAAGAGGAGAGAGGAGGATGGACTAGACCAACATAAAGATTATTTCTGGAAGACCAAAGAGAGAGAGAGAGAGAGAGAGAGAAAGAGAGAGAAGAGTACGAGAGATGTGGATTAGACCAACAAAGATTATTTCTGAAGACTAAAGAGAGAGAGAGAGAGAGAGAGAGAGAGAGAGAGAGAGGGAGAGACGGAGGAGGATTCGCACCAACATAAAGATTATTTTGAGAAATAGAGAGAGAGAGAGAGGAGAAAGAGAGATAGAGAGAGGCATGGGGACTAGACAACATAAAGATTAATTTAGTAAAGACCTAGGGAGGAGGGAGGGAGGAGAGAGAGAGAGAGAGAGAGAGAGATGAGAGAGAGAGACGCGAGAGAGGATGGATTAGACCAAACATAAAGATTATCTATGAAGGACCAAAGAAAGAGAGAGAACGAGAGAGAGTGAGGATGGATTAGACCAACATAAAGATTATTATTAAAGACCTAAAGAGAGAGAGAGAATTAGAGGATTAGACCAACTAAAGATTATTTATTTAAGATCTAGAGATGAGAGAGAGAGAGAGAGAGAGATGAGAGAGAGAGAGAGGACGGATTAGACTAAACCTTAAGGAAGTATTTATTAATGACCTAGAGAGAGAGAGAGAGGGAAAGAGAGAGGAGAGAGAGAGAGAAAGAGGAGAGAATGGATTAGACAACATAAAGACCAACTTAAAGATGATTTTATTAAGAACTAGCGACGAGAGAGGAGAGGGGAAAAGAGAGAGAGAGAGAGGGAGAGGCAGACCTTACCTTACCTTACAGACCTTAAATCTTGTTCGGGGTTGCCCCATGGTCCTCAGTGGGAGCAACTCTAATGTCTACAGAGGAGTGAGAGTTGCTAGACACTTTCCGGTTATATTTGCATCTTCCAAATTGGATGGTCCTGCGATTGCAGTTTTTAGAATTTGCGAGTTATCTTTTAAAAACACATATACGCTATCCGATATATTCCTCAGATGAGCTGGAACGCATTGAATAGACGCTGCATTATCGATGGCTGGGTTGCGTGAGTGGATTAATGTCCCCTGTGGGATTTCCTTATTTTTCCTGTATAGTTTTGGGCATATTTATCTACCTCTGCTTGCTTTTTCTGATATTTTTAAGTTCCATGATATTTCGGCTATGCCTTCTATCTGTTCCAGTGCCCGAATTATCATGTAGCGTTCTCTTCTCCTTTCTAGACTATATATTTTAAGAATTGTAGTCTTTCCCAGTAGTCTAGGTCCTTAACTTCTTCTATCTAGCGGTAAAGGACCTTTGTACCACTCTCTATTTGTGCAAATATCTTTGGCTAGTGTGGGTACATATCATTATTGCAATATTCAAGTGGGATACGGAACATATGTTTTATAAAGCATAATCATGTGTTCAGCTTTTATTGTTTTGAAGTGCCGTACCAACATTCCCATTTTGCTTACCATTTTGCCAACAGAGTTCGGAGTTGCTAGTTGATCATGCCATTAACTTGTTCCTATTCATCATCACACCAGGTCTTTTAACGCTTCCTTATTTGTGATTGGTCGTCCATTATACGGTCCCTTAATGCATATAGTTTCTTTCTCTGTCTCCATAATTTATGATTCAAATTTATCAGAGTTAAATCCCATCATATATTACCTATGCCAATAATTATACTGGGTTAAGGTCTCTTTGTGGTTAGAGCCGTTCCTATCTTCATCACAAGTAATTTCTCGACTTATTCTTGTGTCATCTGCGAAACTACTCACTACCGAATCTTTAAACATTATTTGTCTGTCCTTCCATCATAATAAACAACAGATTGCAGCTAACACCGTACCTTGCGGGCACACCGGGATATTACCTGTTGATTCATCCGATTTCTCGTCGCTTTGCAATAACTATCTGTTTTCTGTTGTGTTTAAAAAATTCTTTTTAACCATTCCTATTTATCCACGATATGTGTTTTCTAATTTTTCTTCGCTAATATATTATGAGTCTACTTTATCAAAAGCTTTTGAAAAGTCTAAATAAAACCACATCCTGTTTCATTTCCGCTTTTCATATTTTTGAATAGTTCTCACGGTGGACTAAACAGTTGGGTTTTGTGGACTTTTTCCGGGTACGAAACCTGTTTGTCCTTTATTAAAACAATGATTGGTTTATTAACTGTTTATATAGATTTTTCTTCGTTACCCTTTCAATACACTTTCATAATATGTGACGTTAGACTCACAGGCCTATAATTACTTGCTTAGTCTTGATTCCACTTTGAAAGTAGGTGTAATATATCTAATTTGTGATCATCATTATATCTTGCCTGTATCTACACTTTGTCTTACTAATATGCAGTGGCTTTGCGATAGAATGAACTCCTTCTTTAACAAAATAGTCAGGAATTCCATCTGGCCCTGCAGCAGCTCCATTTTAATTTCATTAATAGCCGCACAATATCGGCTTTCATTTAATATCTATGTCAGCTAAATAGTCCACTATGTCACCATTATTCTAATTCATTATCTTCATTATCTATCTTTCATAGGGTGAATTCTCTCCTATATCCGTTCTTGGCCAGTATGTTGCAAATTTCCTTTTTTTATTCGTTAACTCACTTGCAATTCTCAGAGGGCTTATTCTATTCTTCTTATTAATCTTCTTCGCAGATGAGTATAATAGTTGGGTTTTTTGCTTGGATATTAATAGTGTTTTTCTTCCAAGTCCCGTTTTTCATTGTCTTTTGATTGTATCATCTTTTGTTCCGATTTTCTATCTTACTTTTTAGTTCTATAAACTTTCATGCATTTGTTTTTCTTTTGCAAGACTTTTTTCAATTTCTGATTTCTGGAACAAGATCCTCTGTCTCTTGGTTATGCATGAATGAGTTTACTTTTCTTCTCGTATATATTTTTCACTATTTTCTCCAATATTTCTATATACTATTCTCAGTATTACCCTTATGTCATCACTTACGAAAATGTTATCCCAATCTTTGTTTATTCTTCATTAATTTATGACCAATTTATAGTTTACTGTAGGAAGTTGTATTTTCCATATCACTTCCCACTTTTTCATTTCTTGCTATCTCATTTTCAATTGCTTTGGAATTGAACTGTTATCTATGGACATTATGGTCTGAAATACTCACATTATAAAATATTATTTCTTTAACATATTCATATCGCACAAATTACTGGTCTAAAGTATTTTCATTCTGTTGGCAGGTTGATTGACTTGTTGAATGTTGTATTCTAGTAGCATTCTAATAGCTTTTCAAATTGCCTCTTATTTTCTGCACTACTATTGGTCTACTCATCTTGTTATATGTATAGTACAACACAATCTCCTATTCGTTCTTTCCATTCTAACGAAAGGAAAGTTGAAGTCAGTCCAGATAGGATGAATAGTCCGTCTCTGTGATTTCTAACATATATTCCACCAATTTTTCATTATTTAAGTCAAACTCTGTAGTATTAGGGGGGTATATATATTACTCTGTTCATCACTTTTTCAGAATTCAACTTCTCCGCTATTAGTTCAAATTCTGAGTTACTATATTCTCATATATTTTTCCTTTGTTTTTTTGTACTTTCCCATATATTGCGGTTCCCCCTTGCTTCCTATTTTTTCTATATGATCTATAAGTTTGGAAACCCTTTGATTTGATCATCATTCCCAGTCTCTTGGGAATACCAGGTGTCACTTATATTCATTTATCTATTTTCTTTCATTTTGGGTTAGTCTTCTAAGTACTCTCTATTTTCTATTTGAGTTACTCTAACTAAACCCTGCGCATTCATCACTATGATGGTTTGCGTTGTTTTCTCCTTCATTTAATACTGGTAATAATAAGGATTGTCCCAGTCTCTTTCCTGTTCTGGTATGTTGTTCTTTTTTCATTTCCAGAAATTCGCATTAAAAAAAATCCAAATTTTCCATAATATGGATCCTTCCTATCATAATTATTAATTTTGTCGTCTGAATCTGCAATTTTCCCGTTTCGCAAAATCCTTCTTGCAAAGCAATAACAGTTAGGTCTTATCTCTTGAGTAGGAATTTTCGGAGCTGAATGCTTTGAAATTTTTTGCTGACACTCTGCATATCTCATTGGTGGGTTCTTTTCTCTTTACCGGATATTCTTGATTTTCTCTTTATTTGTTTCTTTCTTATTGGATTATTACTTGGTTGGTTATTTATTTGATTATGATTCATGGCTACAGGGTGCATATATTTGCATTTTTTGTCGAACTTACATCCTTTTCCTTCTTTTAGGTTTTTACATATTTTTGGATGCAGATCTCTGCAATCATCCCCATATCCATCTAAGTATGCACATTTACCATATATTTCATAGTTTTGACATATCTTAGGATGTTTTGTAGTAACATCTTTCTCCAAATCTGCATTCCCTCTTTTCAAAATTTTAAAAGGTTGGCAGATTTTGTCTTTCTTGTCTATTTTTTCCTCTTTCCCGTCATTGTATAGATCTGGGTAGAGCTCTTCGGGATTGCTTTTCTGTTGTCATATCGTAATTTATTTCTTCGTAGGTATGCTGCTTTATTGCCTCATATGTAATATCAATGAGTATCTCTGCATCCATACTTTTATCTTGTTCTTTGTTTTCCTTATTTTTTTCTGTCATTTCATTTTTGTTTACTTCTCTTCCGTTTTCCTCTTCTTCTTTTCTTCTTCTTCTTCCTCTTCCTCTTCTTCTTCATCCTCAACTATTTGTACATCAATCTTGATTTAATAACATTGTCTATCCATGATAGACATGTTGAACAAAAAATTCTTGTATCTTTTCTCAAATCTTGTATTACCTCAGCACACTGTGGATGGGTCGGAATGTTGCATGCAGCACATTTTCTGATTAGGTTTTGTGGATTGACTATGCTATACCAAACCTTACACAGTTTGCATGCTTTTGGCATTCTTTTTCCTAATGCAATCAATTAGGATTATTCAAGATTCACCTTATTCATTTTCTTTGTCGGAA